>NW_006159662.1:4148904-4165864 GCF_000334495.1 Tupaia belangeri chinensis
CCCCCCCCCCAGGGATGGCTTCTTGCTTTTGGTCTTTCTCTGTCTTTCTGGTGAGCGCACACACCCTATAGCAAAAAACCTCTTTAAAAAATCTTCTGATTATTGGGACCAGCAGGTGGCATGGTGGTTAAGGCGCTGGACACTCCCACATGGCTGACCAGGGTTCAAGTCCTGAATCTGGTGTCTTGCTTTCTCACTTCCTCTTTCTCTCATTCTCACTCTCTGTCTCTCTCTGGTTAAATTAAAAAATAAATGAATGAATAAATAAAATAAATAATTATTAAAACATCTTCTGATTATTGATGATATTGCTTGCTATTTTGGATTTTGGTTCAGTCTGCTTTGATAAAGACTTTTGGGTTGGCCTGAAGCACTTTCCTTTCTTTAGCTTTCTTCTTATTAGTGATATCTGACCCTCATTAGGGTCCCAACTTGTTTTATGAAACCATCTTTGACCTTCTGTTAGGGAAACTAGTACTCTCTAAGTTTGGGACGTTCTGGTATGCCTTGGAATATAGGTGTCTGAAAATATTGTAAACTCCTCAGAAAATCTTCAGTTTTCAGTGGACTAGGGAATTTTGCCCAAGATCAGGGTTTACTTTATTTTTAAGAATTATTTTATTTAACTTTATTTATTTATTTACTTATTTATATTTGACCAGAGAGGGACAGAGCAAGAAAGAGAGAGTGAGGAAAGAGGAAGTGAGAAAGCAAGCCACTAGGTCCAGGACTCAAACTGCGGTTGGCTATGTGGGAGTCCAGCACCCTATGTGGGAGTCCAGCACCCTTAACCACCATGCTACCTGCTGATCCCGAAGACCAGGGTTTAAAAACAATAGTCTGACCTTATTTTTGAAGAGTGAAGGTTAAGTCTTAAATGGAAATTGTAGGACCGTATGTCTCCTACTTCTGTGGGTCTCTTTAACAGAGAAAGAAATGAGACCATGATGTCTAAGGCAGGAAGATATTAGTGAACTAGATGATGATGAAGAAATTGTGAGAGAAGTGTGCGGTCTTCATCTGAAGAGTCAGAAGATGGTAAAGGCTGAGTTTTCCAGACAAGAAGTCAGGGACAGAGAAAGAACTGCCTTTACTTTAGCTTTTGCCAGGGAAACCTTCAAGGAAGCGAATTTTGAGTTATTGCTTTATTAAATGTTTTTGATATAACAGTTTAAGAAGGTAGACTGTTGAACTTTTTAATCTCCTTTGGTTCTAAAGTGTTGTGGGGATATATACCCTTGTTGAACAAGTTTCCCCAAAGTGGTCGGTGCAATTACAAGTTGTCCTTGGTATAATTCTGCCATAGTCTTAGACATGTACTTGAATTTAGACTTACGAATGACATATAAGACTCAGGAGTCATGACAGGACTTGATTCTTTGAATTGACAGACTTATGATAGACTCTAAAAAGGAAATTTCCTTCACTATTTGCTAGGGAAATATACACAGAGTACTTAAGAATTTAGACAAACCCAGTAATATACCATTTGCAATCCTTGTATCTGGCGAGTTTTCTGAGGAATCTATTAGATAAGACATAGGTGGGCTAACAACAGAACATACCCAGAATAGACCTATATTCTTTTTAAAGTCACTCAAATAAGAGACCACATTTCCTTTCCATGTCTACTTGCAAGAAACCAGATGATTCTGAACCAGAAAAAAACCAGAAACTTGTGAGACAGAATAGAACAAGCTCAGAGGTGAAATCAGCTGAATCACCATCAGAAGCACCAGAACCAGAGATCAGTAGGTTCTCAAGCATTGGTGGTCTGTTGGCATCACTGGATGGCTCTCGTGTGACCTCTGTGGGTCTTCCAAAACTGGTAAAGGAAGGAAGTATAAAGATGTAGGAGATCAAAGATTGCACACTAATGGAAAAGCTTTATTGCCATGCAGGGTACCTGATCCAGAAAAGGGTCCAAGCAGGCTTTCCAAGATGGAAAAGTAGAGTAGGTCATTTAAACTCAAAAGATCATGAACTATCTTTTATTTCATGTTAAAAACTCAAATCTTGGACCAGCAGGTGGCATGCAGTTGGATCCCACATGGTGTGCTGCACAGACCCAGTGGCCTGAAAACCAGGCCAGATATATATGTGCGCATGTTCAAAATCCTAGGAGAAAAATGGAAGAGAAGAGACTGTGGTCTGGTCATCCCCTTGGGGGGGGGGGGATTTCTCACTTTCTCTGTCTCTCTTTCTTTCTCTCTGGAGAGCGTATACACCGTGCAGCAAAACAAAAAGAAAATCCAAAACTGTGTTTTTTAACTGGCTGGTAGTGTCTAGGCTTAGTCCGTTAGTAAGCATGGAACTGACTGGAGATGATCTGTAGTGTATAGTACAAAATTATATGACATCTAACTGCCTCTATTTTGAATGCGATATGTTTGAGTTAAGATTATGTTACCAAATCAGATTTGCATGGGCATTTATTTATTTATTGCCTTAGGGCACTTGTACTCACTGGAGAGAGAGAGAGAGAACAGTGAGAAGGAAAGTGAGAAATCATCCCCCATGGGGGATAGCCACAGCACAATCTCTTCTCTTCCATACTCCCTGGATCTTGGGCATGCACACACACATACCCGGTGTGAGTTTCAAACCACTGGGTCCAGGACTTGAACTGTAGTTGGCCATGTGGGAGTTTGGTGATGTCACCGCTACGCCATTTGCTGACCCCCAATATTGACATTTTTGTAGTCCTTTAGAGGATGTTAGGAGAGAGATCTAGATATAATTCTTTAGCAATATATTAGGTTGTTGAAAAAGTCATGATATTGTTTTTATATGCAATAAATGCATCATGACTTTTCCAACGACCCAGTATGTTGAAAAGTGTTCTAATAGAGAAAAGTTCAAGCTTGAATGGGCCTTAATATTTCTCAACTTATCTAACAGTATTCTAGTTATCTGTTAATATTTAAACAAATTGGGACCAGCAGATAGCATAATCATTACATTTTGGATTCCCTTGTAGTTGACTGCAGTTTGAATCCTGGACTTGGTGGCTGAAAACTTATGCCAGGCTCGTGTCCATGTGTGCCCAAAATCCCGAGAGGAGAATGGAGGAGAAGGACTTGTGGCATGGCATCCCCCCTAGGGGGTGATTTCTTGCTTTCTGTCTCTGTTTCTCTCTGTCTTCCAGTGAGCACACATGCCTTATAGCAAAAATCTCTCTCAAAAAAAAAAACAAAAACAAAAACAAAACTCTCTTTCAAAAAAAAAAACGGAAAAAAAATTTTTCCTCAAACTGAAACCATATTTATTTTGCCTGTAAATCTGTAGTTTGTGTGGTGTTTGACAGGGTCAGTTAGCCTCTGCTTCACTCAGGCTCAGCTAGGGTAGCTAAACGCTGAGATTATACTATCTGAAAGTTTATTCACAAATATTTCTGAATGGTGAGCTGGTTGACATCTATAACTCTCAGCTGAAATACCTAAAAGTGTTTACTCTGTGTTGCCTTTGTCAGTTCCTGAGTGACTAGCTAAGAGCAAGCCAGGTGAAAGTTACATTTTTTTATGTCCTGGTCTTGGGAATCATTCAGTCACTTTTGCCTTGTTCTGTTTGTCATGGCAGTAAGGCCTGCATGGTTTCAAGGAGAGGGAACATAGATGATGGGGAAGTGGCATGGTTTGGAAAAAGAATAGAGCAATAGAAATACTGCTGTGACTATTTTAAAAAATACAATCTGAAAAAAAAAAATCAACAAGCTGTTTAACAGGAAATCATTTAAATTATAATTAATAGGGACCAGCAGATGGTATAATGATTACATTGCTGGACTCCCACATGGTCAGCTGCAGTTTGAGTCCTGGACCTGGAGGCTTAAAACTCAATGGAGGGAACCAGCAGTTAGCATAATGGCTATGTCGCTGGACTCCCACGTAGTAGACAGCGGTTCGTGTCCCGGACCCGGTGGCTTAAAACTCACGCTGGGCGCGTGTGCGTGCGTGCCCAAGATCCCGAGAGAAGAATGGAGGAGAAGGGATTGCGGCGTGACCATCCCCCCTGGGGGGTGATTTCTCGCTTTCTCTCTCTATGTCTCTCTCTGTCTGTCTGGCGAGTGCACGCGCCCTACAGTGAAAATCTCTCCCCCCCCAAAAAAAAAAAAACAACAACAACAACAAAAAAACTCAATGGAGAACAACATCTTGCAGTGTGACCATCTGCCCTGGGGGGAGGGTTTCTCGTTTTCGGTCTCTGTCTCTCCGGTGAAAACATGCACCCTATAGCAAACATCTCTCTCTTAAAAAAAAAAAAAAAAAGATAATTAATAGAGAATGATGTTAGTGCTATCTACTCAAAATTTTCAAAAAGTACATACAAATGAAAATACATGTATTTTACACAAGAAAGGAAAAAGAATATACCCATTTTCAAATCATATCAAAGCTACCTAAAACTAACTTGCTTTAAATTCTATAATAGAATACCAAAAATACTAAAAATAAAACAATATTCTAAGATTTTCTAAATGTGGAAAATAGGTTTATGTGAACTAAAAATAATGAAACAGTAAGGTTTTTCATTTTTCACAGATTTTATTATAGTGCCTGTCACTATGATAGATGCTCTTGAGGATGCAGACTCCTAAAAACCTTTTGAAAGTTACTACAGGAGCCTGCCCTTTAGGATATGTGACCTGAATATTACAGTTTATATAAAAGTACTTACACTTCAGGATCTTTCCAGTGTCCCAGAGAACTTAAAGAGGATGAATTTCTTAAGCTTTGCCCTGGTGTAGATTGTATGTGTACATTTTAGTGGAGAAGTTACTTCTTCAAATGACTCTTGATAGAAAAGAATTTGTATATCAGCTTTTTATTTTTAAAAGGGGGATATCTTTCATGTGATACTTTAATATTATTCCTCACTGTTTTTCTGCTTAGTTAAATCTAGGTGAAGATTTTTGTCTGTTTTATAGATATAGTTTTGTCTTTTTTTTTAAATGACAAAGTGAGGTTGATTTCAGGTAAGTTTTAAAAATAGAATTTTTTCCTTTATATTAATTGGTAATTGAATGAAAAAAGCCTGTGCCTTTTCTTTTCTGTCTTTCTTTCTTTCTTTTTTTTTTTTTTTAGAGGTTTTTGCTTTTGTGTATGTGCATTTGCCAGAGAGACAGAGACAGTGAGAGGGAATGTGAGAACTCACTCCCCGCCGGGGGTTGGGGGATGGCCATGTCTCAGTCCCTTCTCCTCTGGTCTCCTCTTGCGATCTGGGTAAGCATGCATACACGCACGCATGCCTAGTGTGATTTTGAAGCCACTGAGTCAGGGATTTGAATCGTGGTTGGCCATGTGGGACGTCCAGTGACTTAACTGCTATACCATCTGCTGACCCACGCCTGTGCCTTTTTTTTTTAAAGAGAGATTTTTGTCATAGCATGTGTGCATTTGCTAGCGAGACAGAAAGTGAGAAATCACTCTACAGGGGGATGGCTGTGCTGCAGTCACTTTTACATTCTCCTCTCGGGATTTTGGGCATGCATGCACACGTGCCTGGCATGAGTTTTAAGTCACCAGGACTTGAGCCCTGGTCAACTACATGGGAGTCCAGAGATGTAACCATTACACCATCTGTAGGTCTCAAGTATGTGCTTTTTAAAAGAATCGTGGAGAATGTGTGAAATAGGTAAAAGTTCCTAAGTGTACTTGAAAAACATGGATATGTATTACTCTCTGTTATTCTTTAATGAAGTTCTAGAATCATTTGGAAGGGCATGCGGATGAGCTTTTGAGTTTCCATAAACCCTTTCGTATGTGTATATTAATACATAGTTTTTATCACATTTTCAAAGGAGCCCTTTTGGGTCACTTTCTACAACCAGCTCATCCTCCCAAAAGTTAAGAACAATTTTTCTGGGACTAGTAGGCAGCATAGTGTTAACATGCTGGACTCCCGGGTGGTTGACTGTGGTTAGAGTCTCGGACCTGGCAACTTGAAACTCATGCTTGACATGTGAGTGTGAGCACCCAAAATCCTGAGAGAAGAATGGAGAAGAAGGGATTGTGGTGTGACTACTCTCCACCCAGGGGATGATCTTGCACTTTCTATTTCCCTGTCTCTCCAGTGAGTGTATGCATCCTATAGCAAATATCTCTCAAAAAAAAGAAAAGAAAGAACCATTACTTTAAGGACATAATTTTCAAAGTGTGGTGCAGAAACCAGTAGCATCAGCTCACCTGGAAATGTACTTCTGGGGCTCACTTCAGACCTCCTGAATTAGAAACTCTAGAGGTAGGGAACCAGCAGTTAGCATAATGGCTATGTCGCTGGACTCCCACGTAGTTGACCGCGGTTCGCGTCCCGGACCCGGTGGCTTAAAACTCACGCTGGGCACGTGTGCGTGTGTGCCCAGGATCCCGAGAGGAGAATGGAGGAGAAGGGATTGCAGCGTGACCGTCCCCCCTGGGGGGTGATTTCTCGCTTTCTGTCTCTATGTCTCCCTCTGTCTGGCGAGCGCACGCGCCCTATAGCAAAAACCTCTCAAAAAAAAAAAAAAAGAAAAAAGAAAAAGAAAAACTCTAGAGGTAGGTCCCCGAAGTCTGTTTTAACAAACCCTGTAGGAGAAGGTGTGATGCATGCGAAGTTTGAGAACCCTGATTTTTAGGTTATAGGGTAGATATAGTCTAACACATACCAATTTTACATATGTGAACCTATAATCTACAAACATTTTTTGGTTTTGTTTTTTGAGAGAGAGATTTTTGCTGTAGGACACATGTGCTCCCTGCAGAGGCAGGGAGAGATATAAAGACAGAAAGTAAGAAATCACCCCCCGGGAGGCATGACCACGCCACAATCCCTTCTCCTCCATTTTCCTCTCAGGATTTAGGTATTCACGTACACGCCCAGTGTGAGTATTAAGCCGTCAGGTTCGGGACTTGAACCGTGTGGTTAGCCATGTGGGAGTCCAGCGATGTAACCATTATGCCATCTGTTGGTCTCTCTACACTAATGTTAATTTGCTAATTCAGTATCATTTATAGAAGAGAGACCTCTGTTGAATACAAAATTCTTCATTATAATTGTGTTCATGTGTTCTTATCCACATAATAGTTTTTGAACACAAATATAATTTTTTGGAGAACTTTTTGCTACTGGGCGTGTGTGCTTGCTGGAGAGAGAGAGAGACAGGAGACAGAAAGTGAGAGGTCACCCCCCCTGGGGGGCATGTACACACATGCACCCGGCATGAGTTTCAAGCCTCCTGGTCCAGGACTGAAACTGGTCAGCCACATGGTAGTCCATCTCCTTAACCACTGTGCCATCTGGTAGCCCCCACAAATACCATTTTTGCTTACATGTAAGATTAGAACTTACATTTGAACATATTTTGACTTAAGAAGTGTTAATGATAGTTGGGTTTTAACATAATTGTATTTTTGGTTTATGACAGTGCTGTGGTAAGCATTGTGGATTGCATTTACCTTACTGATGACATTTTTGGTTGTAACAACCCACTCAGACTAATTTAAAAAAAGGATTATTTAATTTTTCTTCTTATTATTATTATTCAATTTGACTAGAGAGTGAGAGATAGCAAGCTGCTAGTTCAGGGACGTAAACCACGGTTGGCCTCTTGGGAACCTAGCATCTCAAAGACTAATTTAAACACAAAGAAAAGTGATTAGGAGTTATTTCTCCTCTTATAGTCCAAGGATAAAGTGAAGCCTAGTTTTAGGAGATACGGGAGCCAGGAACTGAAAAGCCTCAAAATTGACACTACAATTCCCAGGGACCTCCTGGAGCCATTTAAGACCCTCCTATTTTAAGTGCTTATTGCCTCCTTTGTAGTTGCCCTTAACTCTCAGTGTTGGTTTTCCAGGTGAGAGGATCTGACTGGCTCATACTAGATTAGTGGTTGCTTGTTTTCTAGTCAAGCAGTGGCCAGTGGGTGAGAATCACATACTACAAATATGGTCACAGATCCCTTATCCTCTGTGGCTTGTGCTCTAGCTGTAGATTACGTTTTATTGAGGTGGTATAATTTATAGCATTGACTCTATTTGTAGGACTACCTGTCTTATGGGGCCAGTAGATGGCATAATGGTTACGTCACTTGAGTGGTCAACCACGGTTCTAGTACCAGACCTGGCAGCTTAAAAACTCACATCGGATATGTGTGCGTGTGTGCCCAAAATCCTGAGAGGAGAATGGAGGAGAAGGGATTGTAGTGTGGCCATCTCTGCCGCCAGGAGGGTGATTTTTCACTTTTCTGTTTCTCTGGAGAGCGCATGCGCCTTATAGCAAAAATCTCTCTCTCAAGAAAAAAAAAAAGGATTATCTGACTTGCCTCTTAGTCAGGAATGAGTTGTTCATCGTAGCTTTCTTTGTCCTTACAGTAACTTTCTCTAAAAAACAATTTGTCACAAATTATTTAATAAATATTATAATTACAATATTGGTATGAAGTTGTATAGTAGAATCATCTCATTATAATTTTGGCTTTTGCATTTATTTGGATCAGTATGGAAACATCTCTTCAAATTAACAAGCTCAGATAAGACAGACTTTGTTTAGCTTAAGCTTTTCTTTTTTCCTACCTGTTATAGATTTATGAAAAGATACTAGTAGGCTACAGATGCTTTATTTTTCTTACATATTGAGTGTTCAGGGGCATTATGTGCAAATGGGTATCAGATTTTTGGCACTTTCCTTGTCCAGTACTTTTCCTTCTGCTGCTGATGTTGATAAGGATCTGGCTTTTATGTAAACTCTACATAGCAAGTTAAAATGGTCAGCTGAGGGGCTGGTTGGTGGTGTAGTGGTTAAGGGCACTGGACTCCCACATGACCAACTGGGTTCAAGCCCCGGACCTGGTGGCCTACTTTCTCACTTTCCCTCATCTCCCTCCCTCCCTCGCTCTCTCTCACTTTCTCTCTCTCTCTTACTCTGTCTCTTTCTGGTCAAACTAAAATAAAGAAATGACTAAAGTTTAATAATTTTTTTGGAGAGATTTTTGCTATAGAGAGCATGCGTTCACCAGAAAGACAGAGAGACAGAAAGAGATAACCCCCCCCCCCCCCAGGGGGGATGGCCATGCCGCAATCCCTTCTCCTCCATTCTCCTCTCAGGATCTTGGGCACGCACGCACACACGCCCAGCATGAGTTTAAGCCACCGAGTCTGGAACTCCCAACTGCGGCCGACTACATGGGAGTCCAGCAACATAGCCATTACTCCAACTGCTGGTCCCATAAGTAAAATAATTCTTAAAAATAAAATGAGTAGAATTTAGACAAGGATGATACAAGTGGCAATTTGTCATTATAGAGACAATATAGGAAATGCGATGCATATTCCTTGGCACTGGAAATTTTATTGAGAAATACTTAACAAACTTTTGGCCTGCAGTGGAATAAGATGGAGGAACAGTAGAAAAAGGAAGCCTTTGTTTACTGTTTCAGTGAACTAGACATAGTGATGCTAGTATAGGAGTCTAAACATACTACCTAGACAGATTCCACTGGAGTGGAGAATTATGTTATGATTCAATCCTGAGACCTCTTCTGGAGCCTGAGAATTTCTTTCCTTTCCTTTTCCTTTTCTTTTTGATAAAAAATTTGCCAGAGTGCATGTGCACTCACCAGAGACAGAGAAAGTGAGAAAGCAGCTCACTTGGGGAATAGTCACACCACAATTCCTTCTCAATTTTTCTCTCCTTTTGGGATTTTGGACATGTATGCATACATGTTTTTCATTATTTTTTAGGTTTTTGCCATAGGGCATGTGCATTCGCTGGAGAAGGACAGAGACAATGAGAGGGAGAATGAGAACTCATCACGGGTTAATGGTCATGTTGTAATCTGCCCTCCTCCATTCTTCTCCTGGGATTCTAGGCATGCATGAGTTTCAAGCTGCCAGGTCCGGGACCCTAACCATGATCAGCCTTGTGGGAATCCAGTACTTGAACCTTTATGCCATCTGCTAGTCCCCTCAAGAAGCATTTTCTAACATAGGGTACATTCAGTCATTGATGAAAGCTAAAAGATTTTATTGTAAAGAAGTGGAAAATGTAACAGTGGTCTCCAGAAGCTGGGAGAGAAGGGATACTATGGTTGGCAGACACAAGAGTGCAGGTAGATATCTGGGATGAATTTTCAAGTACAATACCACAGTAGAATAATGACAGTAGGAGACAATTCAATGTATATTTTGGAATATAAGAGCAGATCTTGAATGTGCACGGCAGAAAGTAATGATAAATGTATGAGATGGTGATATGTTTATTGCTCTGATTTGATTATACAATGTGTGCATGTTTTGGAAAACCACACTATAGCCCATACATTTGTGTAACTAGTATATGTAAATCAGAATTATAATTAAAAAGTTTGAGAAACTGTCAAAGCCAAGAGGAGTTTTAGGAGCTGTGACTAAATGTGATGTGGTATCATTGATAGGATTCTTGGAACAGATAAAGGACATTAGTTAGAAACTAAAGAAATTGAAAAAAATATAAACTTTAGTTAATAACAATGTGTAAGCATTGGTTCATTAGTTATGACAAATGTGCTGTATGTAAAATGTTATTAGTAGAGTAAGTGGGTATGTGAAATATGGGAACACTGTGCTGTCCTCACAACTTTTCCATAAATCTAAAATTATTCTAAAATAAAATGTTTCTTTAATTTAGTACTCCCCTATTAAACCAGGAAATGTTTTGGAAACATAGTTATATAGAAATATTTTATTACAAATTACAGTGCTTATTGTAGTTGCAGTCTTCTTTCCTATTTATAATAATGGCCTGCATTGACAAGTGGAACCTATTCGGAAACTAAATATTTTTGACACTTTGCTCTTTTAGTAGATCATCAGGTATTTGAGTGACTACAGTTTTTAGTTTGATGAGATACTGATGTCCTGGAAGTTTATCCTGTTTACATTGTCTTAGAAACAAGGCTAATATAAGGGCAGCCCAATGGCCTAATGGTTAAGGCAGCTGGATCCCGAATGGCCAACTGTGTGGTTCAAATTCTGGACCTAGCAGCTTGAGAAACATGCCAGACATGAGTGGGTGTATGCCCGAAATCTCAACAGGATGGAGAAATGGAGGAGAAAGGATTGTGGCATGACTGTGCCCCATGGGGTGGGGGTGGGGGGTGGGAGTGTGTTCTCCCTTTCTCTTTCTGTTTCAGTCTCTCTCTGGCAAGCACACATGCCTTCTGCAAAATTCTAAAAATTAATAAATAGGGACCAGCAGACGGCGTAATGGTTACATGGCTGGACTCCCAACTGGCCAACTGCAGTTCAAGTCCTGGACTTGGAGACTTGAAACTCATGCCAGGCATGTGTGAATGGGTGTCCAAAATCCTGAGAGGAGAATGGAGGAGAAAGGTTTGTGGTGTAACCATCCCCACAGAGGGCGATTTCTTACTTTCTATTTCTCTGTCACTCTCTGGTGACCATATGTGTCCTATAGCAAAAATCTCTCATTCATAAATGAATGAATGAATGAAAGAAAGAAGGCTAATGAAATTAGTGAACATTACAAAACAATATACCCCTGTGTTGTGAGAGAGAAGGCTCAGTGAGGTCTGTTAGTAGGAATCGACTCCAATAAGTAGCTGACTGCAAGGGGTAGGTAATCAAAGTACTTAGAAATAGCCGAGGAATCCATCCTGATTGAACAAATGGACTTATTAGATTAAAGGAAGCAAGGAGTGAGTTTCATTTGTTATTTACATTTTAGTTTGTTCATTTTTATACCTTGGAAATGGTTTTCCTAGGATGCTTGTTGATTTGTTAAGTATTTGAATGAATATAATATTGGAAATGTTATATAATAAACTATAGGCTATAGAAATGTCACAACTTTTGACATGAAGAAATTTACAGCCAGGGACCAGCAGTTAGTTAGCATAATGGCTATGTCGCTGGACTCTCATGTAGTCGACCATGGTTTGCGTCCTGGACCCGGTGGCTTAAAACTCACGCTGGGCACGTGTGTGCATGCCCAAGATCCCAAGAGGAGAACAGAGGAGAAGGGATTGCGTGTGGCCATCCCCCCTGGGGGGGTGATTTCTCGCTTTCTGTCTCTCTGTCTGTCTCTGTCTGGCAAGCGCACGCGCCCTATAGCAAAAAAACCTCTCCAAAAAAAAGAAAGAAAGAAAGAAAGAAATTTACAGCTTAATGGGACAAAGGGAAAGGTAAGACATCACATGAATAACTTTAATATGAGCAAAATGAATAGGGACCACAAAACAAGTAGAATCAAAGTGTTGCTGGAGGCTCACAGGAAAGGACAGATCAAAATCAAACTGTGGGCCCAGCGGTGGTGCACATTGCAGTGCTGGAAACCATATGGAAGATTGGGGTTTGGTACTTAGGTCAGCCTGTGTACACCAGGTATTCACCTACGGGCCTGTGAGCCTGCCTGACTGGGTGGGAAAGGCTGGGAGAAAGGTTGCAGCATGAGACCTGTTGAGGGTACTTGTCTATCTCTTCTCTGTCTTATGAAAATTAATAAATGAACACATTTCCTTTTTGTTTATTTGTTAAGGGATTCCTGTGCTTGCCAGAGAGAGAGAGAGAAAGTGGGAAAGCACCCCACAGTGGGGATGGCCATACTACAGTCCCTTCTCCTCCATTCTCCTCTTGGGATTTTAGGCACGCTCACATGCAGACACGTATACACACACACACACACACACACGCACATGCACCTTCTGTGTTTCTCAAGCTGCTGGGTCCAGGACTCTACCATGCAGCTAGCCATGTGGTATCCAGCCACTTTTTTTTGGAGAGGTTTTCGCTATAGGGCGCGTGCGCTCGCCAGACAGACAGAGAGAGACAGAGAGACAGAAAGCGAGAAATCACCCCCCGGGGGGGATGGCCACGCTGCAGTCCCTTCTCCTCCATTCTCCTCTCGGGATCTTGGGCACGCACGCACACGCGCCTGGCGTGAGTTTTAAGCCACCGGGTCCGGGATGCAAACCGCGGTCGACTACGTGGGAGTCCAGCGACATGGCCATTACGCTAACTGCTGGTTCCCTCCAGCCACTTAATCACCACACTGTCTGACTAGCCCAAGACCTCCTTGTTTTTTTTTTTTTTTTTTTTTTTAAATCAGACTGTGAAAAAGGAGAGTCAGAAAAAGTTTCACATGGACTTAACCTTATGAAGGTTAAGATTTTGAGAGTAGTTGGAGTAATAATAGAATTTGAGGTGAGAGGAATATCACGGATCAAGGCAAAGGCAGAGAGGTTCTGGGCTTATTTTTTAATAATTATTTATTTAAATTTATTTGTTATTATTTTAATTTGACCAGAGAAAGGGAAAGTGAGAAAGCAAACCACTAGGTCTGGAACTTGAACTATAGTCTGCCATGCGGGAGTGCCATATGCTACTGTGCCCAGCTTTTTTTTTTCTTTGATGGACTGGTAATCTAGCCTGGGCATCATGTGGCGTTAACCTGCCAAGTAGCAGCATCAATCAGCACACTACCTTGGCCAGGCCTATACGTATATATTTTTTGTCAGAATATTTACCTCATTGTGGTAGAACAGTATATTAAGAAAGTATTTTCTTATCAATAAATATGTTTACATAATTTTAATGGCTATATAATAATAATATGTATAGTATGGCTGTCTGCTTAGCTGTTTCATTATTGTTATTCACATAGAAATGTATCTGATATTTTTACTCATTGCAACATTTTGTAATAACACTCATGAATGTGAATCCTTCTGTATTTATTGCTCCCTTTCTAGAAATAGTAACTAAATGCAGACTTATAAAAATTGTGTACAAATTTTCTTTTCATTTAATGTTAGGAGTAGAGTTAGAGGTTGTTTCTTGGAGCTCAGAGATCTAAATTGCCGCCAGGAAAGGTGCACATTAGTAGACAATTTTAAAATACTGGGCCATCTTGCTAAAATTCATATAGGAATGTTATTCTCAGTTTTATTTTACAATGATAATACAAGTTCAAAGAATATGTAGAGAAATCTGCTCTGTTCAGAAATAGTATACACAACTTTTGAATTGCAGGAACAATATTATAAGATCTTTTTTTGTGGAGTGAAGGAAGACGGGAGGTTTTTTTTCCCTCTTTTGCAAGCAGTCTCATTCCAATCAGCAGTGTAATTGGAATGCAACTCCAGTCTGGAGGAGGAAGAGGAATTTTTGGCAAGGAGATACTGAGCAGTTGGGAGCTTTATTCAGATTAGGCAGACAGCCATTCATTATGAATACAGCTCAGTAAGAACAGCATAGCATTGTATTTCTACAGCTGGGACTTACTCTGATATTACTACACAGCGTGTTGGAGATAGATAACTCCTTTCCTACCAGAAAAAGAAATTATTGACTTAAATGAAAATCATTATATTTATTGCCATCTGCACTTCTACAAATGGTTTTCTCAGTAGCTGCCACAGATGACATATACTGAAAGAGATTTTGTGAAACTTAAAAACATTTCTTGAGAAGACATTTATGATGTGACATTTTAATGATATTTGACCTGTGAGCTCTGAGGGCAAAGGACCTTGTGTGATTTACTTTCATATCCGCAGAATCTGTCACAGCACTTGGCATAGAGTGAGTGCTCGGGAAGTGTTAAGCAGTACAGAAAGTGTTCCCTTTTCATTAAGCACTTCACGATGGTCACCCTGCATCCCTGTGCAATAGAGGCATTATCAGTATACCAACCTGGCTGACCTTAGCGTGTTGATCGTCTCCTATTATTTCAAAACATCTGTCTGCACAAGGGGTGAGTAGAATAGCTAGAAGAAGATAATTTTGAGGAGTGTAGACTTAGGAATAAGAAATGCTTTGAGATAATTTGAGAAGGGTAGTAACATGATAGTAGTACTTACAAACTTAATCTAGTGCAAGCATACAGGCCATGGAAACGGTGGCCTTGGTGGATTCCATAGCAATGTGTACTGTGGGGGTGTAGTGCTACATTTGTAGTCAGCATTAATCAAAACTGGCATCTGATTGCTAAATAATTAAAGTCTGGTATAATGCTTTGTTTTAATACAAAAATTAGTGACACTTTATTGAATTAAGTATTAAGATTTCTGTTTCTTTCTTCATCGTTTACTGTTAACGATACTGAAATGCTGATAACAATCTAAGAGAAAAGTCAACCATTAGTCTTTGTCCTGGTCCACCATCCTTACAGCGGTTCTCCTATCCCTTTCTGTAAATCAGCCCAGCATTTCTCAATGTTACTTTTATCTATCTCCTATAAGAAACATTTAGAAAACAAAAGTGAATCTCCCCCCATGTTGTCACTTCCTCCCTAGCTGTGTGATTCCCAATCTTAGTTCTATTTTCCATAATTTCTATTACAAAAAATGATAAATTAATTTTCTCCTAATATAAGATGACATAATGGTGTGTGCACATCCCCAGGGAATTCTGCTACATGAGTGCTCCTTAGTTGAGGATTTTTAAGGTGATATAATCAGGAGTTCATCATATTGACATTTATGAATTCTTTTAGAATCTGCTGAGCTCCTGTAATTGGTACGGAAGCTGGAAAGAGCAGTGGGCTGTGCTTTTAGTCTACAAGTACATGCCCAAGCAACGGGAACAGCATAGTAAAGGATCCAAGGTGTGAAATTGTTTTATTTATGCAAAGAAGTTGCATTGCTAGTTCTCAGATTATGTTTGACAATCTCCCTTTTGAAAATTATGAAGTTTTTGCTTCTAGGACGTAACATAATTTAAACAAACACTGGCTGCAGCTGCTGAGATACAGCATGAAAGATGGCGGTTGGCCCAGTCCTCATGTTTCTTTGTTGTGAATGAGTCTTGTTTCTTCCAGGACCCTGATGGTGTCTTCCCTAATCCCTTCATTACTGAAATTGTATTACCCTTAGTAAACTTCAGACTTGATTCAAAAGTTTTTTGCTCCTTTTTTTTTTTTTTTTAGGTGCCTCTTGAAACTTAATATTGTACATTGGCAACATCTTGTTTGTGATTTTTTTTTTTTTCAGATTTTTTGCCATAGATATGTGTGCTAGCCAGAGAGAGAGAGAGAGAGAGAGAGAGAGGGAAAATAAGAAATCACCCCCAGGGGAATGGCTGTCCCATAATCCCTTCTCCTCCTCTCTCTGATTTAGGGCACACATGGCACATCCCTGGTGTGATTTTCAAGCTGCCGAGCCTACGACTGGAATTGCAGTTGGTCATGTAGGAGCCCAGCACCTTAACCGCCTGCCAGCCCCTTGTTTGTGATTTTATTTATTTATTTATTTTTTTTTAAAGAAAATTTATTAAGCATGACCTGATTAGTATGTTTTAGATAAAGAAATGAAAAAGTATGATTTTATAAGTCATGATCATAGTTAAATGAAGATTGGTAATTTATTAATTACATGTAGTATTAAAGATCCCTTTTCAATGAAATTATTTTGGAGTCTGTTTCATTCATTCAGCATCTGTTATTACGTGCCCATGAAATTCTGTGTGTGCTTGAGCTGAGAACACAGAAATGAGGCAGATGTGATTCATGCTGTTGAAGTGTGTCACCTCTGTGGTGGTGAGCAGCATTGTAAAAAACAGTTATAATAAAGTGTGGTGACAAGTGCCTGTGATAAGTATGTGTGCTTCGGCGAAGGTACCAGTGTGGGGAGGGTTGAGGGACGCATGTTCTAAAAGGCTTCCTTCCCTTTTGAGTCCTAGAGGAAGAGTAGGTGAAGAAGCCTGGGAGGCATGTTTCAGGCAGAGGGAAAGGTGCACGCAGGCTGTGGCTGAGAGCTGGAAAGTGAACGTTTAGTACTGCTGGGTCTTAGACTTTGCAGGGTTGGAAGACATCCGGGCAGATGAAAACTGAGGTCAGAGAGAGAAGCAGGAGCAGGTTTGGAGGGCATTGAAGACAGTGTGTAAGTTTGGGCCCATCCTTAAAACGCTCAAGACCTTTTGCACGTTTTAAGGATGGGAGGGGGAGAAGTGGATAGAAGGAACTTAGTCAAATGTTTAGAAAGGTCACT
>NW_006159662.1:4166230-4186671 GCF_000334495.1 Tupaia belangeri chinensis
CCTTTTTTTTTTTTTTTTAGGTGCCTCTTGAAACTTAATATTGTACATTGGCAACATCTTGTTTGTGATTTTTTTTTTTTTCAGATTTTTTGCCATAGATATGTGTGCTAGCCAGAGAGAGAGAGAGAGAGAGAGGGAAAATAAGAAATCACCCCCAGGGGAATGGCTGTCCCATAATCCCTTCTCCTCCTCTCTCTGATTTAGGGCACACATGGCACATCCCTGGTGTGATTTTCAAGCTGCCGAGTCTACGACTGGAATTGCAGTTGGTCATGTAGGAGCCCAGCACCTTAACCGCCTGCCAGCCCCTTGTTTGTGATTTTATTTATTTATTTATTTTTTTTTAAAGAAAATTTATTAAGCATGACCTGATTAGTATGTTTTAGATAAAGAAATGAAAAAGTATGATTTTATAAGTCATGATCATAGTTAAATGAAGATTGGTAATTTATTAATTACATGTAGTATTAAAGATCCCTTTTCAATGAAATTATTTTGGAGTCTGTTTCATTCATTCAGCATCTGTTATTACGTGCCCATGAAATTCTGTGTGTGCTTGAGCTGAGAACACAGAAATGAGGCAGATGTGATTCATGCTGTTGAAGTGTGTCACCTCTGTGGTGGTGAGCAGCGTTGTAAACATCAGTTATAATAAAGTGTGACAAGTGCCTGTGATAAGTATGTGTGCTTCGGCGAAGGTACCAGTGTGGGGAGGGTTGAGGGACGCATGTTCTAAAAGGCTTCCTTCCCTTTTGAGTCCTAGAGGAAGAGTAGGTGAAGAAGCCTGGGAGGCATGTTTCAGGCAGAGGGAAAGGTGCACGCAGGCTGTGGCTGAGAGCTGGAAAGTGAACGTTTAGTACTGCTGGGTCTTAGACTTTGCAGGGTTGGAAGACATCCGGGCAGATGAAAACTGAGGTCAGAGAGAGAAGCAGGAGCAGGTTTGGAGGGCATTGAAGACAGTGTGTAAGTTTGGGCCCATCCTTAAAACGCTCAAGACCTTTTGCACGTTTTAAGGATGGGAGGGGGAGAAGTGGATAGAAGGAACTTAGTCAAATGTTTAGAAAGGTCACTTTGGGTCCAGTGTAGAAAACTTGAGAGGCATGAAGCCTAGGAAAAGTGGACAGATGAGGAGTATTTCAGAGGCAGAATCAATTAGAACTGGTGCTGCCAAACAGTGGGAAGGGAGGGGGATAGTGAAAGTTGCTGTGGCAGTTTCTGACTTGGGCATTGGAGTAGAGGACGAGGCTGACTTGTACATGCACTCTTTCGCTTGCTCACTCACACACACAATTCTTTAAAATATATATTCATATATATGTATATATATATATATATATATATATAATACTTTTTAAAAGAATTATTCATTTAATTTTACTTATTCTTTTTTTTAATTCACCAGAGGAAAAGACAGGGAGAGAGAAAGTGAGAAAGCAAGCTGCCAGGTCTGGCACTCTAACCACGGTTGACCATGTGGGAGTCCAGCACCTTAACCATCACACCACTGGCCTCAACAAGTCTATATATTGAAAGAAACTAAACAAAGATAGGGGAAGCTTGGGGGACAGGGAAGATAGCGATTTTATGTGGGGGGCATTGTTCATCTTGTGGGTCATTTAGTTGAGAGAGCTAAGAGTTGAGTTCTGTAGATTTACCTATTAAAACCAGAGTAAATGTGGAAAAATGGCTCTTCATATCTGTTTTTTTTTATTATCTATTTTTTGAAAGGTAGGCAGTTTTGTTTGTTTTCCTTTTTTTGGAGAGTTTTTTGCTATAGGGCGTGTGCGCTCGCCAGAAAGACAGAGAGAGACAGACAGAAAGCAAGAAATCACCCCCCCCAGGGGGGATGGCTATGCCATAATCCCTTCTCCTTCATTCTCCTCTTGGGATCTTGGGCACGTATGCACACGCCCCCGGCAGCTTATCCGGGACTTGAACCACGGTCAACTACGTGGGAGTCCAGCAACATAACCATTACGCTAACTGCTGGTCCCAGGTAGGCAGTTTTTGACAATCTGTTAAATAAACAGAACTTTCTCCCAGGAAAAACGTGGGTTTTTTCCTTAGAAAAAAAAATATATAGTGGTTTTCATATAGCTCCCAAAGTTTACAAAAGTGGGCATCTCATTTAACCTGTGAGCCTCAGGTCGTAGAGTAAAAGAAGATGACCTAGGGTGAAACCCTGAAGAACCTCAACTTCAGTGGATGGATTATCAAAGAAAATCTGACAAAGACGGTTTACAATAATGCCCATTACTTCTTGTGTAAAACCTGGTGAGTAGGGTATTCAACAGAACGAGAAGCGATCCAGAAGCGGGGCTAGTTAGTGGTGGCAAATGCCCCTGGGAGTTCAAGTATGATAAGGAATGAAAAGTATCCCTTGAGAGGGGCTGGCAGGTGGCATGGTGGTTAAAGGCACTGGGCTCCCACGTGGCTGACCATGGTTTGAGTCCTGGACCTGGCGGCTTGCTCACTCTCTGTCTCCTTCTCTGGTCAGCTAACAAATAAATAAATTAAGGAAGGAAGGAAGGAAGGAAGGAAAGAAAAATTAAAAAAAGAAAAGTGTCCCTTGGATGGAGTTAGTAGTTAGGGCTTAGGAGCATGGACAAGGAGGAAGCTAAATTGCAGATGAAGTGTTAGTGAGAGGTAAAGAAGTGGAGCTAGAAAGTGTGAGCAATTCTCTGAAGAAGCTTCATTATTAAAAGAAGTATAGGGCCAGCAAGTGGCATGGAGGTTAAGGTACTGGATCCCACATACTGGATCCCATATGGCTGACAATGTGGTTCAAGTCCCTGATGTCTTGAAAAACACTCCGGGGACCAGCAGTTGGCATGATGGCTATGTCGCTGGACTCCCATGTAGTCCACTGTGGTTCAAGTCCCAGACCCGGTGGCTTAAACTCACGTGTGTGCGTGCATGCCCAAGATCCCATAGGAGAATGGAGGAGAAGGGATTGCGGCGTGACCATCCCCCCTGGGGGGTGATTTCTCTCTTTCTGTCTCTCTGTCTGTCTCTGCCTTTCTGGCGAGCGCACGCGCCCTATAGCAAAAACCTCACAAAACCTCACCAAAACAAAACAAAACAAAACAACACTCCTGGTACATGTGTGTCTGAGAGGAGATTGGTGGAGAGGGGATTTTGGCATGGCCATCCTCCCTTGGGCGGTGGTGATTTTTCTCTCTCTGGTGATCACATGTGCCCTATAGCAAAAACTATCAAAAAAAAAAAAGGTAGATGGTGACTGGAGGCCAGCAAAAGGAGGGATGGGATGAGACTTAAATATGTTTAAATGCTGACAATGTAGTCAGAAGAGGAGACAGGGCAGGGGAACTGCGTGCTGGCTCTTGAGGTTCCTGAGGGCTTGGAAGGCTAGATACAAGATCCAGAGCAGAGCTGGAAGGAGGAGTCTTTAGGAGAGTGCGCACTGTCGGTGACAGGAAGGAGAAGAGAATGAGTCTGAAAAACACTAGGTGATGGGTTGGTGGCAAGAGGTTGGAAGAATTCTCATATATTTTCTGTCTCTGAAGTAAAATGTGAAATGATTTCACTTCATAGATCATGGGGTGGTGCTTCAAAAAACATAATTGTAAAAAGAAAAGAAAAGAAAAACAATCGTTACCTCATTTATATGGAAGGTTATAATTTGGATTTGTGTGTGAGTTATATATGCATTGACCTGAGTATTCTATTCAGTTTACATGAAGATAATACAGGTTTGGGAGCTCTTTAACATCCGGTTTGTGATTTGTTATAAGTTATTACCTTAGTTTTCTTTCTTTTTTTTTTTTTTAAAGAGAAAATTTTGCTATAGGGCACCGGTGCTCACCCTGAGAAATCACCGCCCAGGTGGATGGCTACCTTCACAATCCCTTCTGCTCTATTATCGCCTCTGGATCTTGGGCACACATGCATACATGCCCAGCGTGAGTTTAAGCCACTGGGTCCAGGACTCAAACTGCAGTCACTATGTGGGAGTCCAGCAAGGTAACCATTACGCCATCTGCGGGTCCCTCTAGCTTTCATGTTTTAAAAACCAAAACTGGGGGCCAGCATTAAGGTGCTAGACTCCCACATGACTGACTGCAGTTTGAGACCTGGACCAGGCAACTTGAAACTCAGGCTAGGTGCATGTGCATGTGCGCCCAAGATCTGAGAGGAGAATGGAGGAAAAGGGATTGCAGCTTGGCCATCCCCCCCGGGGGGTGATTTCTCATTTTCTGTCTCTCTGTCTTTCTAGCAAGTGTACACACCCTCTAGCAAAAATCTCTCTGGGGGGAAAAAAAAAGACATAGCCTAGAGACCGGCAGACAATATAATGGTCAACTGCGGTTTGAGTCCTAGACCCTGTCTGTGGCTTAAAACTCACACTGGGCATGTGTGTGTGTGCATGCCCAAGATCCTAATAGGAAAATGGCAGAGAAGGGATTGTGTTGTAGCCATCCCCCTTGGGGACGATTTCTTGCTTTCTGTCTCTGTCTCTCCAGGAGCACATGCAACCTGTAGCAAATAAATAAATAAATAAAATTAAAAAAAACCGCAAAACAAAACTGTTTCGAAAACATAGTTTGAGGGACTTGGACTGGTAAATTAGGATCTGTGCTTACTTAGTAACTTCGTCTTCTGATGCGGTCTTCAGATTTTTTTTTTTAAATTTAGAATTTTAAAGCGACTAGTTATATTTATTAGGACTTATTTGTAAGTTTGTTAATGAGTTTTTATATGTTAAATTTCCAATACTTTTTTAAAAAAGAATTATTTGATTTAATTTTATTTATTCATTTATTTATTCTTTAATTTGACCAGAGAGAGAGAGAGAGAGAAAAAGTGAGAAAGAAGCCACCAGGTCTGGAACTTGAATGTGGTTGACCATGTGGGGGTGTCCAGCACCTTAACCACCACGCCACCTTCTGGTCCCCAAAACTTCCAATACTTTTAAGTAATTGAACAGATCACTTAAATTGTGAGTAAAAGTGGGTAGAAGTTACCAAACATTGCATTCATAGATATTTTATTAAATGATAAATACACTGAAAATTGATGTCTTAAAAAAAAAAAGAAAATTGGTGTCTTACCTTTACTTGTTCAAGTTGTTTGACTCTTTTTTTTTAATAATTATTTTATTTAACTTGATTCATTTTAATTTGACCAGAGAGGGACAGAAAGAAAGAATGGAGAGGGAAAGCAAGAAAGCAAGTTGCCAAGTCCAGGACTCGAACTGTTGTTGGCCATGTGGAGTCCAGTGCGCTTAACTACCATGTCAGCTGCCGGTCCCTAAGTTTGACTCTTTAAGCTGTAACACCCCCCGGGATGGCCACGCTGCAATCCCTTCTCCATTCTCCCCTAGGGATCTTGGGCACGCACGGACATGTGCCCTGTGTGAATTTAAGCCACCGGGTCTGGGACTCAAACCATAGTCAACTACATGGGAGTCCAGCGACAAAATTATTACACTAACTGCTGGTCCCCTTAAGCTGTAATTTTTAAGTTGACATATAATTCACATACTACCAAATTTATCCTTTAAAACATGAATTCAGTGGTTTTCAATACATTCTTAAGGTTGTGCATCCATCTGTATAAGTAATAATTTAATGCAGGGTAACTCAGAAAATGTGGATTTGGGGTATCTATTTTTACTATATTAACTTATAATTTTTAAAAGGTACAGTAGACCTATGTTGTCATTGAACTGATAATTTAGAGGAAGATAATTTATCTCTCCTCTAAAGTCTCTGCGGCGTTCAGTTGGAGAATAGAACGTTATTATTTTATGAAAAAAATTGTATCTATGTAAGGAAAACTCTCATTTATCTGATTTATAATTCTTTTCAGTATGAAATTATTTATGATGGGCCTGGCAGCCGGCGGGTGGTTGGGGCACTGAATTCCCACATGGCCAACTGTGGTTCAGGTCCTGGACCTGGCAGCTTGCTTTCTATCTCTCCATCCCTCTCTCTCCCTCTCTGGTCAAATTAAAAAATAATGATAATAAATAAAATTAAATAATGAAAAAAATAGATATGACAACCTGAACTTACACATCTCTGCCTTAGAACTGTTTTTCCCATTGCTAATGAGTTTCTCTCAGAATCGATATCAGGTTAGTCAACTTCCTTGCCCTCAGCTGTTCCTGGTGATCATTGCTGAGGTTGCCTCCACTGAGTCAGCTGTCTTGTGCTTACTAGTCTTTCCGAAAGTTTGTGATCATGTTTCATACCTTGCTAAAGTTAAGGTTTAATTATCTACTGCTGTTGACAATGTTTTAAAATGAAACAATACAGTCTGTTACTTCATTTTAATATTTCCCATGTATTTTTTGTTTTCTTTACAGTACTCTGTGCAAAAAACTTGGTGAAAAAGGATTTTTTCCGTAAGTAAATTAAGTATAAATTTTGTATATTATGTATAGATTTTTTTTTTCGGATAGCATTTTCAGAATTGTCTGGTTTAGAGATTTCTCTATTCAGAAATACACTCGATGTTATTTTATAAATACTTTGGTTCAGAGATATTTAACACTTCATTTTTTTAGGAGATTTTGTACTTTTTAGCTTTAGCCCTTTTCCTCTCCTCTCTCCTTCCCATATGTTCATGTGCAGGTGTGTGGATGTGGACGTGTAAGTGCAGAGGTGTGTAACACACCAAAGGGTGTGTGTACTGCTAGATTTCTGCAACAGGGTTAAGAGATTATCTTACAAATACTTTTTTCTTTTTAACTTTATGGGAAATTGAACCCACGCATTAAGATTAGTTGGAAGGTAGAAAAGTGATTGAGCCTGCTTGTAATTTCCACGGAATAGGAAGGAAACCCCTGCCACATTTGATCATGGATGCTCTTGTGTCTCAGATTCCTAAGCAGACAGATGTTTAGTTCCCATATTTGAAACCTATTAACCAGTCGGTTGTGCAATTTTTTTGTGGCTTTATTTAGGATTAAGTTTTGTGAGAGAATTGGAAAGTACTCCTCCTTTGTGTTGAAAATTTTTTTACCCTGTAATATAATATTTCACAGTAGCCTTAAAGTATTGAGTAAAAATTACATTTTAGTAAACAGCTTTTTTAGCCAACAAAATTTTATATGTAAAATATTTGAAATTAGAAATAGAGAGGATTCATTAGATTTGAAAGTGCAAATCCTCTCAGCCATCAAAAGCTATGTGTGCTGTCTCAATACTATGACACTAGATAATTTTCCAAGATTTGATTAAAAGAAGTAATAAGCTCTTGATGATATATTTTGAAATTTCTCTTGCTCTTTTTTTTTTTTTTTTAAAGAGATTTTTGCCTTAGGGCACGTGCACTCACTAGAAAGAGAGAGAGAGAGTGAGTGAGATGGAAAATGAGAAATCACCCCTGCCCCAGAAGGGATGGCCATGCTGCCCTTCTTTTTTCTCCATTTTCCTCCTGGGATCTTGGGCACTCATGCACATGTGTCTGGTATGATTTTCAAGTCACCAGGTTTGGGACTTGAACCATGGTCAGCCATGTGGGAGTCCAGTGTGTAACTGCTACTCCATCTGCTGGCCCTATTTTGAAATCTTTCTTGATTAATTCCACTTGAACTTATATTACTTCCATTGTTTCTAGAATGAAACATGAATTAAAGTTTATAAAAAAAACATAATCTTATAAAACTACATAGTTTTTAAAAATTATTTATTTTATTTATTCATTTATTTATTTCTTAATTTGACCAGAGAGAGGCAGAAAGTGAGAGTCAGAAAGAGAGGAAGTGAGAAAGCAAGCCACCAGATTCACGACTTGAACCCTGGTCAGCCATGTGGGAGTGTCCAGCGCCTTAACCATCATGCCACCTGCTGGTCCCAAAACTACATAGTTTTTATGCTATCTTTCTGTTTACAGGAAAGCAACTAAATAGGATAAATTGAATCATAGGAAGAAAATTATAAGCAATCCTTATTTTATGTTCAACGCGTCCTCCACCTGCAGCCTGTCATGGCAGGAAAGCCTGGTGGTCCAAACTCACCACCTCTCCCTGCTGCCACCAGTTAATTTTTGCTCTCTCACCCACCTTATCCTTGTTACTGGTAATCTAGTCACCAAGGTGTACTTTTTTTTTTCCCTAGCATCCTCCTTAAGGTTGATTTGTGGTAGACTTTATTTTAGTGGGACTGTGAAGTGGCAAATAGGATGGGACAGACTAGTGACAAGAATAAAAAGAGGGAAGTGAGGAGTGCTCTTACAGCTGCTTCTCTAACCTTCAAGACATCTACTTTGGTTTTTAGGATAAAATCTTCAGTTTTGTCTCCCAGCCTTCCTTTTCAAATTCATTTCTTTCCTCTAGAACTCTAAATGCAGTTTACTATTAATAGTAAAATACAGTTTTTATTTGTGATTCAGTTTGAGTTGTATTAATGACAAAAGTAAATTTTAATGTGAAGTGTGATTGTTGGGTGATGGAATAGGTCTGTACGTTTTTTCACTGTCTAAAAAAGAATCCACTGCATGAATTGCTTTTTTGTGGAGCAATTTGTATGTGAAATAATACTGTTTATTCCAGGGTACTATTCCCTGGAATAAACTGAAAAAAGTTTTGTTCATTCATGTTGTGGAACTCCTCCCTTCTCCCTCATATCTCTCTCTTCACTGTTCAAATACGTACTATTCTCTTGTTTTTCTGAGCTCTTCTTTTACCCACTGTTGAATGAGCAGCAGGGGGTATAGGGTAGCATCATCACTGAGAGCCTGAGGCCCACAGCCAGAGCCAGACTGTGTGCATGGGTTTAGAATCCAACTTCAGACCCTGGCACTTTAGACATTTACTCCTGTGTGACCTTGGGGCTTGTCAACGAACCCCTTTGTGCCTCAGTTTTTCCAACAGTAAACTACACATAGTAGTATCTTATGTCATAGAGTCATTGTGAGGATTCAGTATGTACAGCTGTAAAGCATTTGGAGACTTACTTAAAGAGATGCTGTGTTACAAGTGTTTGCTGTTACAATGAATACAGTCAAGCACTTGTTTATTCTCAGGGTTTTTGTTATTTTCTTCATGTTGTGATATTTTTGTCTTCCCAATCAGACAGTAGGCTCTTTAAAGGCACAGTGTACATTTTAAAATTTTTTGTCTCAGTCTTTCCTCACTCCTCAGTGATGAGTGGCAGTTCTCAATAAAAATTGTTGGCTATTTTGATTTCTCTGTTGCCCATATTCCTTTGTGAAAAACCTTTAATAAGCTCTTTAAAAAAAAAAAAGTGAGCTACTAAGGGATACATTTGTAAAGAGAAGAGTCATGAATGTTTTAAGCATTCACTTTCTTGGGGTCAAATGGCTGGTAAGCTATAAAAACTTTCACATCATAAGGTCACTGCTAGACGTTGGTAGTTTAAGGATCTTTTTGAGATTGGAACAAGAAAACATATAGGTTTGGTATTTAATGTAGAAGTAACTTTACTTTCGTTTTTTTTTTTTTAATTTTTTTTCAGTTAACTTTTCATTTATAGCTAAATGTTAAACTTTTAAAAAGAATTAAAGAATGGAATAATTTTTTGTTTAGTGAATGATAATCTGTATAATTAATCTTCTATTTTTCATATAAAGTATTCTATAATTAAAAAATAGTCTTCCCCTGTTTTCACAGGACTTCCTGATCCGTTTGCTAAGGTGGTTGTTGATGGATCTGGGCAGTGCCATTCCACCGATACTGTGAAGAACACACTCGATCCAAAGTGGAATCAGCATTATGACCTGTAGGTTTAAATAATTACTTTGAAATAAAACACAAAATTAATGTTAATGATAAAGTATTGGAAAAGAGCCAGGGAACATGATGTGAGTTTGATTTGTGATTTAATTTGGTCTTTCCAGAAAGGTTACAAATCCAGTGGGAAGGTTTTTTGACTCATTGATAACAAGATGAAAGATGAGGTATACCTAATAAGTACATGAAGAACAAAATGAAGGCAGCCCAGTGGTGCAGTGGTAACGCAGCACTCTGCTGTGCTGAGGCCAACATGGCAAGGTTCTGGGGCAGTGTCTCGGGGTCTCCTTGTGCTCTTCAGTGCCTCTGTGGTCCTGGCTGGTTAAAGGTAGGGCTGGACTGCAGCATTAAGACCTCGTTGGGGATGTGTATGTTTGGTGCACTCTCTTGGAAAAAGAAACAAAACAGAAAAGGAAGTATAAGTTCTATAAGTTCTTCCCCCCCTTTTTTGCAATCAAATAAAGATATTAGTTTACCTTAAACCAATTCTAAGTATAAAACCAGAGGTTAGTATTAGAGTATACTCATAGGTATTCTTTTTGTTTCTATACACATGGTTTCCTTTTCTTCCCTCTGTTTCCTCCCTTGCACTCTCCTTTCCTTCTTTTTTTAATTGCCAGAGGGTTCCCGTGCTCAACAGTGATGGAAAGTACCTACTGGGGCATGGTCAGAACTAGTCCTTTTCCTCCATTTCTTCATCTCATCAGGAGTTTGCCCATGCATGCACATGGATCCAATGTGTTTTTCAAGCCACTGGGGCCAGGAGTCAAACTGCAATTGGCCATGTGGGATCAGGTTCCCCATGCTGAATCTCTCACTTACAGGGCCAGCCCTGATTGCTTTCTTTCACATTTTACTTTAATCATTGTAGTGTATGCATCTTTTTTAAAAAAACAAGTGATACTGTAAGACTTTTAATGAAAAACAGTGGTTTCCTACCTCATTTTCATTCCATATTCCCATTCTCAAGGTAACTGCTTTAATAACTGTCTGTCTATTTTGGTATCTAGATATCTTGCTTATTTTATAGCATCTAATTTTTTTTTTAAAGTTTTAGGTGTTAATTTCCTACCTTAGAAGATGGTTTAGCCTATAAAATTGATATTCCTCATCTCTACTCCACAATACATGTCCCTTCCTTTCTCCCAGCCCTTCAACATAATTATATGAGCCATTTTTGTTCAATCGTCTTCCTGTGTTTACATTATTATGATCATGTAAATATTCATAACTCAGTCACATGGTGTATGAGAATTACATTTCCATTCTTCACAACTTTTTCCCTCTCAAGTTAATAACTATCTTTGCCATTTACTTAGCTTTTTAAAAATCTCATTAATTCATGGGACTAGCAGTTGGCATAATGTCTATGTCGCTGGTCTCCCATGTAGTCGGCCGTAGTTCGAGTCCTGAACTGGGGGCTTAAAATCACGCTGGGCACATGTGCATGTGTGCCCAAGATCCTGAGAGGAGAATGGAGAAGGGATTGTGGCATGGCCATTCCCCCTGGGGGGGGTGATTTCTTGCTTTCTGTATCTCTGTCTCTCTCTGTCTTTCTGGCGAGTGCACGTGCCCTATTGCAAAAACCTCTCAAAAAAACAAAAAAAACCCAAAAAACAAAACCACCTCATTAATTCCTGAACAACTCTTCTTCATATGTTTAGGCATGCCAGGTATACCTTTGTTTGTTTCTTGGGGCTCCTAGAGCTTCCATACTCTTGGTCCAGTCTGGTGTAATGGTTCTCTAAGACATGCTGCATAGTTTTCTTGGGACTTGCCTTTATCATTATGTTGGGAATTTCCTTGGTCTCTTCTAGGGCCAGAGACTTCCTGTTCTTCTTTTCTTTGTTTATTCCCATTTTTGTGAAATCAATCTTCCATTGTTACTTTGAGAAAGAGTAAAGGGACCAGCAATTAGTGTAATGGCTATGTCGCTGGACTCCCATGTAGTCGACCGTGGTTCGCATCCCGGACCCGGTGGCTTAAACTCATGCATGTGCGTGCATGCCCAAGATCCCAAAAGGAGAATGGAGGAGAAGGGATTGTGGCGTGGCTATTGCCCCTGGAGAGTGATTTCTCACTTTCTGTCTCTCTCTCTCTTCCTGGCAAGTGCATGCCCCCTATAGCAAAAACCCCCCCCCCCCCCCGAAAAAAAAAAAGAGAGAAAGAGAAAGAGTACAAAGATGGGCAATTTTTTTTTTTTTTGAGATTTTTATCTGAAAATATATTTTGTTTTCTTGGTTTATTGAGTATAGACTTCTATGTGAAGTATCACTTGCCTTCCAGGTTTTATTTTCGTTTCATAAGTCAGAGGATGAGTATGCACATCAGAGAGAGAGTGGGGAAAGAGGCAGAAAGTACTTCCAAATGGGGCATGGTTACTGTGCGATTGTTTCTACTCCATTTCTCCTCCTGTTTGGATTTTGGGCACACAGGTGCCTGGCATGATTTTTAAATCACTGGCTCTGGGATTCAAACGGTGCATTTGGCCATGTGGGGTCTGGCTTCCTTAACCACTAGGTCATGGGATCAGTCTGCTGTCCAAATAGTAAATATCTTGCTCTGTGACCTTCTAGGTCTATATCATCACTGTTGAATAGAAATATGTGAACCATAGGCAGAAGCTCATTGGCTTTATTTTATTTTATATTTTTAAGTTTATTTTATTTATTTCTTCCATGAGACAGAGTCAAAAACAAGCCCCTCCAACAGGGTTCTCATTCAGTGATGCATCCCCAGGCTCAGCCAGCCTTGGTTACGGGATGTGTGTGTGGACCCAGCATGCTCGGAGGTCCTGGCACTTGAACCTAGGACATTTCTCATGTGGTTCTAGTTGTGCCATTGCCTGGCCCCAAATTGACTTAATTTTTAAAAGGGAATGAATGGGGCTGGCAGGTGCCGGTGGGTAAAGGTGTTGTATTTCCACATGACCAACTGTGGTTCGAGTCCCAGACTTGGTGGCTTGTTTTCTTGCTTTCCCTTTCTATCTTTATTTCTCTCTCTCTCTCGCTGGTCAAATTAAAAAAAAAAAAAAAAAAGGTCATATTAAATAAATAAATCTGTAAAAAAAATAAAAAGGAATTAATTGACTTGCATAATCAAAAACTCGGGGGGGGGCAGCAAATGTCATAATGGTTATATCACTGGACTCCCACATGGCTGACTGTGGTTCAAGTTCTGAATCTGGTGGCTTGAAACTCACACCAGGTGCATGTGTGTGCATGCCCAAAATCCTGGGAGGAGAATGAAGGAGAAGGGATTATGACATGGCCATCCCCCCCAGGGGGCAGTGATTTTTCACTTTCTCTTTCGCTGTCCCTGTCCCCCTCCCCCACTACTTGGGGATGCACCCTAAGGAAAAACCTCTTTAAAAAAAATAATAAAAGGCCTGGGGGTAGGCATGCTTTAGGCACACCTGGGTCCAGGGTCTCAAATGTGCCTTCCATGTTCCTTATTTAAGTTTCAGTTCTCAGTGGTTTAGGTTTTTCAATATACTAGGTGAATTTTTCTTACATTGCTGCTTGAGTTAATGATACTTGAAGATCAAGGTTGCTGGACCAAAAATTTGACCTCCTAGAATCATTGAAATAGAACTAGGTTTCTACTGATAGAGTTAGGTGATTTTGTTAATATTTTTGCACTGGTCAAAGCCATCTTAACAGTTGGCTGTGGTGGAGTTTTTGCATACTTGCAGGCATGTGCACAGACAAGTACTGTAACGCTTTTCCCTGCTCTGCTTGTCTGCAGGCAGTGAAGTGAAATCTGCAAGAGTCCTGCTCGCTCAAGGCCTGCATACAGGAGAGAAGCAGGGGAAAAGCGTTACAAACAGCTTTTGTTCTACAGCATTTAAAATATAACAGGTAGGTCAGATATTTGGTCTGTCAGCCTTGACAATGCCCCTTGAAAATGAACTGAGGAATTAGTTCATATCAGTGAAATGTATTTAAAACATGACTGTGATAAAAGTTTTTCTAAGATTTTTGTTCTTGGAAAGAAGTAATCATTATAAAGTCCCTTAGCATTATTAGACACTACTAAAAGAACTTTTTTACTAACAAGAACTGTGGCTCAGCCCAAGTGGCAGATTTGATAAAGACACGTTAAGAATGCTTTTTAGATTTTACTTTTAAGATTTTTAAAAATTTAAATTCAGTCTTGTAGATTGTACTCAAAAAATTTTTTTGCATGATCTAGCTATTCTCCGAAACATATTCATGACATCAAAATATAGAAAGAACAAATGAAAAATTTTACACCGACTACTTGAAACTAACAAGTTACCATGCAGCTGTTTTGTTTTCTAGGTATATTGGGAAGTCTGATTCTGTTACAATCAGTGTATGGAATCACAAGAAGATCCACAAAAAACAAGGTGCTGGATTTCTTGGTTGTGTTCGTCTTCTTTCCAATGCCATCAACCGCCTCAAAGACACTGGTTGTGAGTAGATACTAGTACTCTTTAAATTAAAAAAACAAAACAAAACAAAAAACTATTGTCATATATTACTCTAGGACCCGAGTATGTTCTGAGAAATGCATCATTAGACATTTTGTCATTTTGTGACCATCATAGAGTATGCTTATACCTAGCTATATGGTATATAGCCTGTTACATTCTAGTGGGACCGCCATCATGTAAGTGGTCATTGCTTACCTCTGAGTCATTATGTAGTACATGACTGTGTGTATGTGATTTATATTATTATTATTTATTTTTATGTTGGTGAGGGTTCAAAAGGTTAACTTCCTATGTATTTGTGAAGCATTGGTAAAAATTCCTGGTGTAAATTTATTTTGTGGACTTAAATAAAAGTATGTGAAACCCAGAGCTACTGCTCTGCTTCCATTGACTTTGCAAGTAGTAAGAGATGGTTGTTGAGGTGGCCTCATGGTACAGTGCTCAGGCTTTGCGTGGGGAGCCAGATCTCAAGTGCCAGACCATGGTTTGGATAAATTAGTCACAGAAGTCACTCAAAAATCAGCTCTAGTCATTTATGCTTGGTTTCTTATTAATACTTAGTTTATGTGTGTTGTCATTTGAAATGGCTAGATTAAAAAAAATAGCAGTAATAAGGATAACAACTAATTTATTGAACACTTTTGTGCTAGGTAGTATGCCAAGAGTTTTTTGTAATAATCTTATTAATTCCTTCATAAATGTGAGGTAGATAACTACTGTTATATGTAAGAAAACCAAGGATAGTTTGTTTAAGACCAACAACTAGTAAGTGGCAAGCCAGGACTCAGACTGAAGTGGTCTGAAAGTCTGGAGAGGAAGTAGCTGCCTATTGGCAATGCTGTCCTAGTGTTCATGGTTTTTGAAATCTGAACTTAGCAAAACTTATTAAGATACTTATACTAATTGTATATGCAGCTAGAGATTTTAAATATTTGTTTCTGATTAAAATATTAACTTTTAAAATGGATTATGAAAATTTATAGTTACTCTGTAGATGTTAGAATCTCTCTTACTAGATAATTTTTTAATTGCTTTTTCTTTTCTTATTGATTTGAAATAGATCAGAGGTTGGATCTATGCAAACTTGGGCCAAATGACAATGATACAGTTAGAGGACAGATAGTAGGTAAGTGTAGAATTTAAAGTTACATGAATTTTGTCTTTGTTAAAATTAGCCTAAAGTTTAAATTTCTTTTCATTTCAAAGTTTAGCAACTGTAGCTTAATTGTATCAACATGAATTAAATACGAGACATGTAAAATGTTAGAAACAATAGATCCAGGTTGTAGGTTAACTTAATTTTAAAGAACTTTAAATAATATATATATATATATATATGGAGAGAGAGAGAGAGAGAGAGCTACTTCTGGCATTGTGAACTGTTGATTCCTTAGTAAAAATTCTTTCCAAGTATTCAAATACAGTAAAGTACTGAAATAGACTGTATATTAGATTATCCGGAAAGTCATGACGTATTTTTCAATACAAAAATGCGTCATGACTTTCCCAAAGACCCAATGGTAAGTTTTTTTTTTTATATTATGTATTTTTTACTATATTTTTCAACTTCAAGAAAAGCAGATTTAACTTTAATAAATCAAAGAAATGTTAAGGAAATATGCTTGCCAGGAAACAGGTTGGGATTCTGTTCAAATAGTAGGTACATGAACCTATCGGCAGCTCAAGACAAGACAAAAATCCTTAAAATCAGAAAACAAAGCCTAGAGAAAAATCAACAATGTTTTAGTCAAAAGTCATAAAATTCTATTTCGTTAGTTCAGTCTCATGTACTTTATCTTTTGTTGTGATTCAATTTTCCCAATTAAATTCTGGGATATAATATTCAACTCCAGACGTGTCCTCATGATTAAGTTGGCTATTTTCTTAGTTTTTGAAGTCTTATTTCTGTGTGACTGTATTTAATTTTCCTGGTATAGCACTCCCTGCAGAATTTCTTGGAGATCTGGTCTGGTGTTGGTAAATTCTTTCAGATTTTGTTTATCTGAGAATGTTCTTGTCTTTTTTTGTCTGTGGTTTTGGTCAACCTGGCTATAATGTGTCTTGGAGAAGATCTTCTTGGGTTGATTCTATTTGGGGTCCTTTGTATTTCTTGGGACTGGATCTTTGAATGCCTCTCTAGGTTTGGAAAGTTTTCTTCTAGGATTTCATGGGATAGATTGTCAGTGCCCTTAGGGGTCTCTTCCCCTTCTGGGATACCAATTATCTGGATGTTTGGACTTTTGATGGTATCTAGTATTTCTTGTATAGTATTCTCATGTTTTTGGACAATTTTCTCAGTCCTTGCGGTGGATTTTTCTAGGCCAGTAATTCTGTCTTCTACAACTGAGATTCGATTTTCAGTGTGATCTAGTCTGCTTTCAGTATTTTCAAGGGAGGTTTTTACTTCCTGTATTATAGTCTTCATCTCCAGTAGGTCTATTGATTCTTTTTTAAAGTGTGTAATTCCTCTTTTAGATCTTGGAAGAATTTCCTCACCTCCTGAAGCTCGTCAGCTTCTTTCCCCTGCCTCTTTGGCAGTTCATTGTCTCTCTTCTCTTCAGTCTCTGAGCTTTGTCACCATGAAAATTCTAAATTCTTTATCAGACATTTCCATGAATTTCATCATACTGTCTGAGAATGGAGAGGACTTATTTTTCCTTGGAGGAGAGGTATTTTCTTGTTTTTCTGTTTTTGTTTGTTTGTTTGTTTATTTTGTTTTTTTTTCCCCCATATTTCTTGTGACCCTGCGGTGATTTCTAGGCATCAGATGGATGGTGCTTTTCTTCTAATTCTTGAAGTTCAGTCTGAGTGTTCAGAGGCGTGCAGGAGGAGATGATCTGCAATCTCTTTTCCATGCCGTTCTCACTCTTTGTGCATCCGAATCAGTGGGAATAGAGGAATATTCTGACCCTAACTGTATTCAGATGTATAGATTCTGTTCACTTGGACCTGTCTAGACTTAGTGAGCAGAGGCTGAGAAGCAAATGAAAAGATAAAAAAGAAAGAAAGAAAGAAAAGAATTAAAGAAAAGGAAAGAAGAAAACATAAAATAAGAAAAAAAGGATAATAAAAACTATAGATTTTAATATTAAAATGCAAAAATTGAAAGAAAACCGTGTGGTGCAAAAGCACTAGTTCACAGCCGAAGTTCAGGATCCACGTGGAGGTGGGCCTGGGTTTGTGCCTTTCCTAAACAGAAGGGGAGAGGCTGTCTCTCCCTGATTAGCACAGGTGCCCTATGGCAAAAACCTAAAAAAAAAAAAAAAAAAAAAAGACTCAGGGAGACAGAGAGAACTGGAGACAAAGAGACAGGTAACACTACCCACTAGAGATAAGTGAGGTCAAGAAGTCTCAGCAGAAAATTCTCATTTTAAGTCTCTGAAAGCACTAGTTCACAGCTGAAGTTCAGGATCCATGTCCCAATGGTAAGTTTTAAAGTTTCTTGAAAATAATCCTCAAACTAGTTTTTGAGTAAGAAGAGAATATTCTTTTGAACTCTTTGTTTAATATTTAGTGCTTTATATTTTTAAAATCTGTGCTAATTGGAAGAAACAAAGAGCAATGGTAGTGTAACACTGATGGAAAACAGGAGAAATGATCATTTTCTTCATAAGGCACATAGGCTAATATATTTTTAAAATCTGTGCTAATTGGAAGAAACAAAGAGCAATGGTAGTGTAACACTGATGGAAAACAGTGTGCCTTATGAAGAAAATGATATAGGCTAACAGGCTTTCCTAAATTGACTTAGAGGGAAAGGCTTGATATAAAATTTCCTGAAACTTTTCTTAGTGGTTTGATGAATTGATGGATTGAATGACCAAGATTCATATTGTGGTAGGACCCTGAGAAGAGTATCTTTGAGGGTTTTTTAAGAAGAAACATGCAATTGAAATCTTATGACTTCATGATAGGGCAGAGTTCAGAATAAGATTGATTACACGATGAACCTGTTAGAGAGGTTTTCACTACCAAAGATACTTGAAGGGCGTCATTTTACAAGGCAGACTTGTGTCCTGTTAAAGAACAGCCACAGTAGTGACATAACAAAGCCCTGTTGGCAGTTATTGCAGGCACAGGTCTACACAGTAGCACTGTTGATAATGGAGAGTGGGTAAAAAAAAAAAAAAATCTCAAAAATAAATCCTGGCATACAAGACTTTTCTATGTGATTGTTCCCATCGTGTTTGATTTGATTATATGTGATGCTCGCCGACTGATGCCTCAAAGTAACAAAGTTCTGCTAGGTATAAACTGCATTTAAAAAACTAGCAGACTTTGTTAACCATATACCTGTTAATGGGGCCGGCAGGTGGCGTGTTGGTTGAGGTGCTGGACTTCTACATGACTGACCATGATTCAGGTCCTGAACCTGCAGCTCACTTTGTCTCTGTTTCTCTCATCAAAGTTGAAGAATAATGCTAATAAATAAAATCAAAAATAAATAAATCTTTTTTTTAAAATAACTATTTTTTTTTATTTATTCATTCATTGATTTTTTAAAATTTGACCAGAGAGAGACAGAGGGTGAGAGTGAGAGAGAGAGGAATTGAGAAAGCAAGCCACCAGGTCCAGGACTCGAACCCTGGTTGGCCATGTGGGAGTGTCCAGCACCTTGACCACCACCCCCCCCGCTGGTCCCAAAAATAAATAAATCTTTAAAAAAAGTTAAAGAGAAATACATCTGTTTGGGTATACTACGTAAAAAACAATGTTTGGCTTTTAAATGTGTATGTAGATAATTTAAAGCTCTTTTTGTGAATCCGATGTTCATAATAGGACCTTTAATAAGAAAGAGGCAGATCAAACACTGACCCTGCAGTTCTGCCCTTCAAAAACAGAGTAAGTTCCAGATATTGTAGAATTAGGCCTCTATACTTAATTATAAAGATACACACATGCACACACACACACACATATATATATATATATATTTATTTATACATATATACACATGTGTATACATCTATATATTTATATATGAGTGAATAAATCTTTCTGGAAAATGGAGAAAAGTGTACTAGATAAGTAATTTTAAAAATATTGATTCTCCAAATCAGAAGGTGGTATGGTGGTTGGAACGCTGGACTCCAACATGGCCAACCATAGTTTGAGTCTTGGATCTGGTGGCTTGCTTTCTCACTTTCTTTCTTTCTCTCTGGTCAAATTTAACAATAATAATAATTAAATTAGATTAAATAATTTTTAAAAAGTGGTTATTCTCTGGGTCAGCAGGTGGCTTGGTGGTTAAGGTGCTAGACTCTCACATGGCAGACAGACTGTGGTTCGAGTCCTAGACTCAGCAGCTTGAAATTCATGCCAGGTGTGTGTGCGCATGCCTATGTTCCCAAAATCCTGAGAGGAGAATGGGGAAGGGATTGCTGCTTGGCTATCCTTCCCGGACCATGATTTCCCACTTTGTTTTCTAGGTCTCCCTGTGGCAAGCACACTCATGCTGTGGCAAAACCTTTAAATAACAACAACAACAAAAGCTAAAAATTCCTCTTGAATATTTTCATATACACTTTTGTGTGTAATATTTTTATGATTTTAATTATAGTGAACATAAAAATTTTATTTTTCTTTCTTTTAGTTACCATAACCATTTTTAGTGTTTATGCATAAGCTTTGTAATTAATGATGTTTAAAAGATTAATTATGTAGATACATTATAACTGACCATTAAAGTTTTAACTTATTTTTGGCTATTGTAACGTAGAAAATCTCCCAAATCGAAGTGATTGGTTTAAGAGGTATACAAACCTTTTCCCTTGCATTTAAAAGTTATTCAACTCTTCCACCTCTTGTGAAGTTTATTTTTTTCTTATTGTAAATTAAACTCTAAGTATAGACAGAGAACCTAGGAAACACTCGTGATACATTACCCTTCTTTGTTGTTGTTGTTGTTGTTTTGGTGGGGGAGAGGTTTTTGCTATAGGACATGTGCGCTCTCTAGGAAGACAGAGAGAGACAGAAAGCGAGAAATCACCCCCCGGGGGGATGGCCACACCACAGTCTCTTTTCCTCCATTCTCCTCTCGGGATCTTGGGCACCTATGCGCACATACCCGGCATGAGTTTAAGCCACTGGGTCCGGGACTCAAAACAGGGTTGACTACATGGGAGTCCAGTGACATAGCCATTACACCAACTGCTGGTCCCACAGTGTGATTTTTTCAATACATGAATACAATGTGTAATGATTTATAAGTCAGAGTTGGGACCAGTAGTTGGCATAATGGCTATGTTGCTGGACTCCCAT
>NW_006159662.1:4187725-4217920 GCF_000334495.1 Tupaia belangeri chinensis
TTTTTTAAAATTTGACCAGAGAGAGACAGAGGGTGAGAGTGAGAGAGAGAGGAATTGAGAAAGCAAGCCACCAGGTCCAGGACTCGAACCCTGGTTGGCCATGTGGGAGTGTCCAGCACCTTGACCACCACGCCACCCGCTGGTCCCAAAAATAAATAAATCTTTAAAAAAAGTTAAAGAGAAATACATCTGTTTGGGTATACTACGTAAAAAACAATGTTTGGCTTTTAAATGTGTATGTAGATAATTTAAAGCTCTTTTTGTGAATCCGATGTTCATAATAGGACCTTTAATAAGAAAGAGGCAGATCAAACACTGACCCTGCAGTTCTGCCCTTCAAAAACAGAGTAAGTTCCAGATATTGTAGAATTAGGCCTCTATACTTAATTATAAAGATACACACATGCACACACACACACACATATATATATATATATATTTATTTATACATATATACACATGTGTATACATCTATATATTTATATATGAGTGAATAAATCTTTCTGGAAAATGGAGAAAAGTGTACTAGATAAGTAATTTTAAAAATATTGATTCTCCAAGCCAGAAGGTGGTATGGTGGTTGGAACGCTGGACTCCAACATGGCCAACCATAGTTTGAGTCTTGGATCTGGTGGCTTGCTTTCTCACTTTCTTTCTTTCTCTCTGGTCAAATTTAACAATAATAATAATTAAATTAGATTAAATAATTTTTAAAAAGTGGTTATTCTCTGGGTCAGCAGGTGGCTTGGTGGTTAAGGTGCTAGACTCTCACATGGCAGACAGACTGTGGTTCGAGTCCTAGACTCAGCAGCTTGAAATTCATGCCAGGTGTGTGTGCGCATGCCTATGTTCCCAAAATCCTGAGAGGAGAATGGGGAAGGGATTGCTGCTTGGCTATCCTTCCCGGACCATGATTTCCCACTTTGTTTTCTAGGTCTCCCTGTGGCAAGCACACTCATGCTGTGGCAAAACCTTTAAATAACAACAACAACAAAAGCTAAAAATTCCTCTTGAATATTTTCATATACACTTTTGTGTGTAATATTTTTATGATTTTAATTATAGTGAACATAAAAATTTTATTTTTCTTTCTTTTAGTTACCATAACCATTTTTAGTGTTTATGCATAAGCTTTGTAATTAATGATGTTTAAAAGATTAATTATGTAGATACATTATAACTGACCATTAAAGTTTTAACTTATTTTTGGCTATTGTAACGTAGAAAATCTCCCAAATCGAAGTGATTGGTTTAAGAGGTATACAAACCTTTTCCCTTGCATTTAAAAGTTATTCAACTCTTCCACCTCTTGTGAAGTTTATTTTTTTCTTATTGTAAATTAAACTCTAAGTATAGACAGAGAACCTAGGAAACACTCGTGATACATTACCCTTCTTTGTTGTTGTTGTTGTTGTTTTGGTGGGGGAGAGGTTTTTGCTATAGGACATGTGCGCTCTCTAGGAAGACAGAGAGAGACAGAAAGCGAGAAATCACCCCCCGGGGGGATGGCCACACCACAGTCTCTTTTCCTCCATTCTCCTCTCGGGATCTTGGGCACCTATGCGCACATACCCGGCATGAGTTTAAGCCACTGGGTCCGGGACTCAAAACAGGGTTGACTACATGGGAGTCCAGTGACATAGCCATTACACCAACTGCTGGTCCCACAGTGTGATTTTTTCAATACATGAATACAATGTGTAATGATTTATAAGTCAGAGTTGGGACCAGTAGTTGGCATAATGGCTATGTTGCTGGACTCCCATGTAGTCGACCGCGGTTCGCTTCCCAGACCTGGTGGCTTAAACTCACGCCGGGCGTGTGTGTGTGTGTGTGCATGCCCAAGATCCCAAGAGGAGAATGGAGGAGAAGGGATTGTGGTGTGGCCATCCTCCCCGGGGGGGGGGGGTGATTTCTCACTTTCTGTCTCTGTCTTTGTCTTTCTGGTGATTGCACGCCCCCTATAGCAAAAACCTCTCCAAAAAAAAGAGTAATTAGTATATTCATCGTCTCAACCATTTGTAGCATTATCTATAATAAGTTGTATTTTTTAAAAAATAAAATAGACCATGCAAAATTTTCATAAACATCTTTTTTTAAGAATCATTTTATTTCACTTTATTTATTTTTCAATTTGTCCAGAGAGGGACAGAGAGATGGAACGTGAGAAAATAAGCTATCAGGTCCAATACTCGAACTGTGGTTGGCCTTGTGAGAGTCCAGTGTCCTTAACAACCACACCACCTGCCAGCCCCCATAAACATCTTTTTAAAAAAAGTCATTTAATTTTATTTATTACGATTAATACTATTACTTTTAGATTTGCTATAGGCCATGCATGCTCACCAGAAAGAGAGAGAAAGTGAGAAAGCAAGTGCCAGGTCCAGGACTTGAGACAGTCAGCCATGTGGGAGTCCAGTACCTTAACTACTATGCCATCTGCTGCCCACCCCCCTATAAACATCTTTATAAAAGAAAATTATAAACATTTTTTAAAATCCATGGATACATTTCTAAGCATTTTATTTTATTTTAATTTAATTTAATTTAATTTTATTTTTTGATACTGGGCACATACACTTGCTGGAAGGATGGGGGTTGTGGGACATAGGAGAGGAAGGAAAGTGAGAAAGCATCCTGTCCAAGAGGAATGGCCATGTCACACTCCCTTCTCTTCTGTTCTCTCAGGGTGTTAGGCATGCATCCACACGTGCCCAGCTCAGACTGTGCAGTCAGCCATGTGGGATCTAGCAGCCTTCACCACCACACTACCAGCTGGCCCGTTTCTTGGCATTTTAAAATGGTTTATGGTAGTTCATGGTGGGCATTTAATTAATTTAACTAGTTCTTTATTATTGGCAATTTAGATTGTTCTAGTATTATAAACAGTGTTCTGATAAACATAGTATTTCTTTTTCTATTTTTCTATTTTTTTTTTTTTTACCAGTGTGTGTGTGTGTGCTCTCTGGACAAAGGGAGAGAGAGAGAAAGTGAGAAATCACCCACTTCCCCAAGGGGAATGGTCACACTATAGTACCTTCTTCATTTTTCTTTCTGGGCACAAATACCCTTACTTGGTACACGCTTGTTTTCAAGTGGTTGGGTCTGGGACTTAAGCTGCCCAGTTGGCCATGTGGGACCAGCTACTTTAACCACTATGCCATGGCTGGCCCTAAATATAATATTTCTGAGATTCATTTTATTAGATTTAGGCTATTTTAAAACACCTAAAAACTGATTCGTTTTCTAATACAGTTTTCATATAATGTTTTGTTTATACTCACTGAGCAGGAAAAAAGTTTTCTTCTGTATAATAGAAATGGAACTTAATATAAAAGAGATCTAATTTTGATTTTTCCAAATTTTTACAGAGCTGGCCTTTTTGAGACCCTTCCTTTAAGGGTCCTTAGAAGTCAGACTACATGATAACCTTTTAATTCTTTAATAAGTTGCATTATAGTTGAGTTTGACTGTCCCTCTTCTGTGTTTTGGGAGCATTGCCAGAAACAGAGTTAAAGAATACTAGGGCAGCAAGGAAGGACTTCAGGGCTGTCATGTGACCCAGCTTCCTCATTATTCAGGTTGGGATGATGGGAACCTTATGTTAAGTGTGTTCTGTCTTGTTACAGTGCTAAGCTATTGGTCGAACCTGCTCTAGAGTTCACATGTGTTGCTTCCAAGTTTATACTGGTGGTTTTATACTACACTGTGCAATTATGTACTACTAAAACTCATGGAATCCAAGGATTTTGCCCTTGTTCCAGAATCCAGTATTTTTGAAGATGGCCAGATTATCAAAAATTAAATCCAAATTAATGTGAACTTTTCAGACTCCTCTATATATGAATATACACTTAGTGTGTTATGCATCTTTTTAAGTTCGATAGTGACCCTGCATTTCATTATAATGGTAAGAAAGGAATTACGCATGGCCATGCACGTGCCAAAGTGTAGAAAATCTTAACATTTTCTAATATCCCTTCTTAAAGGGAAACATCTATGGAAAAGGAAATTAGATTTTAGTAGAAACCAAAAAGTTCATTCCAAAGTATTAAAATAAACTAAGCCAAATGTCTTCTAAAGATAGATGTTGTAGATTGTGTAAGTTCTTTCTAGTGCTATGAATCTCAGTAATGTTTCTCTTGTTTCATAATAGTAAGCCTTCAGTCCAGAGACCGAATAGGTACAGGAGGACAAGTTGTGGACTGCAGTCGTTTGTTTGATAATGATTTACCAGATGGGTAAGTTAACATCACTAACATCATTAGAGAAATATAGAGATATGATCCTTAAAATAATGAGAAATAAGTTGGTATTTATTGTATACTTAATTTTAGAAATTTGCCATGATCAATTCCAGAGTGTAGGATTTCCTTCTACTTGGAAAATTAGTGAAGGCTCTTGTCAAACAGGTTTATAAAAGTATGCTATGAATTAGATGCATTAAATTCGGTTAAGAGTTTTAACTTAGAGGGAACCAGCAGTTAGCATAATGGCTATGTCGCTGGACTCCCACGTAGTCGACTGCGGTTGGCGTCCTGGACCCGGTGGCTTAAAACTCACGCCGGGCGCATGTGCGTGCGTGCCCAAGATCCTGAGAGGAGAATGGAGGAGAAGGGATTGTGGCGTGACCATCCCCCCTGCGGGGTGATTTCTCACTTTCTGTCTCTCTGTCTCTCTCTGTCTGTCTTGCGAGCGCACGCACCCTATAGCGAAAACCTCTCCAAAAAAAAAAAAGAGAGTTTTAACTTGGAGACAAATGAAATTTCTTGACAAATATGGCTATTCTGTAAGTATTATCTAGTTAAAACTGTTTTGCTTGATTAACTTACTCAAATCAGATAATTGTTGAACTTGAAACATCTTACCATTGAGATGATAGAGTATTTGGGTAATAATAATTATACTAACATAGTAGCATTTATTGAACATGCATATATCAGATACTATTAAAAGCACTTTATATACCTTATGTCATTTAATTCTCAAAAGCAGTAGATAGCATATGATCTGGAATTGGGTTCCAGTCCTTACTCTTCTGTTTACTGACTCTGTGGCCTTAATTTAACTTCTGTAAACTTTAGTTTATGTTTGCTTATAAAAGAAGATAATTCATAATAGCACATATCCCATACATGTTGAGAGGATTAAATAAAATCATTCATGTAAAGCACAGTGTCTTGCATATATTAAGTGCTTATTAAATAATTAACTACCATTATTTCTACTGATTCTATCATTGTTACCCTCATTCATTTTGTTTATTTCTCCCATGAGCAAGAGAGACAGAGAACATTACCTCCAGCAGAGTCTTGACATTGCAATCCACCCCCCAGCCTCAGCCAGCCAGGGATCACGGGCACATATGTGGCTAGGGTACTCAGGGAGGTCTCTAGGGGCAAAGCCAGAACCTTCCCATGAGTGTCAGCTTCGCAGAGTCTTGGATTTTTCTGCTGGGCCACTGCCCCACACCTACTGATTAACTGGACAGGTTAAAAAAATTGTAGTTCAGAGAAGCTAAGTAACTTGCCTAAGCTCACATAGCAGTGGCAGAGCTGGGACACAAACTTAAGTCTTGGTTTTGAAATTCATGATCTTTATTCTTGTTTTCTTCATTCAATATTATTTCTGACACTGATTTTATTTTTAACTTTCAAAGTATTTTTTTCTTTTTTGGAGAGGTTTTTGCTATAGGGTGCGGTGCACTCGCCAGAAAGACAGAGAGAGACAGAGAGACAGAAAGCGAGAAATCACCCCACAGGGGGGATGGCCACGCCACAGTCCCTTCTCCTCTCTTCTCTTGGGATCTTGGGCATGCACGCACACGCGCCCAGCGTGAGTTTAAGCCACCAGGTCCGGGACGCAAACTGCAGTCGACTACGTGGGAGTCCAGTGACATAGCCATTACGCTAACTGCTGGTCCCAACTTTCAAAGTATTTTTAATTAACCATAATGAAGTACAATTTATATACAATAAATTCCACCATTTCAAGTATATAATTGGTTGAGTTGTTATTCACATTATTTTGACATGAAATTTTATATCCAAGCTATAGTATTTGGTTATTTTGTTTAAACTGCTACAAGTATTGTAATTAACTCTTCCTGTAGATCACTTTAACTTCTTCATATGTCTCTTAACTTACCGATGTGAGGTAAATTATGATATTTTTGAAGGGGTAGTTTAGCATGAAGTAACTAATGAGTACTTAAGAGAGTGTAGCAGTATGGGCTGGCTATGGGGAATGGTGGTTAAGGCAGCTGGAACCTATGTGACCGACTCTGCAGTTTGAGTCCTGGACCGGCGGCTTGAAAAACACACTGGGGGGACCAGCAGTTGGCATAATGGCTATGGCGTTGTACTCCCATGTAGTCGACTACAGTTCGAGTCCTGGACCTGGTGGCTTAAACTCACACCAGGCGTGTGTGCGTGCTTGCCCAAGATCCCAAGAGGAGAATGGAGGAGAAGGGATTGCAGCATGGCCATCCCCCCGGGGGGTGATTTCTCACTTTCTGTCTCTCTGTCTCTCTCTGTCTTTCTGGTGAGTGCACACGCCCTATAGCAAAATCCTCTCCAAAAAAAAAAAGAAAGAAAGAGAAGGAAAGAAAAACATACTGGGCACGTGTTTATGTGTGGCCTGAATCTTGAAAGGAGAAATGGAGGAAAAGGGATTGTGGTGTGCCTATCCTTCATGGAGGCTGCTTTCTGCTCTCCCTCTTATCTCTGGTGAGTGCATGTTCTCTCTACCAAAAAGAGATAAAGAGAACAGCACTATAAGGCTTACTGTTCTAAACTTGCCCTACATTATTATCATAATCAGAGAGTAGAAGAACCTAGCATCTCTTTATTTTCTGTTTTTAATGATGCCAGACCTCTGCCAGTATTCTGATGGAAATAACATTACCACATTCCTGTAGTCACTTGCCTTTTTTTCATTGTGTGAATCACAATAAAAAGTTGAGAGAGAGAGATTATTTAAAGCATTCTTGTTTTAAAAAATTAGTTTGGGTAGGCTAAATGCTTTTAAAAGCTTGTATATGCTTTTCTAGTGAAATTTAATTTTAAAATTTTGTGTGATTTCTGTTTTTAGACCACCTGGTTCCAATCCTTAATTTTATACATATATTCTTTTGCTTATTACCTTTATGATCATAATTAATTTTATGGTTACACTATTTTTAGTGTAGCCATTTTTTCATTAGTTTGTGGAAGTATAATTTCATTAAGGTCAGTTATTTATTTTTTTAATAAGGTCAGTTATTGAAAATTTAACATTATTCAAAAATTTTCAGAGGTTGGCTGATGTAAAATATTTGTTACATCTCAGCATAAATATTTTAGAGCCCTCAGAATTCCATAAGATACATTATGCAGTTTTAAAATAAGTTGAGGGGCCAGTAGATGGCATGGTGGTTAAGGCACTAGACTCCCACGTGGGTAACTGTGGTTCAAGTCCTGGACCTGGTGGTTTGCTTTCTTATTTTCTCTCTCTCTCTCTTTTTTTTTTCCTCTCTCTGTCTAGTGAGTGCACGAGGTCAACAGCAAATTTAAAAATAAATAAATTAATTAAATTAAATAAATAGTTTTTAAAAAGTTGAAAAATCTTACATTCTGTGAATCAATCTTTCAATCTGGTATTCTTGATTTGTAATAGCAGATGCCTTCCTGGCTTGGCTATTGCACTGAAAACATTCCTACTAATACCTAATCTCTCAATGTGTTATTTAAGCTGGGAAGAAAGGAGGACTGCCTCTGGAAGGATCCAGTATCTAAACCACATAACAAGAACTACACAGTGGGAACGCCCAACTCGGTAAGAACATCCAACTGTTTTCCCATTGTCTGTGCCATTCACCCTCACAAAGTCCCTTTCTGTTTACCTGTCAACTCATTTGGCGTTTTTTTCCTTGATTTATATTGTCTTAGATTGGTAGATTTTAGAACAGGCGTCATTGTTATTTTTAAAAGTAGTCTTCAAATGATAAATGATTGTATGACAGATCATCCTGTTATCATAGCTTGAGGGCCCATGATGGTACTCAGGTATTTATTGAATGAATTAAAGCAATAAGGGGAACAGGCGTTGTATTTCTGGAAATCTTATCTTTTGGGGATATAACTAAATATATGTATACAGAGTCTCCATTCTTCCAGTTACTGAAAGGAGCGATTATATCCTGCTGTGTCCAAGATCAAGATAACCAGATGATCTGGGCCCATATGGAAAGTGCCTAACTTAGAGTGGGAGTTGAGGAGACGGTAGAACTTGAAAAAAGCTCTGAAGGAGGGGGCGTCTCTGAACTACACCCTGAAGTATAGCAGATGGAATCCTTTTCTTTATGGAGCTTAACGTATAAAGGCATCAGATGCAAGATAACTTTTGGGAACTGCAAAGTGATGTTTTTTTAAGTAACTGAAAATGAATAGGATAGTGACTGAATTTCCTTTTAATTTTTGAAAGTAAGAACAAAGTTGATTTGCTATTTCTGCATGGCGTTTTTTGTTTGTTTTTGTGTTTTACCTTCTGAGCAGGACTGGCACCAGGCTTAGCATATTGGATACTTCTCATTAGCAGTATTTACTCTTATTTATTCAGGATTAAGAATCACAAAATTTTCTCAGTTATATTATGAGATCATATTGCTGTTTTAAAAAAATGCTAACTTGAGGGGACCAGCAGGTGGCATGATGATTAAGGCTCTGGACACTCTCACATGGCCAACCATAGTTCAAGTCCCAGACCTGGTGCCTTGCTTTCTTACTTTCCTTCTTTCTCTCTCTGGTCAAATTAAAATAAATGAATAAATAAATAAATATATATTTTGAATTGCTTACTTGAGAGTTGCATTTCCAGTACTAAACTGCCAGGGGTTTTTAAATTGAATTTGAAGGATCTATTTTTATTGTATCTGAGCATAAATTCATGTGTACCTGTGTCAGTGTTAAGTGAAGTCTGTTTCCTTCCATCTTATTCAGCTGATAAAAATCATCCTTTATTTTTAGAAATATGAAGAGTGGAATGTTTTTATAAAAGTTAGTTTACAAGTGAACTTTTGATTATCCTTTCATTTTGGAAGGACTTAAAACAGAAAAAATATCAGAGATAATTGCTGTGTTGAGAAATTAAGACAATATACTGTCAAATGGCTGGGTGACTTTAGATTGGGAAGTTGGAAGGACCTCTGAGGAGGCAGTGGTAAGTGAAGGACCTAGGGAGAACAGGAAACAAGAGTATTCCGTGGACAGAAAAGCTGCTGCCCTCAAGGAGTCACGGTGGAATGACCTTGGCAATTCAGGGAACAGGAAGCACATCAATGTGGAGAAGTAGGGTGGGAAACTCTGGTGAGAAGTGAGGTCTCAGAGGGAGACTGTACATATGGATTTTATATAAAATGTAACTAAAATCCTTATAAAATCATTTAAATACATAATTGCAGATATGCATATCGCTTAAGTTTCTTGTGCTTGAAGACTTTGGGCTTGCTTTCACTCAGTTTTTCAAATGATTTATATTAAATATTCTACTTTCCGATATGATAAATGATTGTGACTATAGTGTTAAACCTTATCTAGAGAGCTCTACTTTTGATATCTAAATTACTGTTTTCCATGTTACTTTTTAACAGGCCGGCATCTGAATATTCTAGTCCTGGGAGACCTCTTAGCTGCCTTGTCGATGAGAACACTCCAATTAGTGGGACAAATGGCGCAACATGTGGACAGTCTTCAGATCCCAGGCTGGCAGAGCGGAGAGTCAGGTCACAACGGCATAGAAATTACATGAGCAGGACACATTTACATACTCCTCCAGACCTACCAGAAGGCTATGGTATGACGACTAGCAGAGGAAAATCACAGTGTGGTATACTTATTTCAGCTTGTTAAGAAAGTCAGTAAAATGGGGACTAGCAGATGGCGTAATGTCTGCATCGCAGGACTCCCATGTAGTCGACCACGGTTTGAGTCTCAGATCCCGTGGCTTAAACTCACACCAGGCACATGTGCGTGCGTGCCCAAGATCCCAAGAGGAGAATGAAGGGGAAGGGATTGTGGCATGGCCACCCCCCCCCCGGGGGGTGATTTCTTGATTTCTGTCTCTCTGTCTCTCCGTGTCTTTCTGTTGAACGCACACGCCCTATAGCAAAAACCTCTCCCCCTACCAAAAAAAAAGAAGTTCAAAAAATGAACTTTAAGAGAAAAGTTATCGAGGCTGGCAAGTGGTGTGGTGGTTAGGGGTGCTGGAATCCCTCATGGCAGACTGTGGTTCAAGTCCTGGACCTAGTGGCTTGCTTTCTCTTTCTCTCACTGTCACTCTCGCTCTCACTCTTTCTCTTGCTTTGTTCCTCTCTGGTCAAATTAAAATAAATAAATAAGTGGCCGGCAGGTAGTGTGGTGGTTAAGGGCACTGAACTCCCACATGGCCGACTGCAGTTTGAGTCCCAGACCTGGCAGCTTGCTTTCTCACTTTCTCTCTCACTCTCTCCCTCCCTCCCTCCCTCCGTCTCTGGTCAAATTAAAATAAATAAATAAAGTTAGATAAAATAATTAAAAAAAAAGTTAAATAAAAATAATTCTTAAAGGGAACCAGCAGTTAGCATAATGGCTATGTCGCTGGATTCCCACGTAGTCGACCGCAGTTCGTGTCCTGGACCCGGTGACTTAAAACTCACGCCGGGCGCGTGTGCATGCGTGCCCAAGATCCCGAGAGGAGAATGGAGGAGAAGGGATTGCGGCGTGACCATCCCCCCTGGGGGGTGATTTCTCGCTTTCTGTCTCCATGTCTCTCTCTGTCTGTCTGGCGAGCACACGCGCCCTACAGTGAAAATCTCTCAAAAAAAAAAAATCTTAAAGAATTTAAAAAAAAGAATAAAGTTATTAATGTCTTTAGGGATTCTGCATAAAAATAAAAGTAAATGTAAGACCTAACTTTGAGGCCAGCTGGTGGTGTGGTGGTTAAGGTAACTGGATTCCACATGGCCAACTTCCTGGTTTGAGTTTCAGACCCAGGAGCTTGAACAACATGTTGGGCATATATGTGTGTGTGCCTGAAATACAAGAGGAGAAGAGATTGTGGTGTAGGGACAGTGGATGGTTTAACGGTTATGTAGCTGGACTCCCATGTAGTTTACCACGGTTCAAGTCTTATACCGAGCAGCTTAAAACTCATTCCAGGCGCATGCGTTTGCATGTCCAAAATCCTGGGAGGAGAATAAAGGGGAAGGGATTACAGCATGGCTACCCCCCCAACCCCCCCGAGGGGTGATTTCTTACTTTCTGTCTGTCTCTCCGGCGAGCGCACACACTCTGTAGCAAAAATCTCTCTTAAAAAACAAAAGATTGTGATGTGGCCATCCCTCTGGGACGTTCATTTTTCACTTTCCTCTCTCTCTGTCTCTCTTGTGAATATACCTGCACTAATAGCAAAACAAAAAAATCTCTTCCAACTATGAAAAGTCATTGAAGTGGTAGACTACTCTAACTAACAGTTTGACCTTGGACTAGTCTAACATCAGTCATTTGATGTCAGTCATTTGATGTCAGCTGTTGTACTCTTTAGTAATAAAACAAGATAAATACCTTATCATAGAGATATTGTAGGAATATATGCAACAGTGTGAGACTGCTTTGAGAATAGGTACTAATTGTAATGTTTGTATTATCTATAGTTCATGATTATCTGAGTAAATGAATCATTATAAATTATTTAGTCATTTTTGTATTTGTATAAAATGATTATAATCTTACACAGTTTCTTAGACTTGTAGACTTTTACGTGGAAGATGACATGAACCCACTATTTGAATACAGAATTTTCTAAATTAATCACAACTTGTGAACACTCATGAGTGAACCCGGTTGACCTCTGCTTGCTAAAGCTAACCTGCTTTATTTACGTGCCCTAACACCTCCTGTAGATATACTGTTCTGGGCTGATCGCGACACCTAGTGACCGACATTGGGAATCGCCTCATCTAAGTTGTATTTATTTTTATTGTAGAATATTTTAAAAGCTGTAAGATGCATGATTCTAGTTTTATTTTAAAATGTAGTTTAGCCCTTTAATTAGAAATTGTTTTTCTTTGAACTGCTTTGAACAGCTTTATTTTTATAGCATGATGATGAGAGTGTGAGGTTTGGGAGACAAACCAAGCTTCCTTTGGCTTTGCTGCATAACACAGAGCACTTTGTTTAATCTCTCGGGGCCTTGATCTTATCTGCTATACAGTGAGGAGAATAATAGTACCAGTTGTGTAGGTTTTTTGTAAGACATAAATGCTGTAATCTTATGTAAAGTCCTGACATGATGCCTGGCATAGAAGGCACTTAGAAATTTTAGCCTTTATTTAGCCTTAGAATAAAGTATCTACTGCTGTTTCTCTACAATGGAGATTGTAAGGCCAGGTGTTTGGAGTGGGATTGCATATACTTTTTACAACATCTGTGTGATTGGAATTTTTAAAAATTTTATACAACCAAAATATGGGAATAGGGACCAGCAGATGGTGTAATGGTTACGTCACTGGGCTCCCATGTAGTTGGTTGCAGTTCAAGTCCTGGACCCAGAGGCTTAAAACTCAACGCCAGGCACATGTGCGTGCATGCCCAAAATCCTGAGAGAAGGGATTGTGGCATGGCCATCTCACCTGGGAGTGATTTCTTACTTTCTGTCTCTGTCTCTGTCTGTCTCTCCAGCAAGTGCACACACCCTATGGCAAAATCTCTCTTAAAAAAAAAAAAAAGGAATAAAGTAAATATACCAAGGTTGAAATTACTGCAACTGTCATCTGTAACCTATTTTAAATGTTTTAATGTTTATGATTATTTCAAGTTTCAATTTATTGACTTCATAATAATTTTATAAGTACACTAAACTTATATTAGTAAATATTAGCAGTTTTATTGTTTTACATATTTATATATTTCTCATCAGATCTTGTTTAAAGAAAACTGATCTGTTGCTTAAAAAAGAACAAAACTGAAAAAACACCTTTGAAGAAGCCCTTTTACAGATTCTCTTTGCCCTGGCTTTCCCACTGTCTTCCCCAAGGGCTTTGAGTTCATTCGCTCTTTGCTTTTCTCTTCTCCAGTGTACACCTTGCTCTTTTGTCCTCTTCTTTCTAACTTGGAAAAAAGTTAGAAAGACTAACTTGCACCTTACACCCCACCTGTTTTGCTTCTGTTTAAGGCCAAAGACAAAAGATCATTTCCTTCCTTTTCGTTTTGTTTAATTATTGGTATTACAGCCATCTTGCTTTCTATTTTCCTTTGCAATATGTTTTGTAGTTGAGCTACATTATAAGTTTAATTCGCTTTTGGATAGCTGATCTGTGACCCTCATCACCATTTATAAGATTTTTTCTAGGAGCTAGAGCAAGTGATTTGTAAAGCCAATGTTTTTTGGTAATGAAATGCACTGTTTGGGAATTTTCTGTCCTAGTGTATCATCCTAGTATATTTAGCTTTCTTTTTTGATTTGAACATTCCAAATAGGCTTTTCTTATTAGTGTTTCTTAATTTTACAGAACAGAGGACAACGCAGCAAGGTCAGGTGTATTTTTTGCATACTCAGACTGGCGTGAGCACATGGCATGATCCAAGAGTGCCCAGGTAGGAACGCATCTAAGTACTTTTGGTTTCATTGACTATTCTTTTTATCTAGGTAGGGTTTGTTTGTTCGTTTTTCATGTTTAACTTCTACAAACAGTATATTCTGAAAGTCTAGCTCTTTCTAATAGTCATTTCAGTTTTCGACATTTAGTAGCAAGTCCTAGCTCTTTCTCTGTAGTCCCACCCCACTTCTCCCTAAACTGGTCCCCAACCCTTTTCCCTTTGCCCCCTTTAAAAAGGTAGTACAAAAACGTCTTTCAGGAGTTCAAAAATTGACTATAGGGAAAACATACAAAACATATGTTACCCTTTTAAAAAGTTGGCAGATTGGAGCAGGGTTCCATGACAAAATTTATAATGGACATAAGAATGCAGGTAAATAAAAGAAAGAGACTATAGGATAGTGCATCATAGCAGAGTAAAAATAAGGACAATTTAATACATATTTAGGGGAAAAAAGTAGTAGAACTATCATATGTATACAACATAAAGTAATGTTCTATGTTTAAGAAGATAAATTTGGATATATCCTTGATTGTTGAATGCATGCCTTAAAAAACATTTTGTAGGGCCAGCAGGTGGCGTGGGGGTTAAGGCACTGGGATCCTACATGGCCAGCTATGCAGTTCAAGTCCTGAATCCAGTGGCTTGAAAAATCACACCAGGCATGTGTGTGTGCATGCCCAAAATCCCAAGAGGATACTGGAGGAAAAGAGATTGGGACATGACCTTCCTCCTGTGTCTGTGTGGGGTGATTTCTCATTTTCCCTCTCTGGCAAGTGCATGCCCCTTATAGCAAAAACTAAAAAACAAAAAATTTAAAAAACCCATCTGTAACCCACAAAGATATACATCAATTATATGTATACCAGAAATTATAATTACAATAAAAAAGGAACAATTATAACACAAAACAGAGAACTGTCAACTAATCTCCTGTAAGAGCAAAAATGTAAAAAAAACTTTAGTAAAGCAATACCAGCTCGAAAAGAAAGGGATTGATATTTTTATTTCTGGTTAAGCTTTTTTTTTGAAAATTAATCTTATGAATGTTAATGTGTTACTTTAATAAAGTTTCATTTTAATGTATTAATAGCAAAGAAACCTAATTCAATTCAGTTCACTTTTAAAATAATCGTGCACTTGAACAGTAGGCATTGCATATGTGAACCAAAATGTCAGTTCTCTTAACTTTAATAAATGGAATGACCCCCAAATCAGTTTAGTAATTTAACATAATTTTTGTTACATTTTAGTATCAAATGATGAGTTTGTCAAACATTGCTTGTCTATTTTGAGTTATTTTCTAATAAACATATGCAAAGTACCAAACAGTCCAGTTGAGGCTACAAAACAGCTTGAATTTCTAAGTTAAATTATAAATATGTTTTTTATATGTACATGTATCTTTGTAAGATGAGGATGTTTTATATGTTAAGCACAATACCCTCTGTCTTCCAAACCCTCTTCCCTCCAAAACAAAAAAACCTTAGAAGATCAAGAGATCTTTTTCCATGGCTTGATTCTGTATTTGAATAAAAAACAGATATGACTAACTGATCTTGGGTTGCCTTTGATATTCTCTATAAATAAAAGTATTGTAATGAAAAGTTTTACTTTATTATAGAATTTAATTAGAATCCTTTGAGGGTAGCAACCAAGGAAATGTGCTATCATTGATTATTGTATCAAGGTTGCCATTTCTGTGTCTTGACAATAGAAGTTGTTAGTATTTAAAAAATAGTGGGGAAGAATTTTATTTATTTGTTTATTTATTTTTTGGAGAGATTTTTGTTATAGGGCATGTGTACTCACCAGAGAGACAGGGAGATACAGAAAGACAGGGAGAAACAGAGACAGAAAGTGAGAAATCGCCTCCCCAAAGGGCATGGCCATACCGCAGTCCCTTCTCCTCCATTCTCCTCTTGGGATATTGGGCATGCACACACATGCCCCTGGTGTGAGTTTAAGCCACTGTGTCCGGGACTTGAGTCATGGTTGACTATGGGGGAATCCAGCAATGTAACCATTATGCCATCTGCTGATCCCAGTGGGGAAAATTTGAAAAAAATTTTGCCGGAGTGTGCATGTGCTTGCTAGAGAGAGGCAGAGAGGGAGAGAGAGAAAGCACCGCTCAATGGGAAATGGTCACATTGCAATCCTCGCTCCTTCACCATTACCTCCTTTCTGGATTTTGGGCATGCACGCACATGCACCCAGTGTATTTCTCAAGCTGCTGGGTCCAGGAGTTGAACCTCGGGGTTGTCCATGAGGGATCTGGCTGCCTTCACCACCAGGCCAAGGAGCCAGCCCATGTGGAGGAAATTTTACATTTGTTTTATTAAGCTCACTGAATAAAATCCAAGGGCCTAACTTTTAAGAATCAGGATTTCACTATATATAAATTAATGAAAAGAAGTTTTTGGATTCTGTCTGTCAGATTAAAAGTCAATAATAAGCTTTTCTTTAAAATGATAAAAAAAAAATCAGGCCTAGCAGATGGCATAATGATTACATTGCTGGACTCCCACAGGGTCAGCCATGGTTCAAGTCCTAAACCTGGTGGCTTAAAACTCATGCCAGTCGCATGTATGTGAGTGCTCAGGATCCTGAGAGGAGAATAGAAGAAAAGGGATTGCAGTGTGGGCATATACTCGGGGTGGGGTGGGAGGGTGATTTCTCGCTTTCTGTCTCTCTGGCGAGCACATGTGCTCTTAAAAAATTATCAAAAGTTATTAGTAGAAAAAGTATAGAAGAAAAATGAGTTTTAAAAAACTAAATAGTCTTAAAAAGCGAGAAAGTTGATCTTAAAGTTATCTGTTGAAAGAATAGAATATAAGCTGGTAACAGAAATTGAAATTGAGTTAAATTTCAGTACTGCTGTTTATGATCTTATTCCTAAGAAGAAAATGACAGTTTTTTATTAATGAGTAAGGGCCTTTTATAAGGGTTTAAAAATATTTCATGTTGAATATTGACTCCTGGTTTGAATTAATGACAAATAATGCTCTGGATTACTTTTCTTTTTCTTAGTCTCTTTGTCATTAATTGTCTTAAAAATTTATATCATCCCTTTTGTTTTGGAGGACTTTTACGTGGAGAATGTTTTAGCAAAGCAGACTATAAACTTTTAGAGTTTATTAAAATATTACTATTCAAAGCATTTACAAAATTATGTAAATCATACTTTAAAACAAACTGTATTTAGAGATATCCAGTATACTTAGATTTATCTGAGAAGTCCCATGTTATGCTCTGTATTTTTCTTTAAAACAGTTATTAATGCTTTATATTTCTTATTTTGCATTCTGACTGTAGTTTTGAAATAGAGATCTGTATTACTTTTTCTTTAAAGAATTATTTTAATTTTATTCATTCACTTATTTTAATTTGACCAGAGAGAGACAAACAGAGAGGGAAAGTGAGAAAGCAAGCCACCAGGTCTAGGACTCGAACTTTGGCTGGCCATATAGAAGTGTTCAGCACCCTATCCACCATTCCATCTGCTGGCCCCAGATCTGTATTCCTTTTTATGGCTATATAACATTCCATTTTTCTTTACTGAGTTCCCAAGTGGGCATAAACATTGTTTTTAGTTTTTCTGTTCTTTTGAGTTCTTCTATATATTGCTGTGGATTTGTAACATTCTCAGGACAGTGACAGAATCAAATTCTGCATTATATCAATGGATTTGCTCATTCTTTGATTTCAATAATTGTTTTTGTTTTCTAAAAGTTTCATTAAAAAAAAAAAAAATCCAACCTACCTGAGCTGGTCCCATAGCCTGCTGGCTAAAGGAAAGCCAGATCTGCCATTAAGAGTCCGAGAGTCGGAGCTGTTCTCTCCTTTTGGCCTTTGACAGTTCTTGGGGATCTCATTTGGGGGATCTATTGACTTTGTCATGGTAGCTTGCCTTTCTGAAGAAGTGTTTGGTGATTTTCATGAGTTTATTATTTGATCTTGATCTTAATAAATTGCAGTTCCTTGGAGTGGGAATTTTGAAAGTTTTCCTGGAATCACTTCATCTCCCCTTTTTTTTCCTTTCATTTTTAGAGAGATTTTTGCTATAGGGTGCGTGCACTCACTGGAAAGAAGGGAGAGTCAGAAAGCGAGAAATATATCCCCCACAGGGGGGATGGCCATGCCACAATCCCTCTTCCTCCATTCTCCTCTTGGGATCTTGGGCACATACACACGTACCCAGCATGAGTTTCAAGCTGCCGGGTCCGGGACCAGAATTGCAGTTGACTGTGTGAGTCCAGTGATGTAACCATTACACCATCTGTTGGTCCCTTCATCCCCTCTTTGAGTTCTCAGCTTATGGAGGAAGTTCCAGGTTTCCTTTCCCAGCCTTGCTGTTGGCCTACCCCTCTCCCCACCTGCCACTCAGGTGTCAGCTCTAGCTCAATTCACTTTTCAGTTTTTGAATTTGAAGAGGATTCTTAAAAGTTCCCTTTGCTCTTTTGAGACTAGCAGTGTCTCGGATAGTTGGTTTCCCAAGCTTTAGTCGTCCTTTTAGCAAGAGAGTCTCTTGGAGCACCTGCAGGCGTAGGTCAGAGCCATTGATTGAACAAATCCAGGAGTGCCTGTGTGTGCTCATTAGTATGTTTCACTGTGACTCAGAAGAGGTTATTTCAGAAAAACTGTTTTTCTAGTTGGACTTTTTTGTTTTAGAATTTTTTATTTAACTTTATTTATTTTTATTTTTAAAAATTTGACCAGAGAGAGACACAGAGGGAGGGAAGGTGAAGCTACCAGGTCTGGGACTTGAACCATGGTCGACCTTGTGGGAGTCCAGTGCCCCTAGCCACCATGCCACCTGCCAATCCCTCTAGTTTAACTTTTTAAATGTGACTCTAAAAAGAAACCTTTTTATTTTTAGAATTACTTAATTTAATTTATTTATTTTAATTTGACCAGAGAGGGACAGAGTGAGTGAGAGAGGGAAAGTTAGAAACAAGCCACCAGATCTGGGACTTGAACTGCCATTGGCCATGTGGGAATCCAGTACCCTTAACCACCATCCCACTTGCTGGCCTCCCGATTTTTTTTTTTTTTTTTTAGAGATATTTTTGCTATAGGGCATGTACTCTCACCATAGAGACAGAAAGTGAGAAATCACTCCATGGGGGGATGTCCACACCTCAGTTCCTTCTCGTTCATTCTCCTTTCAGGATCTTGGGCAAGTACACACATGTGCCCAGCATGAGTTTTAAGCCTCCTAGTCCAGGACTTGAACTGTAGTCACCTATATGGGAATCCAGTGACATAACCATCATGCCATCTGCTGGTCTCTTATTATTATTATTATTTTTTTTTTTTAGAGAGAGGTTTTTCTATAGGGCACAAGCACTCTCCAGAGAGAGAGAGACAGAAAGTGAGAAATCACTCCCCAGGGGGATGGCCACACTGCAGTTCCTTCTCCTATATTCTCCTCTCAGGATTTTGGGCATGTACATGACCCTGGCATGAGTTTCAAGCTCCCAGGTCTGGCACTCAAATCATGGTCGACTACATGGGTGGGTGTCCAGTGACATAACCATTATGTCATCTGCTGGTCCCTTAAAACATGATTTTGAGGGACCATCAGATGGCATAATGGTTACCTCAGTTCAAGTCTCAGACCCAGCAGTTTAAAACATGCCAGGTGTGTGTGCTTGTGTGCCCAAGATCCTGAGAGAATGGAAGAGAAGGATTGCAGTGGACCATCTCCCGGGGGAGTGATTTCTAGCTTTCTGTCTCTCTCTCTTTGTCTCTATGGCTAGTGAACACACACTATAACAAAAATCTCTCTCTAAAAAGAACAAAGAAAAAACTCTAAAAATAAAAAAATGTGATTTTGATTAAATTTGGCCCTATCTATAATGTTACAGTTTAAATTTATATTAGATGTGTTGCTTTTCTTTTTGTTTTTGAATGAAAAGATGACCACAAAAGGTAACAGTTTCCCTGTTTGGATGCTTGAGTGTGCTTGTAGTGTTATTTCTTCACCCAGAGGCCCAGTGTTCCTTCAAGGCTGGAAATGGCCTGAGCATATCGTACGCCCTGACACACAGCCTCATGGGTCGCTGACGGCAGTGCCTTCAGTCTCCTGGCAGAGGATAGCAGCAACTTCAACAGTTGGAAATTTCACCCTGGAAGATTTTGTTCTCACAGTGTAGACGATAAACAGTTTGTAGTCCAGTTCATTATTAAAGTCCAACTCAGCAACAACTAGATGGAAAATAATGCCCAGTGGGGAGGGACTAGGAGCTCCCATGCCCATCCTGGGCATGCTAACCAATCAGTACCTCAGTGTGCTCACCAGTCTGGAAGCTCCTTATGCCGTTCCTTTCTTTTTTCTTTAAAGAGTCGTTTATTTCATTTTATTTATTAGTACTATCATTTTTTATTTGTTGTATGACACTTGTGCTCAGCAGAGAGAGAGACAGAGAGAGAAAGTGAGAAAGCAAGCTGCCAGGTTCATGACCGTGGTCGGCCACATGGGAGTCTAGCACCCTAACCACCACACCACCTACTGACCTCTTATCTCATTCTTAAAAGTGCTATAAATCCTTGTCTAAATTTAGTAGCATTTTAAGCATGTGTAGTGACAATCGTCTTTGTGGTTCATTAAACGTCATTTAGTTTTTTTATTCCAGCAATAGTAAGCCTAGAACATTCTTTGTAGGTATCTTAAGCAAGTTCTTAATTTTATAGATTTCAAAATTAAAAATGGAGTAATTATTCTTTAAAAAGTGTGCTATGGTGGGACCAGTAGATGAGGTAGGGGTTATCTTGCTGAACTCTAACATGACCAACCACACTTCGAGTTCTGGACCCGGTGACTTGAAAATCACTCCAGGCATGTGTGCGTGCGTGTTCAGGATCCTGGGAGGAGAGTAGAGGAGAAGGGATTGTGGCATCCCCCTGGGAGGTGATTTCTCACTTTCTCTCTCACTGTCTCTGTCTCTCTGGCAAGCAGGCACAGCTTAAGGGAAAAACCTTTAAAAATAATAATAATCATGGAATGGACATTTATTTACACAAACTTTATAGTAAAGAAAGAAAGAATCATACAGAAATTCAGAAAATATTCATTTTTTTCTTACAAACAACTATTAAAGTATAGCTTATGTTGGCACATATTGTGATTGCTTTTATATAATTTAAAATCGATTACATTGAAGCCCAGGAACACACTTACTAGAAATGTAGGTTATATGGTAAGGTTTTCTGAACCACATACAGATTGGGTTTTGAATACGTGTGTTTGTTAAGCTGTTGGGAATTAAAGATTCCAACTGAGCATCTCAAGTTTCTGAAACAATACATTTCCTAAGACTTCATGGAATTGTTCTGTGTCATTTACACTTGCTTGGCTCAGCAGGCCCAGCAATGAGGTATTTTTTATTTTATGTTTGTTTTTACAGAGATCTTAGCAACATCAATTGTGAAGAGCTTGGTCCATTGCCTCCTGGATGGGAGATTCGTAATACAGCAACAGGCAGAGTTTATTTCGTTGACCATAACAACAGAACAACACAGTTTACAGATCCTCGACTCTCTGCTAACTTGCATTTAGTTTTAAAGTAAGTCTTTGAAGCCATACATTATAAAATATGAATTTGAATAAGAAGACACTGATAAAAGCTTTTTATGATAAAAAGTCTGCTGTTTTCAATTATACTTTACTTTTTTGAGCAAAATTTTATGTAAGAGTATGACAAGTTTTACTAATACAAGTATTTTAATCCCACTGTGCTGAAGTAAGACCTGCCCTGAAATGTTAGGAGAAGTGTGTGTATCAAAGGTATTCAGTCAGGTGGGTGTTTTACAGAGGCAGTGACTTGACAGAAGTCAGGGCTGGCAGTCTGGTTGTGGGTTGCTGTCACGACACAGTGAACGCTGAATAATCACGAACACGTCAACAGCACCTGTCTCAACAGAGTCTTCACACTGCAGTTCACCCCTAGCCTCAGCCAGCGCATGCCCAACACGTACAGAGACCCCCGGGTGTGAACCTGGGGTTTCCCAGGTGGCTCCAGCATCGTGAAGCATTGCATTATCACTGCCACCATGCTGGACCAAATCAGGACTTCTTCAGTATGTAAAAGGAGTTCGGAATCTTGTCTGGGAGCTGTCACATACATTGGGTCATTGGAAAAGTCACGACTTATTTTTGCATAGAAAATGGAAAAATTCATCATGACTTCCAATGACCCAATATGTAGTTACCTCATTTTTCGGATATAATATGGTATCTATTGCTTTTCCCTCTTTGGAATTCCTGTTTTTAATACGATGGCGTATGTACACACATGCAAGAGGGAGCCTCTCCTCGACAGGGTCTCGTCGTACAGTGATTCCCTTTCCCCAGGCCTCCAGCTCCTCAGGATATTGGGTGCACACAGGCCCACCCAGTGTGTTCTCAGGCCAACCCAGGATCCAAACCTGCAGTTGCCATGTGCTGGGCGCTGCTTAACTGCCGTGGCACAGTAGCTAGGTCTTTTTTTTTTTTTAAACCAAAAAAGGTTATTAGGGTATATTATTGTAACGATTATAACAACATATATTGTGTGCTTATTGTGCTCTGAGTGCTGGTTGTCCTCATGGCATCTGCATTGCAATCCCACGTTACTTTCTTCTCACCAGTAAGAAAAATAGAGCCTTAAACAGTTAAGTCACTTGTGCAGAGGTGCATAAAAATTATTAGAGCTGGGATTTGAATCCAGCCAAGCTGACTATAGAGGTGTTATTTTTTCCCGTCTGGTTTTTTTAATTAATTTATTTTTAATTTTTTTTTTATATGTTTCTCATTTACTTGCATATTTCTGGACTCAGTATTGTGTTTTACTTATGTATTTTTTTTTCTGGTTGTTTGTTTTTTATTTTATTTTATTTTTGCTAGAGGGCACATGTGCTTGACAGAAAAGGAGAGGGAGAAGATAGAGCACCCCATGGGGAATGGTTATGCCATAATCCCTTCTCCTCCATCTCTCCTTGCTTTGGGGATTTTGGGCACACACATACATGTGCCTGGTATGTTTCTCAAGCTGCCAGGTCTGGGACACAAACTGAGAGATTGACTATGTGGGACGGCTGCCTCATCCCCACAAAAGCTGGCCTATTTTTCTTTACTTGCCAGAAAGTACACGTGCTTGCCAGAGAAAGAGAGACACCACCAGTTGGGTACGGTCATACCACAGTCCCTTTACCTCCATTTCCCCATCCTGTCAGGATTTGGTATGCACGCACACACACACACATGCCCAGCATGTTTTTTAAGCCAGCAGTTCAGGACTCAAACCACAGTCAGCCATGTGGGAACTGTCTTTCTTAACCACTGCATTACAAGGCTAGCCCCTTTTCCTTCCTGTTTTGATTGCTTTAATACCAATTATTTATTTGTTTTCCTTTGCTTATGAAGACTGTATTTTTTAAAGAATTATTTCTTTAATTTTTTTTTATTGTCATCATTATTTTTTTTTTTAATTTGCTATAGGGCATGTGTGCTCACCAGAGAGAGACAGAGAGAAAGAGAGAGAAAGCGAGAAAGCAAGCTGCTGGGTCTGGATCTTGAACTGCAGTTGGCCATAATGAGAATCCATTGCCTTAACCATCATGCCACCTGCTGGCCCTGACCCTATTTTTAAATAAGGTCACATTCACAGATAACACAGATAACTAACATATCTTTCTGGGGGATATAATTAACCCACAACACACCCCTTCCTCAGCCAACCAGTGATCTGCTTTTGGTCACTATATATTTGTCTCCTTTTTCTAGAGTTTTAGATAAGTGTCATCATTACAATATATGCTTATTTAATTATTTTAGCCTTTTTTTTTTTTTTTTTTGCTATAGGTTGTATGCACATGCCCCAGAGACAGAGGACAGAGAGAGGGAGAGAAAGCGAGAAACTCCTCCCTCCCTGGGGAGATGGCCATGCTGCAGTCCCTTTTCCTTTTCCTAGTTCTTCTCTTGGGATTTTGGGCATGCATGCACACACGCCCAGCATGAGTTTCAAGCCACTGGATCCTGAGTTTGAACTGTGGAGTTGGCCATGTGGGATCCAGCTGCCTTAACCACCATGCCACCTGCTGGCCCCAATATGTGGTCTTAGTTTGGTTTCTTTTATTATAATTTCGAGATTCATCCCTATTATTGTATGTGTAGTTCATTTCTTTTAATTGCTTATGTAATCCCACTATATAGATATGCCACAGTTCATCCAGCTTCCTGGATGTTTCCAGTATTTTGTCTATGACAAATAAAATGATTAACATTTATGTACAAGTCTTGTATGGACGTAGGCTTTCATTTCTATTGGATAAATAAATACCGAGGAGTAGAATGACTAAATTGTATGCTAGATTTATGTTTATTTTCTTTAAAAACCAAACCCAGAACTATTCATTCATTCATTCATTCGTTTGTTTGTTTGTTTATAATTTATTTATCTGTTTACTTATTGTGATTTTCAAGCCACCAGGTCAGGTACTCAAACTGTAGTCACCATGTGGGAGTCCAGTGCCTTAACTACCATGCCATCTGCTGGCCCCACTTTTTTATTTTCTTAACATGGTCTTTTGAGAGCAGAATTAAAAAAAAAAAAAAAGTCAATGAAGTCCAGTTTATCATTTTTTTCTTTTATGGATGGTAATTTTAATGTTGTGTCTAAGAAATCATTTTCAAATACATGTCATAAAATTTTTCTCCTGTGTTTAGAAGTTTTTTCACTATAGGTTTTACATTAAAATCTGTGATCCATTTTGAGTTAAATCATTTATCTATGTGAGATATATCCAAGTTCATTTTTTACAAAGTATTGTTTATTGGGCATGGTGGTTTAAGGTGCCGGACTCCTACATGGCTGACCAGAGTTCAAGCTCCAGACCTAGAGACTTGCTTTCTCACTTTCCCTTTCTCTTTATCTCTCTCTGTCCCTCTCCGGTCAAATTAAAATAAATAATAAATAAAGTTAAATAATTCTTTTAAAAAAAGAGAGTTATTTATTTAAATGTATTTATCATTATTATAATTTGTTACAGGGCACATGTGCTCACGAGAGAGAGAGCGAGCGAGTGAGTGAGCAAGCCACCAATTCCAGGACTCAAACCACGGATGACCATGTGAGAGTCCAGCATCTCAACCACTGTGCCACCTGCTGGGCCTCCAAGTTAATTTTTTTAAAAATAGGGTTATATAATTGTTTATGAAATACTTACATTTGTATCATATTCTGTTTTGATTTTGTGAATATGTGTACAGAAAAGCACCTTTATTATGTAATGTTTGTGAGAGTAGTTAACATTGACACGACATTTTCAACAAAACTATTTTCTCTAAACAAGTGTTTTAGGTGGGGACCATTAGGTGGTGTGGTGTTTAAGGCACTGGATACTCCCACATGGCTGACCATGGTTTGAGTACCAGACCTGGTGACTTGCTGTCTCGCTTTCTCTCTCTCTCTCTGTTTCTCTCTCTGGTCAAATTAAAATAAATGAATGGATAAAGTAAATAAATAAATAATTTTTAAAAAAGATATTTTAGGTGTAAAATGGGCCTTGTACATAGAATCAGTGTATATAAGATAAATTTGGGCAACCTGTTAGAGAATTGCAAGTTATTTTTGTGTATTTTATCATAGCTGCTGTTGCCCTATATTGTTGGGTTAGGGAGTTGTGCATTTGTCTGTTGTGCGGAAAGTTCATGTTAAAACTCCAGTTGTACCACTCAGCAATGGCATAGACAGTAGTAATGAATGATCTCACTTCTTATTTCCTGACCTCTTCCTGGAATTATCCATCTCAGCATATCATAGAATTCTTAAAAAATCTTAGATTCCATTCATAATATTAATATTTTATGCTGGGAGAATAAAATATATCTGGCAAAATACCTTTTAAAATTACTATAATATTTATGATGTACTTGTGGTAAACCCTTTATAGGTAGAAGTGACGTTAGCACAACAATGTGAATGTACTTAATGCCACTGAAGGATAGCCTTAAATATGGTTAAATGGTAGATTTTCTGGGGACCAGCAGTTAGCGTAATGACTGTGTCGCTGGACTCCCACGTAGTCGACCACGGTTCGCGTCCTGGACCCGGTGGCTTAAACTCACGCTGGGGGCATGTGCGTGCGTGGCCATCCCTCCTGGGGGGTGATTTCTCGCTTTCTGTCTCTATGTCTCTGTCTGTCTGGCGAGTGCATGTGCCCTATAGGAAAAACCTCTCAAAAAAAATCCCCAAAAACCAAAAAAATAAAAACTAAAAAAAACAAAGAAAGGTAGATTATCTGTATATTTTACTACATAAATTCATAGACGTGGTCACTTTTAAAAGCCCTTGTCTTTTTTTTTTTTTTGGAGAGGTTCTTGCTATAGGATGCGTGCGCCCGCCAGACAACACACGAGAGCGAGAGAAAGCGAGAACTCACCCCCCAGGGGGGATGGCCACACTGCAATTCCTTCTCCATTCTCTTCTCGGGATCTTGGGCACGCATGCACATACACTCGGCATGAGTTTTAAGCCACCGGGTCCGGGACGTGAACTGCGGTCGACTACGTGGGAGTCCAGCGACATAGCCATTACACTAACTGCTGGTTCCCAAAAGCCCTTGTCTTGTTGGTAAAGTACTCATTTCTCTGAACCAGTAACTTACATGCTGCAGTATCAAGGTCTATACCATAACAGATAGAGGAGGATCATGGTGCCGAGCTGCCAGTTTGAGCTGCAGAAAGACAGACTTCTAGGTAACAAGTGTGTTTGGCATGTACATGGGTTTTATGGTGGGTGATAGTAAAAGATGAAGAAAAGGGAAACAGTGTTTGCAGAATTTGTCCTCAGCCACATACAAAGCTTTATGGGTAAAATTCATTTTCCAGTTTTGTCAATTCATATGGACTGTGGGAAATAAACTTCAGGCTTGTTTATCGTTGCCAAAGTCATTAAGCTGAATACACAAGGAGTCTTGAGAAAGTTCTTGGAAAATGCATGGTGTGAAAAAATTATTCACGAGTTTCAGAACTTATTCCCACCAAAACAAACTCACTCTTTCATTTTATTTTTCCACAAGGTTTTTGAAGTCTCTGGCACAGACTTTAAGTTCGAGGCTATTTTAAATGTAGCATTTTTTATTTAAAATGCTCCAGTACTAACATTTCTGTCTATCTAGTCGGCAGAACCAATCGAAAGACCGACAGCAGCAGCAAGTAGTGTCGTTATGCCCTGAGGACGCGGAGTGTCTGACAGTCCCGAGGTACAAGCGGGACCTGGTTCAGAAACTGAAAATTTTGCGGCAAGAACTCTCCCAACAACAGCCTCAGGCAGGCCACTGCCGCATCGAGGTATCCAGGGAAGAAATTTTTGAGGTAAAGTTACAAGTCTCATTTTAAAGTAGAGAAAAATTCATTTTAGTGCTTAGCTCTTTCTTTCAAAGGTAGTTTTGGGGGACTTATGTCTTTATTATTTATTTATTTATTTGCTTAATCATTATGTTATTTAACTTTGTTTGTTTGTTTTAATTTGACCAGAGAGGGACAGTGAAAGAGAAAGGGAAAGTGAAAGAGAAAGCAAGCTGCCAGACCCAGGACCCAAACTGTGGTCAGCCATGTGGGAGTCCAGTGCCCTTAACCACCATGCTACCTGCCAGCCCTGGGACTCATGTCTTTAGAATGGAAGAATTCTCATTAATTTATTCTTTAACTGTGAGAAATAAAGGCAGTGGCGTTGGAGATAGATGTAGAGTGTGCATGTAACTGAGATGAGGAGCGCCCAGTGTTCTGATTGGTTCAGCGTGGTCCCTTTATTGCAGATACTTACGGGGATGAATTTTTTACAGTTATAAGGCCACAAATATATCCATCCCTTCCTTTCTCATTCTGAAAGAAAAGGGATTCTTTTATTTTAAAAAATTGTCTCATTACTACTGGATGACCTCTTTAATTTATTGAAAATCTTTCTTTTTGTAAAATACTTTTATGTTTGGATTCTGGCCCTACTAGCAGCATAGCGGTTCTCACACGGTAGGTGGCTGAAGTCAGAGGAGGGCTTTCGCACTCGTAGGATTTGTGGACGTGAGACACTTGGAAACTTGATAAACTTTTGCCTGAAACATGAATGTTTTTCTCTAGGATATTTCCTCACTTTGTTGGTAATTAGCCATTTGTGTTTTAAAATGATGTAAAATTTTCTATGTGGGGAGATCACATTAATGATTATTCTTCTCAAACTTTCTTACATTTATTTTCTTTGGATGCCTATTATCTAGAATTAGCTCAGCTAGCTTTTAAAAATTGGCTACTTTTAGCAAATTCTGTTTTAAATATGAGTGGAAGCATTGTGGTGGTTCACAGAACTAAATATGGACTTCTGGGTCAGCAAGTGGAATGGTGGTTAAGGCACCGGAGTCCCAAATGACTGACTGGTTCAAGTCCTGGACCTGGAGGCTTATTTTCTCTTTCTTTCTGTCTCAATCTGTTTCTCTCTGGTGGGCGCATGTGCCTTGTAGCAAATAAAAAAATAACAATAAGGATAAATAAAATGAAATAAACAGTTTTGAATCTAGTAAGTATTTAATATAGTATTTATCACAAGAATTGTTTCAGTAGGATTAAGAGATATCTATTCTGTTTTCAAGTTTTTAATTTTAATTTTTGGGGTTGTTGAAAAGGTCATGACGCTGGGACTAGCAGTTGGCGTAATGGCTATAGGGCTATTTCGCTGGACTCCTATGTAGTCAACCGTGATTCAAGTCTCGGACTCGGTGGTTTAAACTCTCAGTGAGCGCATGTGTGTGCATGCCCAAGACCCCAAGAGGAGAATGGAGGAGAAGGGATTGCGGTGTGGCCATCCTCCCTAGAGGGGAGTTTCTCACTTTCTCTCTGTCTTTCTCTTTCTGGCAAGTGCACGCACCCTATAGCAAAAACCTTTCAAAAAAATAAATGCATTTTTTGCGTAGTAGAACAAAAAAATACCTTATGACTTTTCAGATGACCCAGTATTTTTTTTTTTTTTTTTTAAGAATTACTAATTTGGGACCAGCAGGTGTCGTAATGGTTATGTCACTGACTCCTGCATAATTGACTGCAGTTTAAGTCTGGACTCCGTGGCTTAAACTCACACCAGGCACGTGTGCATGCATGCCCTAAATCCTCAGAAGAGACTGGAGGTGAAGGGGATTTCAGCATGGCCATACCCCTGGGGCTGATTTATTTTTGCTTTCTGTCTCTCTATCTCTGGTAGAGTGCATGTGCCCTATAGCAAAAATCTCTTTCTAAAAAAAGAAAACAGAATTGTTAATTTAATTTTTAAAATTTATCGTTGTTTTTAAGTTTACTACAGGACATGTATGTCTACCAGAGAGAGAAATTGAGAAAGCAAGCCACCAGGTCTACGACTTAAACCATGGTTGACTATGTTGGGCGTCCAACACCTTAACCACCATGCTGCCCCCTGTTCTGTTTTTCCAAGGTCCATGAACTTGAAAAGGTTTTGAATTTATCCATTGGTTTGATTGTTGAACAGGTTCTACCTTGTTTAATTAAGCCTATGTTTTGTGGACGGAAAGGAGGGGGTAGAATTTAAGTCATGTGGTAGAAGTACCTCATAATAGTTTATTTAAATTTTTTTTTCCCCTAGGAATCATACCGACAGGTCATGAAAATGAGACCAAAAGATCTTTGGAAGCGATTAATGATAAAATTTCGTGGAGAAGAAGGCCTTGACTATGGAGGAGTTGCCAGGTAAAGATTTGCTTTTTAGCTAAGGATGATCTTTATAGTGCTTACAAATTTAAGATACCTCTTGAGATGTAACTGTTTTTTATTATTTATTTATTTATTTATTTATTTATTGGAGAGGTTTTTGTATAGGGTGCATGCACTCGCCAGAAAGACGGAGAGAGGCAGAGACAGAAAGCGAGAAATCACCTCCCAAGGGGGTATGGCCATGCCGCAATCCTTTCTCCTCTGTTTTCCTCTCGGGATCTTGGGCATGCACGCACATGCGCCTGGCATGAATTTAAGACACCGGATCCAGGACTTGAACCGCGGTCTACTACATGGGAGTCCAGCGACATAGCCTTATGCTAACTGGTGATCCTGAGACATAACTTTCTTGTTGACATTTATTTTCTAGCATAAGACTCCCTAATGCTTGCAACTGAGAGGATGTCCTAATAGTTACATTCATAATGAGGTTCGGATAGTACTGCTACAAGGAGGGTGTTTTATAGCTCCCTAGCAGATCATAGAGCTCAGTGAACTAGCCAGCCCAGCACGGACTGTTGGGAGGACTTGTACACCTGCATTTTCTCCATCGTTCCTCAAGGATGTTACTCCCTCATTTTATTGTCGGGAACAGTCTTGAGATGTTAATGATATGTCATCTAAACTGAATACTGTATCCCTTTGCCACGCCTTTTTACCTTTTTAAATGAGCATGTGTGTGTGTGTGTGTGTGTGTGTGTGTGTGTGAGCAAGCACACCCACACGTATGTTATAGGCGTTATACATATGTATGTTTTTTGGCAGTCCTTAGAATGTTTCAGTACAGAATGTACAATGTTTCTGCTATATTCATAATTTACGTATCAC
>NW_006159662.1:4217946-4220648 GCF_000334495.1 Tupaia belangeri chinensis
CTGCTAGGATTTTTTTCAGGTGTGAAAATTGACTTGATGTTAACATAGGAGAAATACTTCTGTATTGAAATGTTCTAAGGACTGTTATGAAATTCTGCTTCTCTCTAATCTAAATCTGACAATTCAAGTTGAGTTTCCATTGAGTCTTCTTGTGTAGAGTCATCTGTGTTCATTTGCAGATTGGTTTCATTCTGGTACCTTTTTATGTACAAATGGATAGTTCCTTTAGTTCAGATTTTTTTTTTTTTCTTCATTTTTTGGAGAGGTTTTTGTTATAGGGCACATGCGCTCGCCGGAGAGAGACAGACAGAAAGCAAGAAATCACCCCTCAGTGGGGCTGGCCATGCCACAATCCCTTCTCCTTCATTCTCCTCTCAGGATCTTGGGGACACACGCACACGCACCCGGCGTGAGTTTAAGCCGCTGGGTCCGGAACTCGAACTGCGGTCGACTATGTGGGAGTCCAGCAACATAGCCATTACACTAACTGCTGGTCCCTAGTTCGGATTTTTAAAAACAGTCTCTTACCCACAAATGAGTTGATAGTTTCTGTGCCATTATTACAACTAGATTTTGGATGTTTATTAGGAAAACTTGTTAATTATCTGATGATGGTTACTAAATATTATATAGAGAGATCAAATAAGTAAATCTGTTTTTGTTTCCTTTTTAATCTTACTGTTGTCAGGATTTGGACAGAATAAATGGGATGTGGCAGTGAAATGCTTTTTCTGAACTTTATTCCGTAGTAGAACTCAAAAATAGTTGAGTTCTGCCCTTACGAGTGTCCTAAATACTTGGTAAAACAGAAGAAAAAATTGTATTTTCTTTGACTTGAGAGAGGAAGGCAAAGAGAGGGAAGATGTGAGAGACGGGTGTGTTTGGCAGTGTCTTGCCATGTTGTGATCCCCCTGCTCCGGCCTCTCTTGGAGCTAGGATTGCAGTTCGCTTGTGCCATTGTTCCTGGCCTAGAACGAAACGCAGGCCTCCCATATGGCCCCAGCCTTTCACAGAAACACTTTCCTGCTTATGCTTCTGTGGCTGCGCTTGGATTTGAACACACACACACACACACACACAAAGCATACAAGACATGCGGGGTGAGTGTTAAATGTTTTGACAAAGCTGTTTATGTGAAGACTTCTATTTTCATCTTTAGAGTAGTTTTTCAAATGTTACGTAGTGGTAATAGGTAATAGTTTGCTTTAGATATCACATTATAGAATTTTGAAACACTTTAAAATACTTAATCGTATTTCATTATATTGGGTTGTCAGAAAAGTCATGGTATGTTTTTTTTCTGTTTGTCTATTCAAAAATGCGTCAGGACTTTTCCAACAACCTGATATTTGATAAAATATGCTATTCAGTCTTTTTAATCTGAATATCAAAACATATCATTTAGGGCCAGCCTCACAGCCAGTGGTAAGGAACTAGCTCCCACGTGGCTGACTAGTTTGAATCCCAGCCCTGGCAGCTTGAAAAACACATCAGGCTTGTGTGTCCCAAACCCCAGTATGGAGAAGCAGAGGACAAAGGATTGTAGTATGACCATACCAAATAGTGGGGTGCTTTCGTCTCTCTCTCTATATATTTCTCTCTCTCTCTCCCTGATAAGCACATGTGCCACTCTGGCAATTAAAAGTGTGTGTGTGGGTGTGTGTATAAATTCCTTGCTAAAGTGATTATGGCATATATTAATAAAAATGTATTACTTATTAGCAAAGATTTCATTTGTCCTATCTTGTTTTCTAGGGAATGGTTATATCTCTTGTCACATGAAATGTTGAATCCATACTATGGCCTCTTCCAGTATTCAAGAGATGATATCTACACATTGCAGATCAATCCTGATTCTGCAGTTAATCCGGTATGATTTGTAGTTATGATGACATGAATTCAATCATGACCCAGAGTGTTTTTCATTTTTAATTGTTAATGTAGTTGATTACTTAAGTATTACTTGTCCTTGTCCTAATCATACCTTTTTTTTTAGAGTTGAGGTTTTGCTCCAGGGCATGTGCGCTTGTCCAAAAAACAGAGACAGACAGAGACAGAAAGCGAGAAATCACTCCCCGGGGGAATGGCCACACCGCAATCCCTTCACCTCCAGTCTCCTCTTAAGATTTTGGGCACATATGCACACGCTCCCAGTGTGAGTTTTAAGCCGCTGGGTCTGGGACTCGCACCGTGGTTGGCTATGTTGGAGTCCAGGGACATAACCACTGCACCATTTGCTGGTCCCATCATACCCTTTCAACTTAGCAATTCCTCTTCGGGAAAATTTTTTCAAGGAAATGAGTGTGGGTTTGTGCAACAGCTTGGGCATGGGACCGTTGGTCATTTGTAGTAGACCCAATTAGAAACAACACAGTTGTCCACAAGAGGGCACTGATTAAATTATGACACAATATGAAGCAGAATAACTTAAATGGTTATGAGTATAGATTTTGGAATTAGGAAGACACAGTCTCATCTCTTACTAGCTTTGTGATCTTGGGCAAGTTTATTGCTTTAAACCTAAATTTTATCATTCCTAATAATATAAATATAATTTTCTTTGGAGAGAATTTGTGAGAATTAACTGAGACCTTGTACATTAAGCATTTAGCACATTACTACACATCATAATATGTAACCCCGTTACATGCTATTAAGCAGTCAACAGAAGTTAGCCATTATTGTTTCATGTTAACTCAGCT
>NW_006159662.1:4220658-4253532 GCF_000334495.1 Tupaia belangeri chinensis
TACAAGGGCATGCTTTATGGCCTTTACAGTGATTATGTGGGTAAGGGGTTGATGGCATGTGAAGATGGTGTTCATGATATGTTCGGTGATAAGGTTAGAAAATAGTATAATAAGAGGGACCAGCAGTTAGCGTAATGGCTATGTCGCTGGACTCCCATATAGCCGACTGCAGTTTGAGTCCCGGTCCTGGTGACTTAAACTCACGCCAGGCGCGTGTGCCCAAGATCCTGAGAGGAGAATGGAGGAGAAGGGATTGCGACGTGGCCATCTCCCCCTGGGGGGGGTGATGTCTCGCTTTCTGTCTCTATATCTCTCTCTGTCTGTCTGGCGAGCACACACGCCCTATAGCAAAAACCTCTCCAAAAAAAGAAAAGAAAACAGTATAATACACTTTTGGGAAACATGTATACAGGTAGGCCTTGAAGGCCCTGCATTATAATATCAACAACGATCGCTGGGTATTAGAAAATGGGTAGTTTTCATTTTCTTCCCTTGCTCGTCTGCATTTTATTTAAATACTTCATAGTGAACATGTATTACTTTAAGTTTTTTTTTTTTTCCTCCATAGGGTACATGTGCTCACCAGAGAGCAGAGAGACAGAGAGGGAAAATGAGCAATCACCCCCTCAGGGGGGATGGCCACACTGCAGTCCCTTCTCCATTCTCCTCTCAGGATCTTGGGCACTCATGCATATATGCCTGGCATGATTTTTTTTTTAAAGAATTGTTTTATTTAACTTTATTCATTCATTTATTCATTCATTCAGAGTGACAGGATGGGGGTGGGGAGAGAAGGTGAGAAAGCAAGCCGCCAGGTCCGGGACTTGAACTGCAGTAGGCCATGTGAGAGTCCAGCGCCCTTAACCACTATGCCACCTGCAGACCTCCTGACCCCCTCGTGATTTTTAAGCCACTGAATCTGAGACTCGAACTGTGGTGAGGCATGTGGTACTCTAGCTGTCTTAACCACCACACCAGCAAAATCATGGCAATGTTAATTCAAGTCTGACACCAAATCCCTTCCCTTAAATCTGTGGTGTTATCAAGTTCAGTTTCTGGCTGGGTTGAGGAAGGAGGAAGTTGTAGGCCTGAAATTTATTTTCTGTGACAGAGGATTCTGCAGGAGGTGAGAGATAGCAAACAGGTCTATGGATATACAGTGAAACTGCAGTGGCACGATAGTTTGGACTTATTTTCAAAAACGTACAGTTTACAGAATGACTACTGTACCCCTTTGAGAGAGACATCGACTCTTTGTAAAATGTGATTTCTTAGTGATGTAGAGAATCTTGAGCGTGCCCTGTAGAGACACTCCCTGATGATTATTGAGCTTTGATATGATAACCTCTCCCATTTAAATAGTTGTAGAATAAAAATTTTATGCTTCTTATCAAAAAGATTAATTTGCTTTAATATTTCATTTTTATTAAAAATATCCCAGGATACTTTCTAACTTGAGTGTTCATGTAAATTCTCTTCAATTCCAGGAACATTTATCATATTTCCACTTTGTTGGACGGATAATGGGAATGGCTGTGTTTCACGGACATTATATTGATGGTGGTTTTACGTTGCCTTTTTACAAGCAGTTGCTCGGGAAGTCAATTACTTTGGATGACATGGAGTTGGTTGATCCAGACCTTCATAACAGTTTAGTGTGGATACTGTATGTATCAACTTATATCTGTTCATGTAGTTAGTCTGAGCTTTTTTAAAAAAAGAAATGTTTCAAAACTGATACACATTTTTCAAAAATTAAAAAAGAAAGGCACAAAAACTATAGGGCCAATCCATGGTGGCATAGCGGTAGCTCAATACTTCAGAATGCAGGAGGCCACGTGGGTGGTTGGTGTTTGTTTCCTGGTGTCGACCTGTACATGTTGGGCTTGGGTTGGGGAAATCACACACTTTGTGAGATCCTTGTTGATGTTGCTTCTCTCTCTTTCTCTTTAAAAAAAGAAAATAAAAACTTGAGAAGTTAAATATGCGCGAAAACATCACAAGTTGTTATCCAAGTTGTAGGACCATATATAAGACCTTTTCCCTTTCTGCTCCTTTCCTTTACGTTGCCTTTTTACAAGCAGTTGCTCGGGAAGTCAATTACTTTGGATGACATGGAGTTGGTTGATCCAGACCTTCATAACAGTTTAGTGTGGATACTGTATGTATCAACTTATATCTGTTCATGTAGTTAGTCTGAGCTTTTTTAAAAAAAGAAATGTTTCAAAACTGATACACATTTTTCAAAAATTAAAAAAGAAAGGCACAAAAACTATGGGGCCAATCCATGGTGGCATAGCGGTAGCTCAATACTTCAGAATGCAGGAGGCCACGTGGGTGGTTGGTGTTTGTTTCCTGGTGTCGACCTGTACGTGCTGGGCTTGGGTTGGGGAAATCACACACTTTGTGAGATCCTTGTTGATGTTGCTTCTCTCTTTCTCTTTAAAAAAAGAAAATAAAAACTTGAGAAGTTAAATATGCGCGAAAACATCACAAGTTGTTATCCAAGTTGTAGGACCATATATAAGACCTTTTCCCTTTCTGCTCCTTTCCTACAAATTTCAAATTCCTTGAAGTTAGTGAGTGTGACTACTTTAGAAAGGAAGATGGATCTAGTACATGCTGTTTTTAAAGTACTGTGTATAATTATTTCCTCAGTGTATTGCAAGTTCTTTTCCAACATTACATATGTTAGAATAGCAAATTTCTGCTGTCATTGCTTTTAATGAAATGGTGATTGTGGGAACCATACTTTTAAAGTAAGAACTAAATTCTGTTTTGCAAGTGGTTGTTAGTTTGTGAAAATACACTGGCAGTTTACTTATTTTAAATATTGTAGTACTTATTTTATATAAAATACACAAGTAGCTTTCTCAGAGAGGATATTCAGGTGTTTGGTCCCTTGGGGGTACTCAGATTCAGTAACCCTCTTTTTTTTTTTTTTTTTTCTTTTTAAAAGAATTGTTTTATTTAACTGTTTAAAAAATTATTATTTATTTTATTTATTTATTTTGATTTGACCAGAGAGGGACAGAGAGAGAGAGAGATAGAAAAAGTGAGAAGGCAAGCTGCCAAGTCCGGGACTCAAACCACGATTGGCCAGCTAGGAGTCCAGCACCCTCAACCCCCATGCCACCTGCCAGCCCCTCAGTAACCCTCTTATCTGAATGCCAAACAGAATTGCATGTTCATGTGTTGGTAGTTCTAGCAGAACTCAGCTTTGACTAGGGCCATTCTCATTACTTAGCAGTGAAATGTCTCCTGTCAAAGAAAAGCTCTTTGACTTTTCTGCCCAAGATCTAGGTGGTGAAGTGGCATGAATACTAGTAAGAGGAATCTGACTTTATATTCGTCATAGCATAAAGATACCTTAATTTTACCTGTGTCACCAGTTAATACACCTATAGGATCTGTATTTTAGGTTGGCCAGTTATGTCTCTTTCTCTTTCTCCTCTCTAGTGAAAATGATATTACAGGTGTTTTGGACCATACCTTCTGTGTTGAACATAATGCATATGGTGAAATTATTCAGCATGAACTTAAACCAAATGGCAAAAGTATTCCTGTTACTGAAGAAAATAAAAAAGAATATGTCAGGTAAATACTTTTATGTTCTCAAGACTGAGACATTTTTAATGTTCTAGAATGGCAGTATGGCATTTAGCCAGTATTATTGCTACAAAATAGGGTTCCTTAGAACCTGATTACTTAAAAGCAACCGTTCATGGGACCAGCAGATGGTATAATGGTTACATCGCTGGACTCCCACATAGTCGACCATTGTTCGAGTCCGAGAACCATCAGCTTAAACCTCACACCGGGTATGTGTGTGTGTGCCCAAGATCCCGAGAGGAGAATGGAGGAGAAGGGACAGGGGTGTGGCTTTCCCCCACCTCCCCGGGGGGGTGATTTCTCACTTTCTGTCTCTCTGGTGAGCACATGCACCCTTTAGCAAAAATCTCTCTCTAAAAACAAACAAACAAAAAACATTCATTACTTTTCACAATTCCAAGGGTCAGGAATTTGGGCACAGAATGACAGGAATAGTACACTGCTATTTCATGAAGTATTACCTAGGACTGAAGCAGCAAGGTGGTCTCTTCACTCACACATGTGCCGCCTTTCAGCTAGGCTGGCCCCAGTGGCTGTGGGCCGGCTAGGACGGCTCTCTGCCGGGTTCACTGTCTGAGGTCTAGTTCACTACTGGCTGGGTTCCTTGGCTCACCCCCTGTGGTACTCTGCCTCTTCCATGATGTCTCCCTCACCCCCAGCTAGACTTCTCATGGGGGCGCTGGCTTCTGCAGCACAAAAGCAGAAGCTACCAGATCCTTTTGAGACCCAAGCCTGGTTCTAGCCAACACAACTTTTGTTTTTATAGTTTAGGGGAGTTGGGCAGCCCACGGTAAGTGTGGAGGGGGAGCTGGATGAAGGTGTGAGTGCCAGGAGCCTGGGGCAGGGGCCATGGGAGTGCCACTCGCACAGGGGCAGGCAGACATGCTTTCACGCTTTCTAGTTCACACTCACTTGGAGACAGCGCATTGTAAGTTTAAGAGATACATAAAAGAAAACATTTAAGTTTATAAAATGAAAATTAGGAATTTTGAAATATTCGGTTTATGTAGCCTATGGTAACTACAGACTTAAAAATAATACTGTGGTAGTCAAATTTAGGAGTTTGAACTTCTCTATATATACAGAGAAAAATGCGTGCTGTACTTTTTAGTATAGATTATGTTGCTAGATCGTGTTGGCTAAAATTGTCCTAGTTTAAAATGAGCCCATCAGTCTCATACACTGTTCATGGCAGTGAAATTGGCATTGCTTTTTTGGAAAGCAAATTGATCACAGCTATGTAACTGAATGTGAACATGCCCATTCTAGCAGCAGCAGCAGCTTCTTCTTCTTTTTTTTTTTAATTTAGCTTTTTGCAACAGAGTCATGCACTTGCCAGAGAGGGGCAGACAGAGGGAAAGGGAGAAATTGCCCCCCTGGGGGATGGTCACACTGCAGTCCCCTCTCATCTCTTCTCCTCTTGGGATTTTGGGGATGCAACCACATGCTCCAAGTGTGATTTTCAAACTGCCAAGTCCGAGATTCAAACCACTGTCAGCCATGTGGGAGTCCAGAGCCTTAACTACCGTGCCACCTGCTGGCTCGTAGACATAATTCTTTTTTTTTTAAAGGTTAATTAGGGCCAGCAGGTGGTATGGTGGTTAGGGTGCTGGACCCCCACATGGCTGACTATGGTTTGAGTACTGGGTCTGGTGGCTTGCTTTCTCACTCCCACACTCCCCGTCTCTGGTGAGTGCATGTGTCCTATAGAAAAATGATAATAAATAAAATTAAATAATTTAAAAATTGAATGAATTAAATTAAGTCAATTACTATTCTTCAGTTTGGCCAGAGAGAAAGAGAGAGAGAGAGGGAGGAAGAGTGAGAATGCAAGCCATCAGGTCTGGGACTCATATTGTGGTTGGCCACATGGGAGTACAGTACCTTAACCACCATGCCACCTGCTAGCCCGTAGACTGACTTCTTAATGCTATGCACTCGTAAAGCGCAATGTTCTAGAAGTGCAGCTTCGTAATGATTACTAGGTCTGAATACATGTGGTCTGTGGCATCACCCCCGTCTCTGCAGGCTCTATGTGAACTGGAGGTTTTTACGAGGCATTGAGGCGCAGTTCCTGGCACTACAGAAAGGATTTAACGAAGTAATTCCACAGCATCTGCTGAAGACATTCGACGAGAAGGAGTTAGAGGTCAGTGCATTAATGTTGTGACATCTTCTAATATAACAGAGAGACTGGGATTCTTTTCTTTCTTTCTTTCTTTCTTTCTTCTTTTTGGAGAAATTTTTGTATAGGGCGTGCGTGCTCGCTGGAGAGACAGAGAGATAGAAAATGAAAAATCACCCCCTAGGGATGATTTTGGAAGAAATACATAAAATAAACTTGGAAAAAATGAATATGATTTATTCATTAACTTCAGTGTTCTTTTCTAACTAACTCTGTTAACAGACCTGTTAGCAAACAAATCTGAAAAGATTGGTTCTACTCCATGCTATCCCCGTTTCTTTTGTGATTGAGTTATTCATAGTGACGTGGCCAGAAGCAGGTAGTCAGAAGGAGGAGGAAAGCAGACGAATGGCAGTGGAGTCAAAATATAGTACATCTTCATCTCTTTTTACAGGGACTGAGGAACTTGGCTCTGGTAATGGCCACTCCTCTGAAGAAAATAATTTAGGGGGAAGAGTATCTTTTTTTTTTTTGGAGAGATTTTCGCTATAGGGTGCGTGCGCTCGCCAGGCAGACAGAGAGAGACATAGAGACAGAAAGTGAGAAATCACCCCCCCAGGGGGGATGGTCACACCGCAGTCCCTTCTCCTCCATTCTCCTCTTGGTATCTTGGGCATGCATGCACACACGCCTGGCGTGAGTTTTAAGCCACCGGGTCCGGGATGCGAACCGTGGTCGACTACATGGGAGTCCAGTGACATAGCCATTAGGCTAACTGCTGGTTCCTGGGAAGAGTATCTTTTGTGTTATAAATATAGCCACAGGACCAGCAGATGGCGTAATAGTTATGTCACTGGACTCCCATATAGTCGACTGTGGTTTGAGTCCCAGACCCGGCGACTTAAAACTCATGCCTGGCACGTGTGCATGAGTGTCCAAAATCTCGAGAGGAGAGTGGAGGAAAAGACATTGCAGCATGTCCATCCCCTCCTTTCTATCTCTCTGTCTCTCTGGCAAGCGCTCATGCCTTATAGCAAAAATCTCTCTCTCAAAAAAATAATTTATTTATGTTTATATGTATATATATTTTATATACACACATACACACACACATCCATCCATCCATCCATAATCCTATTTGGATAACCTCTTTCTTGTTCATCCTGGCTTTGATTCAGTAATCTTTTTTGGAACCCTCTAACACTTCATTAGAGATTTTACTTGGTAGGGTTAAAGTTTATTATATAGTTTCTCCTACTAAGGAAATCATTAAACATTTTAGAAATACATGTATACTATTTATTTTAGAGTTAGACTGGATTAACAGGATTAGTTTTACATAAAATCTAGGATTTGCGTGTTACATTATGTTTTATGCTATATATTATCATAATTCCTTTTTATCAACATATTAGATTAGCAAAATGAGTCAGTCTTGCACCCCAAGGAAATGTATGAAAAATGTCAAAATGATTTTGATACAGTTATCTGTACTGACTAGCTATCAGGATGCTAAGCAGATGTGTTCATATTCTCCATGCTTTAATATGATTGAAGATTATTAACTAAAGGGTGGTAATCACTTTTTTAAAAAAAGAGGTTTTTGCCTTACAGCATGTGCGCTCGCTCGGGGGGGAGAGAGAGAGACAGTGAGAGAGAAAGTGAGAAATCACCCCCCAGGGGAGATGACCACACCACAGTCCCTTCTCTTCCATTCTCCTCCTGGGATCTTGGGCACACATGCACACGTACCCAGCATGAATTTGAAGCGACCAGGTCTGGGACTCAAACCACGTCGGCCATATGAGAGTCCAGCAACATAACCACTGTGCCACCTGCTGGCCCTGTTAATCACTTTTTCAGTGCACATTTCTTGGGTTGCTGTGCATGGCTGTTTGCTTCCATGGGATAGCAACATAGAGGTGACTGCTGTGTTATAGCAGAGGGCTACTGGCTAGGGGAGGCGAACTGGATTGCTTCATATCACAAAACTGGTAAGTATTGAAACCAGTATCATGCAGTGTGGGTTTAGGAAGGTACATGTAAACTGTATTTCCTCTTTGGGTGTCCATTTCTGCCCATTTTTTGCTATTTTGGAATTCTATGGTGAAATTAGGTAGCCTTGTTCAGAATTCTTTCATCTTGCCAGGTCCATCACAGCTCTCAGCTGTGGCTCTCAGCTCCTGGAAGTGTGGGAGAGAGCTAAAGTGAGTTAGAGACCTCTGGAACTTTAAAAAAAAAAAAAAAAAAAAGACAGGTCTTGTTACCCCAGATGCATAGAATTAAAATCTGTGAGCAATAGGACCTGGTGTGTCCATTTTAGCAAAGCTTTCCAGATGATTCCTACATGCCCCTTAGATTGAGACCCACCGAACAAGAACCAGCACTGCAAACTTCAAGTTCTGGGTTGAGGAATTTGGAGCATGGCTTTGGATCCACTGGCTCATTACTGATGTTAGCTGGTATTTTAACAGCTCATTATTTGTGGACTTGGAAAGATAGATGTTAATGACTGGAAGGTAAACACCCGGCTAAAACACTGTACACCAGACAGCAACGTTGTCAAGTGGTTCTGGAAAGCTGTGGAGTTTTTCGACGAAGAGCGACGAGCGCGATTACTTCAGTTTGTGACCGGGTCCTCCAGAGTGCCTCTGCAGGGCTTCAAGGCGTTACAAGGTAGGGGTCTGTGGGACAGATGGGCAGAGTGGCGTCCGAGCCACTGGGCTGTGGAGGAGGGGGAGGGTGCCAAGTGAAGGGCTTACATATATATATATTTACAAACCATGTGCTTATTACAAAGGTACTCATTTCACTTGACTTCTTGACTGTAACTCTCACGTGGTGATACCTTCTTCTCCTTCCTCTCTCTTGTTCCCCTCCCAAGAGCCTTTTCTGCGGTGTTCTCTGTGGTTGTAGTGAGTGCCGCATGTTAGAGACATATGTGCTCATGCTCTGCCTTTCATTTCTGCTCACTTTGCTTTTAATTCTGTCGCACATTCCCATAGGGAAGTCATCCACGCCTCTTTTCCCATCTCCACCTGGCAAAATGTTTGCTCTCCTGGGATGCCCCCCCCTTCTACTTTCCTGTTCTTCCTTTTAATAGAAAGAGGCAGCATGGGTTGTTAAAGCCGTCTGTTTGGTCAATCACTTTAATTATTGCATGGCCTTGGACCATTTATTCACAGCCACATTCCATTTTTAAGAATGGTTTGCCATGGAAGAAGCTGTTCAATTTTTGGATGACTTGGTAATATTGCTAATGGTTGTGGCACCTCACTGGCTGGGGGTGGGAGTGGGGGACCGTTGCTTCTGTTACCTTTCAAGCCCTTCATCTTCACAGTGCTGCTGCTAGTGACGAGTGAGGGTACATGAAGCAAGACTGGTACATAACTCAGCAGTGCTGCCCACAGAGCATGCCCGAGAGTCGGGGAAGGCCATCTGGGTTGTGCTCACTCGCCCCGTGGGGAGCTCATTGTCCTCACATTGCCCAGATGCCCTCGTGTTTATCCTGCATATATTTGTGTGGGGTGTCTGTGTTAACTGAAATCTAGTCTATAGTCAGCTAGTATTTCGCTCTCGGCCCAGCTTGAGTCATGAAATCTACATTTGCATCAGGTTGTCATCTTTTTTATGTGGCATATGAGTTTTATTTTGGATTTGCCCAAGTACTCTTCTTCTCATTCTTTTGGGATATTGATTTTCTTTAAAAGATAATAGCAAAAGGATTTCAATACTGAACTTTTTCTCCAATTGAAATTCTACCCTGTTAAGGGATCTGCCTTATTCTAGTTCGGTTCCAGCTTTCAAAACTCAGGTTCTGTTCCTGCTGCCCTGTGGTAGCACTGTGTGGGTTGATCAGAACTCCCCTATCTCTAGAACCTGTGGTTTATGTACCAGTTTTATTCTAAGATTCTGGAGACTAATGCATGGACCTGCAGTGATGTGACCCACATTTCCTCCTTTGCAGGTGCCGCAGGCCCCCGCCTCTTTACCATACACCAGATTGATGCCTGCACTAACAACCTGCCCAAAGCCCACACTTGGTAAGTAATTTTTGTAGCTTCTTTCCCCTGTCCATGGACGTGTTAGTTCTGAACAGATTAGAATGTTCCCTTATTGTTTTTACTGGCAAATAGACCTTAAAAGGGATGATAAGCAACTCTTTTTAAGAGATTTAAAAGTTGAGATTATTCAGAAATAGATAGGAAAACCCTAATGTAGTCATTTCTAGTTTAGAGAAATACACAACCTTTTCATCTCTATGATAGGAAGAGTGATGTGACTGTATTTACAGTACACTTGCTAGGCTCGTTTACTGATTCGAATGGACTGTGTAAACTTTGATGTGCTTATTCACAGCTTCAATCGAATAGACATTCCGCCCTATGAAAGCTATGAAAAGCTATATGAAAAGCTGCTAACAGCCATTGAAGAAACATGTGGATTTGCTGTGGAATGAAAAACTTCAAGGATTTATCCAGGACTCTGTTTATACCCCTGGCCGACAGCCTTTCAGCAGAGTTTCAAAGAATGCTGAAATACAGGAAAACACCCCCTCCCCCCTTTTCAAATTTTAGGACACTGTGAGGGGAAAGGACGATCTGAAATTCCTTCTCAAGGAAAAAAAAAAAGGTCTTTATGCTTTGCCATGAGGCCACATTCAGCTGCTATTTAAAATTAATATCTTGAACCTAAAGAATGCTGACTTTTCCTACATTTCCAGAGTTAGGCAGTATTCTACTACAAAGACTACTACTATTTTTATAAAAGTTAATGTATTCAAATACTTCACAGATTTCAAGGTCTCTCAAACATCAAGACAACTTCAGCAGTCGGTACAAGTCACATTTCATTTTGATTGAACACATGATTTCAAACAGCTCCTGTACTTGCTCTTTGTAAAAAATAAAATAAAATTATTTTGAATTATTCTGCCTTTGTAAACAATTGGCTAAAAGAATCATTGTCTTTAAGAAATTAAGCCATTTACGTGTTTAATTATGTTTTTTATAACAGAGCAGTATATTTTGCATTACGTGTTTCAGCCTAACCTATGTAGGTCTTTTTTATATTTTTCAAGCACAAATTTCCTGGGATACAGCTATTTAATTCTGGTTGTCAAATTCCTGATGCTGCAACCATTTAATCTAAACTTAGTAGTTCATTTGCTGTGATAAGATGTGTTCAGGGGCTCCCTCTTTTAAAAGACTTTTTTAAAAACACCTTTTTTTTAATATTGAATCAATATGATCAGGTATTTTGGATTTACTTTTCATCTTAAATCAAAATACTGCGTTTTTATAGCTTCTCAGAGCATGCGGATAAGGTGGGATTTTCATATTTTTGCTGGATCAGCTTACCTTTAATATATATATATATATACTGTTCCTGTAAACCAAAGTCTCTGACAAGTGCACCTAATTTATATTTTAATTTAATTACAGTGTAAGATTTTATCAAATAAATCATTCAGAAGCATTGTTTAGCTGCTCATAATTTTAATCAGTTAAATTATGAAAAATTTAAATGGTTACTCTAATGATTTTTTAGCAAGCTTAGAAAACCCTGCTTTTAACCAAACAGAATAAGGTGGTGGGGGTAATGTTGGGGTAAGTAGGGGTGTGATTACTGAGCAACAGTGGTCCCAACTCTGCTGTAAATTCAAAACCGAAGAGCTAATTTTGGAAGTAAGGGAACTCCAGTTACCCGGGTGTGGGAGAGCTGTACCTGATTCTGAAACGTTCAGACTTCACTCTCTGGGTACGTGGCATGTGGCAGGATCCTGAAGGCACTCAAGATTGGGTTGAGGGATTGGAGGATGCCAAAACCACAGTGGATTTCAAAATTCGACTGTCAAAAATATGCACTATTTTTTAAAATGTTGATGTGAAATAATCAAGAATCGCTCATTTTGATAACTTTAAATTTTACAACTTAATTACCAAGCAAATAGGTCCATTGTGGAGGAGGTTTCTTTCAGTCCTTGTTCCTGGAGTCAGAATGTGGAGGTGCCTCAGGAGTAAAGATTCGGAAGTGGAGGGACAGAGAGGGAGCGGAGGGACAGAGAGGGAGCGGAGCGGAAGGCCCTTGTTGGTATTTGAGCAGGGGCCTCCTACTCCCTGTTCTTACTGCCTTTCTCCCCGAGCAGCTTCATTTTTCTGTTTTATGTATGGAGATTCCAAGTCAGATTTATGGGATGGCAGTATGGAGGGAGGGGAATGAATGGGATAAAAAAGGTGGGTATTTTGCTGCTTTTAAGAAAAAGTCGAAAATGACTTGTGTAGTTTCTGAGTATTTTAATTTATTTCATCTGGCCAAATTTGCCTGCTACGAGCAAATAGGCGGTCACAGCCGTGCGTGGTGAGGCGCGGCGCACGTGCCGCCCTTTCCTTCTGTAGTTTTCCTGCTGCGTTCTGGTTAGTACTGAAAAGCATCTTCAGTGCCCAGAGATGGTCTCCATGCTCTTGGTGGAGTGAGTCTCGGTTTTCACGATAGCGCCCTCTTGATTGCAGTCCAGTGCTTTTGTATGGAAGCACTAGTGCCATTTGTATTGGGCCTCTTAAAATCCGTCAGTAAGGAAGAACATGAAGGACACTTTACAGAAATCAGAACTGACAGGGATCTGCAGGAGTAATGCAATGCTATTACCAGTTGTTGTCATGTCCAATATAAAGCAGGCAGATACCAGCGCTTTCTGAGTGCCTTTGTAAATGTATAATGACTTAATAGAACTTTAAAAGAAATTATGTTCCATAACAGTCTGTGGTATCACCAACATGATATATGAAAACCTGACTTAGATTTCAGTTTCAAAATTACATTACCTGATTACTTCCAAATAGGTGCTAGGAGACAACCACCCCCAGGCCGATGCGTCATTGAACCGTGGACTCGCACCTCGTGTTTAATGTGAATATTTATTCCCTCGCATCCCTCTTAACTCTTTTTTGTCCTTCCTCTAGTTGTGTTATTTCAGACATGTGATGTCACCGTCCATACTATTGCCTTTCCATCATGGTTGCTTAATCACAAATGGTGATTACTTTGTAGAGCTCATTTGCAGTACAGAGGTGAGTTTTGTGTCAGCTTTATTTCCGGGTGTAAAGTTTTTAAATAGCGCTGTGTACATTTTTGTTTTGCACATAGTTTGTTGCCCCAAATGGGCTTATTTTTTACCAAGTCTTTGTTCTTATATTTACAGTTCAGAGCACAAGTTTCTCTTCTTTTTGAAATAAAATGTAATTCACTTTATTTTACAACACTAAATCTGCTTAGAACATCCGGTGCATCAACCTGATGGCACGGGTGGGAGTTAGAGATCACGGCTGTCCTTCGTGGGACAGAGCAGCTCCTCCTGCTTCCGTTTGGAAGCTGCGGCCTACAGTCATGGTGCCCTTGGGGTATTTCACAGTCGCATGTTAGGATGATGATTGTACCAAATGCTGAGTCGTTTTATTTCTAGATGTAATTAGTTCACTCTATGTAATATTCTTCCTCCTCTCCAACTGACTTTAAAAACAAAGTTTTATCATTTACTTTGTATTTGTATTTATTGCAGAGTGTTTTAGCTTTGATATTCTTTGTATTTTCACTCGGTTGTTACATGAGCTTTATTAATAACATCTGTATAAATGGTTTTTAAAAATTAACTGTATGTGCCCATGCTGAAGTGGAGCAATAAAATGAATGCTGTTTGCACAGTCACAGCATCAATGTTTTTAAAGAATATCGAGTTTGCAATGAGTTGTTTTGGAAAAAAAAAAAAAGCATGGTTGTCTTGGTAGAGGGTGGCAGTCCCAGAGTCATGAGTATAAGGAGAACACACACTTTCCTCTGTGGATGCCCATCACTCCACAGCGCCTCACAGAGCTCAGGACCCTGTCAGTCTCCAGGCGGAGCAAGGTGTGCGTCTGCTCCCAACGAGGCAATGCAGTCAGGTGGGTAGTGGCTCTCAGGGGCTGCCCCCCACATCCAGAGGGCAGAGATATGGGAGGGGTCTCATATTTGCCAAGCCTAACTTGGCGTTGAGCAGTAAAATCCTCAAAATGAATAGAAATCAGTTATATTATTTTCCTAGAAGTTGGGCTTTAATATCCTCAGCTCTGTAAATGCTGAAAGATAAATGTAGCTAAATATATGGGTGGAAAACAGAAATGCATTTTTTTTCCTAATCCAGATATGGTTAAGTCTCTGAGAAAGTCAGTGCTAAATAGCAGTGCACTGAGGGGCAAAGAGTAGGCAGGTTGCCCTTCCTTATTGTTCTTTTGACATTTATTATTATTATTTTGCTTTGTTTCACATTGCCATGCTTACTGATTTTATCTGGACTTTGTAAAGTTTTAGTACATTAACAATTTTTAGTGATACAGTCTGTAAATTACCTACACGTTTGATTTGACTAATGTGTGGTTGGAATTTTTTTGCTGTGTAGTAACCTGAAAAGTTTACCTCTTCGTTATAATGGAGGTTAACCACATTACCCACTGAATTTATTTGTACTCTTTATCTAAAATGCTCATCCTAGGACATAGGCAACAGAACAAGAACCAGTAACAGGATAGAGGAGGTGATTACAAAGAGACTACCTTCCTATGATAACATTCTTAGCAAAGTAGACAAAGTGGATTTCTTTTAAAAATATGTCTTTAAAGAACTATTTATTTAATTTTATTTATTCATTCATTTATTTTAATTTGACCAGAGAGAGACACAGAGAGAGAGAGAAAGTGAGAGATTGAGAAAGCAAGCCACCAGGTCTAGGACTCAAACCATGGTTGGCCATGTGGGAGTATCCAGCACCTTAGCCACCAAGCCACCTGCTGGTCCCCTAAAAATAGTTATTATTCTTTTTATTTGCTCTAGGGCATATGCACTAACTAGAGGGAAAGACAGAGAGCACGCATGTGTGTGCACAAGCTGCCAGGTCTAGGACTCAAACCATGGTTGGCCATGTGAGAGTCTAGCACCTTAACCACCACGCCACCTGCTGGCCCCTGACAAACCAGATTTTAAAGTTAAGTTTTATTTTACTGAACAGGTATTTGCCCTAAGAGTGACCTGTTCTCTTTCATTCAACAATATTTGCTGTACTACTTCCTACTCTGTTGCAGGCTGTCCTAACTGCTGGCCATGCAGCTTTAAGCCAAGGCTGTTGCGACACTGCCCTTCCACAGTAAGGCTCCTAGACTGCGATGGCAAGGCCAGATTCAAACTCGGGGCTCACAGCTCGACCACGTGCAGCAGGTAGTCACAATGGGAGCTATGGTTACGTACCTCACCTCAGCAACGCAGACTTGGTTTGTAAAACAATTGTTTTGGGGGGCTGGCAGGTGGTGTGGTGGTTACCGCACACCTGACTTACACGTGGCAGACTACGGTTTGAGTCCTAGACCTGGCGGCTTGCTTTCTCACCTCCCCCTCCCCCCCCCGGGTGAAATTTAAAAATAGTAACAAAATAAAATAATTACTTTTAAAAAATTGTTTTTGCTCCAAAGCAAAGAAGTCTCCAGGCCCCTCTTCATGCCACCCTCTTAAGGAAAGCTAGCTCTTTTCTTGTGTATTTGTGTTCATTATACAACCGCTAGTGTCTTACCATCTCTGCTTTGGGACAGAAAGCTGCATTTCCAAAGTGGCAGTGTTCTCCTGTTGGCTGGCTAGCATACCTTTTGTGGATGTTTGAGGAGGATTTATCTAGGATACCAGTTAGTCTCTAATGTGAGATACAGACCCTACTTCTGTCTCCCTTACAGTCCTAGTGACAAAGGTAGAGATACTAGTAGAGTCCATGGCTGTGTGTAAGGAAGCTTCTGAGGGGTTTTCCTACCTAGGTACATTTTTCTTCTTAGTCTTCTGACTTGCAGCCTAGCAGCTGGGAGTGAGTGAAGGTGAAGATGGAAGGACACAACACTCTTCAGACCATTCACTTCCCAGAGACAATTATGGTGCAATGGTGTGCCAAAAAGGTAGAGAACCCTTATAAGAAAAGAAGTGGATAAAAATTCAATAAGGTAGGACCAAAACGACAGTTTTAAAGTTCAAGTAGAATTTTTTTTAATCATTATTATTTCTTTCATGAGGGAGAGAGAAAGGGGGTCACCCCAAGAGTCTTCAGGCCCCAAGTCACCCCAGCCAGCCAGGATCACAGACCTGTGCCTGCCCAGTGTGCTCAGGGAGGTCCCGGGACAGGAACCTGCTGTGTTGCTCTGTGCCACCACGACTGGCCTCAAGTTTAGTGTTTCTTAAACCAAAAATAAACTATTCATATTTTTGAATATATGATGGCTTGGGTGGCTTGAAAGGCCAGACGGGACATATTTTTCAGCATGTTTGTTTAAATGTGGCTCTGGGAACCAACAGATGGTGTAATGGTTACATTGCTGGACTCCCACATAGTCGACCACTGTTTGAGACCTGGACCCAGCAGCCTGAAACTCATGCCAGGCATGTGTGCGTGTGTGCCCAAAATCCCACGAGGAGAATGGAGGAGAAGGGATTGCAGTGTGGCCATCCCCCCTGGGGACGGGGAGTGATTTTCTTGCTGTCTGTCTCTGGTGAGTGCATGCACCCTGTAGCAAAGATCTCTTTAAAAAATGAAAAGGTAAATAGATAATAAATGTGACTCTTAACAGACCCCTCTGTGACCTGCAACCTAATCCCCACTCTTGGATTCCTCCTCTGATTTAGGTCAAAGAAGGGCCGTTCAGTCTTGCATCTGACACTGCCCTCCTTCTTCCCTCCCTGGAACCTCCACCAGCTTTTCATCGCAAGGCCTCTTCCTATTGCAAACCACTCTCCTCTACTCCCCCAGCACCCCCTTCACCAAAGCCTGTACTTCAGCACTGCTGCTTCCTTTCTCTCCCCACCCGAGTTGAGGCAGCATCTCCAGTGCCTCCTGTGATACAGCAGCGCATGTCCAGTTAGACATAGTTAGCACAGGCACATACGTGGCGATGCTTAACGCACTCGCATCACCCTTCCCGTCCCGTTTAGTCGTGATTCTGGAGGTGGCCACTATTCTCAAGTCTCAGCTCTTCTGGTGTTTACCCCACATTCCTAAACAACTTGCTGCTCTTACTAGTACCTCTATCAATGTCCAGCACAGCTGGGCACTTCCCTATTGATGGTTAAGGACTGAGTTCCCACAGCATGCACCTCACTCCAACACCCTCGCCCACACGTGTGCACACACACGTGTTTGTTCAGGTGCACGATTGTGATGCACCTTTCTGGGTGGTTCTGGGCAGATGGTTTACTTCAAGGCCATTCCCTCCCACAGCACTTGACTCCCACCATCCTCCACTTGCTGGTTAGCCACTGCTTCATTCACTTTTTTCCAAAAACATGCTGGCATTTAAAATTTTGTCTCCCCTCATTTCCCAGTCTTTGCTGAGCTACCCTTTATCTTCCCTGATTGAATCTTCACATTCTCCTTTCTGAATGCCGTAGTTGTTCCTTACCTTTGTCAAGAGCACCAGGTCCCACCCAGTCACCAAAGTAGCAGCTTAAGATTCTCCCTAAAATGTTACATTTAGGGCCAGCAGGTGGTATAGTGGTTAGGGCACTGGACTCCCACATGGGCAACTATGGTTCAAGTCCCAAACCTGGCGGCTTGAAACTCACACTGGGCATGTGTGCATGGGTGCCCAAGATCCCTAGAGAATGGAAGAGAATGGATTGTGATGTGGCCATCCCCATGGGGGGTGATTTCTCGCCACTTCTCTCTTTCTGGCAAGTCATAAAGCAAAACTCAAAAAAAAGTTACATTAAAAAAATTTATAACAGCACTGTTGGGCCTTTTTAGGTTTGTGCTAAAGGGTGCATGCACTTGCCAAAGAGAAAGACAGGGAAAGTGAGAAATCACTGGCCATACCATAACCCCCTCTCCATTCCCTTATTGGGATTTTGGGCATGCACACGCATGTGCCTGGCATGATTTTTCAAGCCACTGGGTCTGGGACTTGAACTGTGGCCATATGAGAGTCCCCTTCTGAGGGGTTCTCCTACCTAGTTATATACTTATAGTCTTCTTTCAGCCCATGAGTGAAGGTGAAGCTGGAAGGACTTTTCAGACCATTAATTTCCCTTAAATACCATGCTGGCCCATGGCAGGCTTCTTTGAACAAATTCAAGTAGTTAGTGAAGTATATTAAGCAAAGAAAGTTAAGTATATATAATCTACACACAGTGACACCTACTGGTATGGCTTAGGAATAGCCTTCTAGACCTTTTCTCTATAGAACTGATGTAAGGATAATTCCACTCCCAGCAGTTGTCTTCAAGTCTCTTCTCAACTTGGCCAGTCCACCATGTCTCTTCCCCAGGAAGTCCTTCCTACAAGGTTGCCAACCTTCTGTCAGCCGCATCCCAAGGGGCAGCACTTACGACCAGCTGCCTGCCATTCCTCTAGGACCTCTTCCTGTCACGGCCTGGTTGGCCAACCCCTCCCCATGCTATTCTCTACCTGCCCTAATGGGAATTTCTGCTCCCCCAGACCCATCCTGGCACCCCAGATCTTCAAGCTGCCCTGAAGTGGCCCTCCAGCTCCTGGCTGTCACTAAAGCCACCTTCTCTAAGATGTTCCCTCAAGGGGTTTTGTTTCCTGTCAGCCCATACCAGAGATGGGGTTGGTATACTCTCGCCCATTTCTAGCCATCATGTCGCCTTCCCATCTGTGATCACCAGTGCTTCTGTTGGCTCCACACCCTGTGCCTCCCCTTGCTGCTGTCTTCTACCAACCACAGAAGCTGTAATGTTGCCGTTCTGTCCCTTCCAGTGGTGTTAAGGTTCAGCCCTAAGGCCCACCTCTGATGACCAGCTGTGTTTCTAACTCTCCTGTGAATTAGTGACTTTTAATCTTTGTACTCAAGTGTATGTGCATGCCTTTTTTTTTTTTTTTTTTTAAGTATTTTTGTTGACTTTCAGCAATAATAATATACATCGGGGCTGGCTGATCATTCAAGGCATGTTAGTTACTCTAGCACAGATTAAGACTAACAAAGAATGTGTGCCTTTGTTCCCCCTTTCAAGTTTTAGGTCATAAATTTAAAAGCAGTAAGTTTTTATAAAGCAATTTTTATTTTAAAAATTATTTAAAAGTATTATAAGGAAGGAATACATAGATAAAATGATTCTTCTGTTTTAGACTGTTTACTGGCTCAGTTTTAGCTCTGTCCCGGGAAGGGCCTACAGAAACTGTACCTGTGGGGTCTTGCCTCATGGAAACGGGTTTTTACTGTACTGAAAAGAAGCCAGCTGAAGCCGCGATCGGAAGCGCTCAGCCTCCAACTCCCGGAAGAAAGCGTCGTCGTCGTTCTGTGTTATTATGTACTGCAGTTGCTGAATTTCTTTCTCCATCTTGGCTCGCAGCTCTCTTTTCACCTTATGTAACATCTAAAAGAGAATCTGTGTCATCCTGCTGGTCACATCACTGATCCAGGCCCTGATCTATTTTCATTCCCTGTTTTATTCCAGTTCAAGCTCCTCGGATAATGTTAATCATTTAGCAGCAGCCCTTACAGAGGCCTGAACAGGTTAAACGCAGCCATAAATGCCTGGTCACAGCTGGACTTTATTAGTATTTTTTTCTCCATTCTCTTAGGAAGTATAATAGTTATTTTTTGTTTTCTAAGAATGTAAACATGCTCTTGCTGTACTAAATTCTGTCACCGGGCGTGTGGGCTCCAACTGCTCTGTGCCTTTGCCAGCACTTGTCTTTATTTCAGCCCCCCTAGTGCCGTTATTACCTGGGCCTGGGATCTCTCTCTCGCTTTGAGTTCTTGCCGTTCCTGTGATATGGCTTCTGCCAGCAATGAAAACTGTAGAGAAGAAGAAAACAAATTTTCTGTTTAATGTTTGTAGTCCAAATGTAACAATTACTACACACATCTGTAGGCTCAAAGAGTCTGTTTTAACTGAAATGGGGCATTCTACACGATGGCCAAGTGCTTTATCTTGAATATGGGTCTAACCTACAGAATGCAAAGTTCTGAGTTAATACAGGGAGCTTTTGGGTCAGCCACGTTGCCGTCTGACAGAGGAAAGGTCGTCATACAGTAAAGGAAGTGACAGTGAGCCCACCTGGTCCTTATAGTAGTTCTCCATCGAGTCCAGTTCATTCTGGTGCTGCCTCTTCTGTTCATCTCGCTTTTCTTTGGCATAGTTTCTTAGGTCTCGTAACCTTTGCTTCTGAATTTGTAAGCCTTCTTCAAACAGTTTCTTAAATATCTGTCAGTCATTTAATCATAATTTTCATTGAGGAATGTAATCACTTGCCCAGTGAGAGGTAAATACTCTTTTTACTCATTTTTGTACACAAACCACAATTTTTTTTTTGGAGAGGTTTTTGCTTTAGGGTATATCCGCTCGTCAGAAAGAGAGAGACGAAAAGTGAGAAATCACCCCCTGAGGGGATGGCCATTTCTCCTCCTCCGTTCTCCCCTCAGGATTCTGGGCACGCACGCACGCGTTCCCAGCGTGAGTTTAAGCCACTGGGTCCGGGACTCAAACCACGGTCGACTACAAGGGAGTCCAGTGACATAGCTGTTACACCAACTGCTGGTCCCACAAATCATAAAATTTCCCCTTAATTCATAATTTTCATAGTTCAGAGTTATGAAACTATCATTGCTAGTTCCAGGGCATTTCCATCATTCCATTCTCCCCTCTCTGCAGACCCTGACAACCACTCACCTATACTTTCATCCCTAATGGGTTTGTCTACTCTGGACATTTCAGATACTAATGGCCCTTTGCATCTGGCTGCTTTCATTTAGGATAAGTCCTCAGGGTTCATAATGTAGCATGTATCAATACTTCATTACTTTTTACTGCCAAATAATTACTGTGTAAATACACACTGTTGATCCACTCATCAGCTGATGGACACTGTAGTGTGGCTGTTATACATAATGCTGCTGTGAACACGTGGCTGCAGGTGTTTGTGCGGACATACATCCAGGAGTGGAAGTGTGGGTAATATGAGTGAGCCTGTAGGACCGTTAGGTAAGCTTCTGCGGAACTGCCAGCTTGTGGTTTCCATCTGTATTTCCCTAATGACTGATGGTGTTCAGCCTCTTCTCATGTTATCACAAAGATTCTTTATTGCTTTCAGAAAAAGAATTCTCAAACAGCCATGTATGTAGGGCAGAACCCCAGAGCAGAAACAAACGCTGTACCGACACAGGACGAGGTGGTGACATTTGGGTAGGTACTTGTTCTAAGGCCCTGGATATACCCCTTGTCCTCCCTTCACTAACAATCATTCTTGACAGAAGAGTGGGTTCTGCCAGCCAGGCATTCATCAGCTGCATTACCCTGGGCAAATTACTTACCCTCAAAGCCTCAATACTACCTCCCTCTAGACATGTCTGAGTATTCAGTCCTGTTAACTGTAATTATTGTACTTTACAGTACATTTTTACTGTAGAGATGAACTTTTTGTGTAATCATTACAGCTTAATTAGGATGAGATGGCAAATACTTTGTGAAAACCCTTCATGGCCCAGCTGTCATACACTACTCCTGATTTTATGTGGGATCCTAAGTCATGGAATCACACCTAATGACATGCTCCCAAACCCCTAACCCAGTTGTACTGGAGGGATACCTGTGTTTAGAGGCTGGTCAGAGGGAATTAAGAATTTATGTTGAGATGAGGCCATGGAGACTGAGACTAGGTGAACACAGACTGGGATAATAAAATGAGTGTGGACAAGTACAGACTTATGGCTAGCATCTTAGGACCCACATTTGGATTCTGCATTCAAATTGGAATAAGAGAGACAAAGAAGGTGATTCAAACTATAGAAAAACCGTATTTACCATTTCTTCCCGGGTCCTCATTCTCATCATTTTTGCACGCAGCTGAACTCTATAATCATCATAATATTTCCGGGCACGAGCAATTTGCTGACGATTTTCTTTGATCTTTGATTGGGTCAACCTCTGTCTATGAATACGGTCCTTGAAGTCTTGCTAATAGAAGGGAAAAGGGGTAAGAAAAAGAGGAAGGCAGACATAAGTGTTCTCCCTCCCCTAACAGCAGCTTCAAGCAGTAAGGCAGCTATGGAGAGGCCAAGGGCCTGCTGCTGGGGGAAAGTGTGAAAGACCTGCCCCAAGGCCCTTTCAACCCTTCAACCTGAAGTGCAGTGCCAAAAAGGTGCCCTGCTTGAGGGTAGCAGCGACCCTCAGAGCTCCAAGTAGAACTGAGGATCTTACTTCTGCATTCTCCTAGTTTAAAGAGTAACAAATGGGGGAACCAGCTGTTAGCGTAATGGCTATGTTGCTGGACTCCCACGTAGTCTACCGCGGTTTGCGTCCCAGGCCCAGTGGCTTAAAACTCACACCGGGCGCATGTGCGTGCGTGCCCAAGATCCCGAGAGGAGAATGGAGGAGAAGGGATTGCGGCGTGACCATCCCCCCTGGGGGGTGATTTCTCGCTTTCTGTCTCTGTCTAGCGAGCGCACAAGCCCTATAGCGAAAATCTCTCCAAAAAAAAGTAACAAATGGCACTCAGACTCTCAAGCAAAGCTCACGTTGCCAAGAGTACTTTCTTTTTTTCCTCTTAATTTGCCAGAGGGCTGTTTGTGTTTGCTTGAGAGTGGGAGAGTGGGAAGGTGACAGCACCTCTCAAGGGGCATGGTCACACCACAGTCACTTCTCTACTTCTTCCTTTCACAGATTTTCTCAGGTTGCCAGATCTGGGACTTGAACCAGCACAATCAGCCATGTGGGAGCCAGCTGTTTCAACCACTAGCCGGCCTTCAACCAAGTTTTAAAATCTCTTCCTTTTGCAGATTGCCTCTGAACTCTCCGCTTTGTTATACTCAATAGGGGATAGCATGCTAACTGTAATTCCCCATCCAAATTATAGGGGAGGCTGGTAATACACCCCAGCCATCTTCCTGGACCTGAACAAGATGGGAGGGCAGAAAGCTCTGCAGTACAAGCCACCTGGCACTTGCACAGGATTATGGAAGTCCAGACAGACCTAGGCGAAAAACTCGCTTATCAAGGTGCGAGCCAGGGCGAGTTACTCAACATCTCAAAGCCTCATGATTTTGATTTCATAGGAAACATCTTCTTTAATATTAGGTTCTCAGGAAAGTCATGATGTGTTTTTTTATACGAAAATGTGTCATGACTTTCCTGACAACCCAATAATACATTACTATAAACACTACTGAGGGCCAGCGGTGGCCTAGTGGTTAAGGTGGCTGGATCCCACATAGCTGACTGTGCGCTTTCAGTCCTGGTGGCTTGAAAAATATGCCAGGCACACAAATGTGCATGCACACGTGTGTGTGTGTGTGTGTACTCAATCCTGAAATCAGAAATGGAGAAAAGGACTCCTTAGGGGGTGCTTTCCTACTCTCCAGCCCTTGTCTCTGCCTTCCCCCCCAATCTTGGCCGACATACCAGTCTCTTGTTGTGTTCATATTCCTTCTTGACGAGTGCAGTGAGGAGGTCATGCCGTCTAAGGGCTTCTTCTATCTTTAAAGGGGAGACAGGCACAAAAGGCAAACAGGTTAATGCTGCTGCTCACAAGTTGCAAGGACGAGCCCCTCCTGTGCTGGCTGATATTCCTAGCCTTAAACTGGCAGGAACTTACTTCATCCTGGAGTTTCTTCTTTGATCGATTTTCTCTGGCTGCATCTCTGTGGAGCTGTTCTACCTGTGCAATCTGCTGTTTCCACATTTTGCTTAGTGTCGGGCCAGAAACATACAGAAAGGGGAACTGCTCCAGCATAAGGGGCAGGAGACTGTGTTCATTTACTTTCACTGCAAGGTAAAAACAAGATGCTTTTAATGTGAGACTTGCCAATGAGAGCTCTGAACCTGCTCAGTAGATCACAGCTTATCTAAGTGATCTGAAAAGAGCAAGTCCACATGGCATGCCTGCTTTGAAAAATCATACTGTATCCCACAAAGACATACAACACTTAAAATGTAAATAAGATTTTAAAAAGTACCAAAAAAGAGCAGTTCCAAGTGTACATATTATTTTTGCGTTTCTTTGATGAGATGTTGCCACTACTAGTAAGGATGAAAGCTCAGCAGTTTACTAGTGACATGCTGGTCCTGAGAGTCCATCCTGACTGTGTGGCTGCCTCCATGCCTGTGGGTGGTATTGCAATGGGGACTCCTTAGCCCTCCTGGCAGGCATGTGCTTAGAAGAAAACACCTCTACCCACTGCGATGAAGTTGGAAGGCCAGGAGTCTCGGGGATACAGCTGGAAGCCTGGCATTTCACATGCTTGTTTCCTTGTAACGTGACCCTTAACACTTACTGGCACCAACTGTCAGTACCCAGCAACTGGACAGGCCTTCTGCTTGCCTGGGAGCATCCCTCTCATTCTAACGATGTCCCAGAAATAAGAGAAGACAGCCGGAGAGCGAGTGACGGTAAGGCTAACACTGGAGCAGTAGGAGGAGCCCTGCCGTTCCTTTGGTGTTGGTCTGTTGGCCTCCCTAGGGTCCTTCCTTATTGAAGAGTTTTAACTCTCTTTATAAAAAACCAGCCATATGGCAGTGATAAAGGCAGGCACTTTCTCCAGCTAACTGGTGGATGTGAGTGTCTGGTGCTGTGTCCCTGGAATGTAGCACACACTTTCAAAGGCTGCCAGCTTTCCACAAAGTATGGTTTTGTGGCTCTTACTTGGAATGGCTTTATTTGGCTTTAGGAAGCCACCTTTTGGACTGTGAGCTGTGGGTTTTCTAGAGTAAATCTTCCAAGGCTGAGTTCGTTTTGGAGTTTCTTCATGAACAACTTCTCTGTACGTTTTTTCCTTAGAAGCAGACATAAAGCAGAATAGAAATAAGAGAGAAGTCTAACCACTCTTTCATATAATATCCTTAATATGACATATTGATAAAAATAGCTAGCCAATCCTCAGCCAAACCGCCTGACTTTAAATTTCTAAAATCTGGTTAGTATTCATTGGCTATATGTTAAAGGCATCTTTGGGCCTCTGGCACCCTTTGGAATCCAAAAAAGCATCCAATCTTTTTCAAGTTTTAGGCACCATAGTCCCACACCCTAAATTCAACCACTACTAATGTTTGATGTACTTGTTTTTATAATGACTTTTTCCTAGTAGAATGAAAACATTCTTCAGCAACTATGCTGTGTGCTTAGTTGTACTTTTACCTGTTTTGTCCTCACTGTTTCAGTTCAAGCATTTCCGCGACACTTATTTTTTTTTGGAGACGTTTTTGCTATAGGGTGTGTGCACTTGCCAGAAAGACAGAGACAGACAGAGAGACAGAAAGTGAGAAATCACCCCCCGGGGGGGATGGCCACGCTGCAGTCCCTTCTCCTTCATTCTCCTCTTGGGGTCTTGGGCACACACGCACATGCGCCCAGCATGAGTTTTAAGCCACCAGGTCTGGGACTCGTACCGCAGTCAGCTACATGGGACTCCAGCGACATAGCCATTACGCTAACTGCTGGTCCCTCCCCAACACTTTCACTTGATTTCTATAACCATCCTTTAGAAAGATAATGAAAACTTATGCTTTGGGTTTCTTATGACCAGGTATAGAACAGTTAGGATTTTCCTGTTCTGTTACTCCCTCTCCCCTTTAACTTTGGCAGCCTAATTTTTTATGAACATTTGCTTTAAGGTATGTACACTCATCAGAGAGAAATAGAGAGAGGGAAAGTGAGAAATCATTCCCGCAGGCAGGCTGGCCATGCTGCGATCCCTGTCTTCCATTCCCCTCCCTGGATTTTGGGTACACAGTGTGATTTTCAAGCCACTGGCCGGGACTTGAACTGCACAGTTAGCCATGTGTGACCCAGCTGCCTTAACTACCACACCACTGGCTGGCCCACTGTGACTAATTTCTAAACCCTTGGTGAAGTGCTAAGCAGTAAAAACCCTCGCACACTGATGGAAGTTCTAGGCAAGAAGGTGACACTAGTTTTTCTTTGGTACCATGTCTTGCCATAGTTTAGTGACTTGACTAACATACGTAGAAGTACAAGAAAATCCTGTATCATGAAATGAAATCCTGCCTTGTCCTAAAGAGCTAGTAGTGATCAAGGCCTCGCTGGTCCTTTTTTCTGTTAAAAAGATCATCTCTGATCTGATCAAACAGCATTTATTACAGGGAAGACTTTTACCCACTGTGTTCTCCTCGTCATTTATCTCTAGAGGCGCAATGTTCTCTTGAACTTTATTTCTTCTTAGTTCCCTTTCAAATGCTTCCGTTAATGCCTAGAGGGAAAGGTCATGTGATATTATACTTATTAAACACATAATAAATCAAAATGAAGGGAAATATTCACTGATGATTCTGCCACTCCTAAAATTTCAAGCTCATTCAGTTATTTTAAAAAAATTCTTTTCAGGCTCTGTTTCATAAATATGTATTATTTTAAGAGATGTGAACATAAATTAAAATTGTACATAATACGTTTTTGTCAGTTTTTATAATTATTTTAATACTCCCTTGAGTGGCATTTACATGCCAAGTTACAAACTTAGTGTAAGTAACTACTATAAAATATCTGAATTTGTCTCCATTCTTCACCATTTTGTGTGTGTGTGTGTGTGTCTATTAGTTTTGCCACAGGACTTATATACACACTGGAGAGGGAAAGGGAAAGTGAGAAATCATCCCCTGGGGAAATGGCCACACTGCAGTTCCTTCTCCTCCATCTCTTTTCAGGATTTGGGGTATGCATGCACACGTGCCTGGAATGTTTCTCAAGCCACTAGGTCTGGGATTCAAACTGTGATGTTGGCCATGTGAGATCGAGTCACTTTACTGTCCATGGCACCTACTGGCCCTGACCGCTTTCTTAATCCAAGCTATATTTGACCAGGTTATTAAAGAGTTTCCTGAGTGTAATTTTATGTTCCCTAAGGGAGACAGAGCTACATTATGTAATTCTCTATCATCTAATTAGCTCAGAAGTATTAAATGCATTTTAAGCTTTTAATCAATAGAAGTCACTGTAGTGCCTGGCTGAGGAGGTGCCACTGCCTTCTGCCCAGTGGTAGTCACACGGTGGGGAAGTACCTTTGCTCGGAATTGGCGGATATCTGTTTCTTTTGGCTTGCGTTGCCTTTTTCTATCCACGTGGAGTTGTCTGTGTTTGTTAAGTGGAGATGGAGAGAGTGAATGGGATCTACAGAGTGGCTTTCTACGCATGGAAAGTCCTGCAACACAGAAATGGCATGAAACATTAGTTCCTGACGGCCAGAAATGTTAAATTGGAAACCAGATAGTTGTTTTTTCCCAAATCCAAAGAGACTGAGGAGCAAATGTACTAAATGTACTCTCTCCTATAACCATATTGCACACACAAGCTTAGTTACACCAAGTAAACAGACGAATGCACACACGTGTACTGTGTCCAAGCAGTACTGAAGTTCTGTGCACTCAGGCTGAGGGGAGTGCTCTTGGTGCTGAGGGGAGGTAGAAAAACAGGTTATCTGAAACTACCTACCTAGGCCTGCAGAGGCAGGATGTTAATATACATTTGTACCTTATCAAAGTTATGGGGCCAGCAGGTGGCATGGTGGCTAAAGGTGCTGAACTCCCACATGGCTGACTGTGGTTTGAGTCCAGACCTGGTGGCTTGCTTTCTCACTTTCTCTCTCTCTGTCCATCTCTGGTCAAATTAAAATAAATAAATAATAAAGTTAAATAATTCTTTTTAAAACAGTTGATGTAGTAGCATACTTAAAAGCAAAACTTAATGTAGTGAAACATTTTTTGAGTGGTCCTGATTTTTCTCCACTTCAGTCTAGCTCTCCTAATAATTCCACACTGCTTAAGAGACCTAACAAATCACTTTTCTCCACAACCTTTTTTTTTTTTTTTAAGAGGTTTTTGCTATAGGGCGCGTGTGCTCACTAGACAGACCGAGAGAGACAGACAGAAAGTGAGTGTTTTGCGCCCAAAATCCTGAGAGGAGAATGGAGAAGGGATTGAGGTGTGGCCATCTCCCCTGGGAGGGTCATTTCTCACTTTCTCTCTCTGTCTCAGGTGAGTACAGTACCATGCAGCAAAAAAAAAAAAAAAAAAAAAAAAAACCACCAAACACTTTAACGTATAATGTGCTGCCAGTGGATTCCATGTGTACACATATGATAAGGGAAACGTGGAGGCTATCTGTTGAGGCTGCCTAGAGATTATCTGAGTCAAGTTATAGGGAAGTGCATTTTTTTGGGGTGGGGGAAGAGGTTTTTCGCTATAGGGCGTGTGCGCTCGCCAGACAGAGAGACAGACAGTAAGAAATCACCCCCAAGGGGGGATGGCCACCCGCAATGCCTTCTCCTCCATTCTCCTCTTGGGATCTTGGGCATGCACGCACACGCGCCTAGCGTGAGTTTAAGCCACCAGGTCCGGGATGCGAACTGCGGTCGACTATGTGGGAGTCCAGCAACATAGCCATTACGCTAACTGCTGGTCCCCAGGGAAGTGCATTCTTCAAGGAGTGAAAAAAACAACTGAAAATGAAATGCAAAATCCACAAAATTTTACTTGTTGGAGATAGGATAAGTGTATTTGGGCAACAGATGATCAAGTGAGAAGAATCTGCAAGGATATGGCGACGCAGAAACTGTCACGCCCTGCTGGTAAGAATATTAAATGGTGCAATCACTTTGGAGGTGATTGATTGAACCATTAACCACCTTAACTTCCACTCTACCTGCTAGCCCTAAAGTGTTACTTTAATTAGGATGGCAATGATGAAAAAACACAGCCCTCGTGATCCAGCGATTCAACTAGACGTGGAGCCTAGAGAAACTCCTATACCTGTTATGGGCTGTTCATTGCAGATATTTTTATTTTTTTAAGTTTTTGCTACAGAGCACATGTAATCACTAGAGATAGTGAGAGGTCACCTCCCAGGAGGTTGGCGATGCTGCAGTCCCTTCTCTTCCATTCTCCTCTAGGGATTCTGGGCACACGTGCACATGCACCTACTATGTTTTTCAAGCCCGGTATGTTTTCAGATGGGTACAGGACTCAAACTGCTCAGCCAGGCATGTAGGGTCCAGCCACTTTAACTATCATGTTCCTGGCTAGCCCCCAGAATCTTCTTTATACTAATAAAATTAGAAACAATTTGCATATTTAGCAATAGGGGAAATAAGTACATTGTGTTCATACAAATGGTATGTTATAAGAACTTAGTTACACAACAGTTAAAATGAATGAACTGGATATATAAATATGAACATAAATAGATTTCCTAGTGTTGACCCCCAAAAAAGCACATAGCACTATTCACAGTAGCCAAGACATGGAATCAACCTCAGTGTCACCAGCGAATGTAAAGAACAGTGTATACACACAGGGAAGTACTATTCAGCAATGAAAAAGGATGAAATCCTGTCATTTGATGGTAGGTAGGACAGCCTGGAGGACAACACGTTTGGTGAAATAAGCCAGGCACAGAGAAGACAGATATCATGTCGTCACTCATACATGAAAACTGACAAAAATGGCTTCATGGGAGACGGGTGAAGAATGACTACTAGAGGCTGCGAAGGTTGGAGAAAAGGAGTAGAGCAATGTTGATTAACAGGTAAGAATAATTTCTAGTGTTGCAGAATACAGTGGGGTGAGTATATTAACAATTCACTGTGTATCTCAAGAGTACCTTAAAAAAAAAAAATGTGGGAACCAGCAGTTAGCGTAATGGCTATGTCGCTGGATTCCCACGTAGTCGACCGCGGTTCGTGTACCGGACCCGGTGGCTTAAAACTCACGCCGGGCGCGTGTGCGTGCGTGCCCATGATCCCGAGAGGAGAATGGAGGAGAAGGGATTGCGGCGTGACCATCCCCCCTGGGGGGTGATTTCTCGCTTTCTGTCTCTATGTCTCTCTCTGTCTGTCTGGCGAGCGCACGCGCCCTATAGCGAAAATCTCTCAAAAAAAAAAAAAAAAAAAAAAAAGTTAAATGTCCCCAGTGGTACAAGACTGAGATGATGGGCATACTGATTATCCTGATTTAATCACTACACACTGTATTCTTGTACTGAAAAATTACATTATACCCTGCCAATATGCACAACTATTATATACTAATAATTTTTTTTTTTAGGTTTTTGCCCACCATAGGGTATGTGTATGCACTGGAGAGAGAGAGAGAGACAAGTGAGAAATCGTCCTCCATGGGGGATTTTGGACATGCACGCATACATGCCCATTGCTTCTGAGACTTGAACCACGGTTGGCCATGTGAGAATATAGCACCTTAACCCCTATAACACCTTCTGGCCCCAATAAAAAATAAATTTAACAGAAAAAGAAAATTTTATAACAAGTTTCAGAGTAATATACACAGTATCTATATAAATTAAATAAAAACCTGGGACCAGCAGTTGGCATAATGGCTATGTCATTGGACTACCACATAGTTGACCATGGTTCGAGTCCCAGACCCATTGGCTTAAACTCATGCCGGGCATGTGTGCGTGCGTGCTCAAGATCCCAAGAGGAGAATGGAGAAGGGATTGCGGCATGACCATCCCCTCCCCCCGGGGGGTAGTTTCTCACTTTCTGTCTTTGTCTCTCTCTTTCTGGCGAGCGCATACCCTATAGCAAAAACTCTCTAAAAAATTGTTTTAAAAAACATAAAATAGTGGTATGTTTAGACAAATAATGTATAAGCTGTTGAGTATAAAAACAGAGGAGAAGGTACCAATTTTAAAGTGGGTTCACAGAGGGCAAGGAGGGAAAAGGAGTCTCTGAAGAGATCAGAGAGGAGATTTCTTTCATCTTTTTGTCAGAGGGCATGTGCACTTGCCAAAGAGAAAGACAGGGAGAAAACAATCCCCAATGGGATGTGGTCACACTATAATCCTTTTCAATTTCTCCATCCTGTCAGTTACTTTGGACATGCATCCAAACATAGCCAGTGTTTTTTTCAAGCCACCCAGATTCAAATGCTGTCAGCCCTTTGGGGCTGGTTCCTTTAACCACTAGGCTTTTAATAGGGCCAGACTCAGGGGGTTTCTACTGTTTTCTTAAACTGAAAAGGACTAGAGACAAATGTTAACACCTGTTACTTCTAGATGGTGAAGACACATGTGTCTTTAATCCTTTTATATACTTCTAAAATATTTAAAATGAGAAAAATTATTAAAAATAGATGTAACTGGAGGCCAGCAGGTGGCATGGTGATTAAGGTGCTGGACTACCACAGGACCAACTGGGGATCAAGTCCTGAACAAGTGGCTTGAAAATCACTCCAGGCTATGACCAGCAGATGGCGTAATGGTTATGTTGCTGGTTTCCCATGTAGTCTACTACGGTTTGAGTCCCAGTTGAAACTCATGCCAGGTGCATTGTGTGTGCCTGTGCCCCAAATCCCAAGACAATGGAGGAGAAGGAATTGCAGCGTGGCCATCCCCCTAGGGGGTGATTTCTCACTTTCTGTCTCTCTGACTCTCTAGTGAGCTTATGTGCCCTATAGCAAAAATTAATCGCTCTTAAAAAAACCCCAGTGGTACAAGACTGAGATGATGGGCATACTGATTATCCTGATTTAATCACTACACACTGTATTCTTGTACTGAAAAATTACATTATACCCTGCCAATATGCACAACTATTATATACTAATAATTTTTTTTTTTAGGTTTTTGCCCACCATAGGGTATGTGTATGCACTGGAGAGAGAGAGAGACAAGTGAGAAATCGTCCTCCATGGGGGATTTTGGACATGCACGCATACATGCCCATTGCTTCTGAGACTTGAACCACGGTTGGCCATGTGAGAATATAGCACCTTAACCCCTATAACACCTTCTGGCCCCAATAAAAAATAAATTTAACAGAAAAAGAAAATTTTATAACAAGTTTCAGAGTAATATACACAGTATCTATATAAATTAAATAAAAACCTGGGACCAGCAGTTGGCATAATGGCTATGTCATTGGACTACCACATAGTTGACCATGGTTCGAGTCCCAGACCCATTGGCTTAAACTCATGCCGGGCATGTGTGCGTGCGTGCTCAAGATCCCAAGAGGAGAATGGAGAAGGGATTGCGGCATGACCATCCCCTCCCCCCGGGGGGTAGTTTCTCACTTTCTGTCTTTGTCTCTCTCTTTCTGGCGAGCGCATACCCTATAGCAAAAACTCTCTAAAAAATTGTTTTAAAAAACATAAAATAGTGGTATGTTTAGACAAATAATGTATAAGCTGTTGAGTATAAAAACAGAGGAGAAGGTACCAATTTTAAAGTGGGTTCACAGAGGGCAAGGAGGGAAAAGGAGTCTCTGAAGAGATCAGAGAGGAGATTTCTTTCATCTTTTTGTCAGAGGGCATGTGCACTTGCCAAAGAGAAAGACAGGGAGAAAACAATCCCCAATGGGATGTGGTCACACTATAATCCTTTTCAATTTCTCCATCCTGTCAGTTACTTTGGACATGCATCCAAACATAGCCAGTGTTTTTTTCAAGCCACCCAGATTCAAATGCTGTCAGCCCTTTGGGGCTGGTTCCTTTAACCACTAGGCTTTTAATAGGGCCAGACTCAGGGGGTTTCTACTGTTTTCTTAAACTGAAAAGGACTAGAGACAAATGTTAACACCTGTTACTTCTAGATGGTGAAGACACATGTGTCTTTAATCCTTTTATATACTTCTAAAATATTTAAAATGAGAAAAATTATTAAAAATAGATGTAACTGGAGGCCAGCAGGTGGCATGGTGATTAAGGTGCTGGACTACCACAGGACCAAATGGGGATCAAGTCCTGAACAAGTGGCTTGAAAATCACTCCAGGCTATGACCAGCAGATGGCGTAATGGTTATGTTGCTGGTTTCCCATGTAGTCTACTACGGTTTGAGTCCCAGTTGAAACTCATGCCAGGTGCATTGTGTGTGCCTGTGCCCCAAATCCCAAGACAATGGAGGAGAAGGAATTGCAGCGTGGCCATCCCCCTAGGGGGTGATTTCTCACTTTCTGTCTCTCTGACTCTCTAGTGAGCTTATGTGCCCTATAGCAAAAATTAATCGCTCTTAAAAAAAAAAAGAGGGGAGAGGAATCACACCAGGCATCGTGCACCCCAAATCCCAAGAGGAGAATGGAGAGGTTTTTCTGCTATACGTGCGCTCGGCTCGCCAGACAGACAGAGAGAGACATAGAGACAGGAAACGAGGAAT
>NW_006159662.1:4253555-4280192 GCF_000334495.1 Tupaia belangeri chinensis
CACAATCCCTTCTCCTCCATTCTCCTCTTGGGATCTTGGGCACGCACGCACACGCGCCCGGCGTGAGTTTTAAGCCACCGGGTCCGGGACACGAACCGCAGTCGACTACGTGAGAGTCCAGCGACATAGCCATTACGCCAACTGCTGGTTCCCCCAAGAGGAGAATGGAGAAGTGACTGCCGCATGGCCATTACACCTGGGGGGTGATTTCTCACTTTCCCTCTCACTGCCTCTGTCTCTCCCCCATGAGCACATGTACCCTATGGCAAAAATCTAAAAACCAAACCAAACCAAAACAAAACAAAAACTAGAAGTACCTTACAGCTCACATGGGTGCCCTACTCTAAGCCTCTCTAGCAGAAGTACCTGGCCGTGGCTTCTTTGGCCCATACTCCATGATGCTGTCACTGTGCTGAGACAGAGCCTCCTCATTTCCGCTCTCCACCTCTTCGTTTCCAGTGTCATCTTCTTTATGGTCAGTCTTATCTTTAACTCGATCACCCAAGGCACTTCTTAACATCTATTGAGAAAGCTAGTTTGAGTATCTTTTTCATCTACTTCAGCAAAACACAAACTGGTAAAAGTATACAGACCATTTATTGTTATTATTTTTTTAATTTGACCAGAGACAGAGAGAGAAAGGGAAAGTCGTAAAGAGCAAGCTGCCAGGTCCGGGGCCCAAGCTGCGGTTGGCCCTGTGGGAGTCCAGCACCCTTGTCCATCACGACACCTCCCAGTCCTGATAGTCAGAAATTTATAGCTGCTAGAGCACATTTTGTTTTTGAAGGGTATGAGTGCTACGGCTATTCAGTTTTAATTAAAAAAAAAAAAAAACTTTAGAGTAAATCACATAGGGATTTCAATGGTACCCCAAAACTGTAATATATTTTCTGAGAAACAGTGATCCATCATCCAATTTTATGCCAGATCTGGCTTTAGTGACAAAAGGAAACCATGTATATATAAATATATCTAAAGAGAAAAGGTTTAATATTATCATTTATGTTAAATGATTGAGTTTGTAGCAAAATTCAATAAAGTATAGATAAATCTGTACCAAACCTGATTATATCACAAAAGGCTTAGATATCATTGTTTATGTCCCACCTGTTTGACTTATAAAACACAATTTTTTTTTGAGATGTTTTTGCTAGAGGGTGTGTGCGCTCGCCAGAAAGACAGACAGAAAGCAAGAAATCACCCCCAGCGGGGATGGCCATGCCGTAAGCCCTTCTCCTCTCGGGATCTTGGACACACAGGCACACATGCCCAGCATGAGCTTAAACCACCAGGTCCAGGACTCGAACTGCGATCGACTACATGGGAATCCAACAACGTAGCCATTACACTAACTACTGGTCCTGAAACATAAAAATTTTTTAAAAGATTTTTTGCCACTTGGGACCAGTGGACTCCCATATGGCAGACCTTGAGGCTTGCTTTCTCACTTTCCCCTTCTCGTTCTCTCTCTGGAAATATTAAAATAATAATGAAGTTAAATAAAATAATTCTTAAAAAAAATTTTTTTTTTTTTGCCACAGGGCACATGCACTCTCTGGAGAGAGAAAGATGGAGAAATCAACCCCGAAGGAGGATGGCTACTCTGCATTCCTGTCTCCATTTTCCTCTCAGGATTTTGGTCACACACGCACATGTGCTCTGTGTGATTTTCAAGCTGCCAGGTCCGGAACTTGAACCGCGGTCAGCCGTGTGGGAGTCCAGCACCTTAACCACCACACCAAATGCTGGCCCCATGGAACACAATTTTTACAGTAACTACAACACAACTCATTTCTAGTATCTGTACTTAGCTTCCACCTTCAATTGGGAAATCAGTGAAATGTCAGTAACCCACAGCACTCAGTACAGACAACACAGCACTTGCCCAGTCCAGTTCAGACAGCCGTTGAGAGAGTTTCTCTGACACTGCGTGCAGTTCTTCTTCCGTTAACCTCTTTCTTCCCCTCTGAGGGAGAGGTGAATCCCAAGCTGAGGCTGCAGCTCTGTTTTCATTTCTGTAATAAGTGACCATGTGACATTTAAGTAGCCAGGCATATTTAGTATAAAATTACTGTCATAGTACACATGCTTTACTAACTATTTCACAGTAACTTGCAGAGCTAAATTAGAAGAGCACACTCCTAACTTCAAATCCTTCGTGAAGACACGATAAATACTGAAGCTTACAGGAGCAGTACCTTTTTCCTTTGGGAAGGTTTTTTATCCTAGAGCCTTGAACCTGAGCTGAACACACTTCCTGTTTGCCATCTTTAGGCAACTCAGAAGTTAAGAAAACTCTATCTTCTGGTTCCTGTTGAAAACAGAAAAAGTAGATTTGAAAAAGTTACAAAGACAAATTTTTTGGAGGGTAAGGGAGTGTCCATGACTGTTAGGTCCCCTCTCCCTATACCACAGAGAGAAGCACTCTCTCCATGTTTTTCTGTTTTAAGTTTATTTATTTACTTTTATAAGTGAGACAGAAAGATGCAGACAGTTGAACCAGTGGGTGGCATGGTAGTTAAGGTGCTGGACTTAAGTTCATGGCTGACTGAAGTTCAAGTCTCAGACCTGGTGGCTTTCTCACTTTCTCTCTCTGCCCCCTTTTCTCTATCCCTCTGTTCCTCACTCCTCCTTTCTCTGGTGAGTGCACGTACCCTGTAGTGAATTAAAAAAAAATAATAATAATAATGATAAATAAAATTATTCTTTAAAATATTAAATTAAGGGAACCAGCAGTTAGCGTAATGGCTATGTCGCTGGACTCCCACGTGTCCCGGACCCGGTGGCTTCAAACTCACGCCGGGCACGTGTGCATGCGTGCCCAAGATCCCGAGAGGAGAATGGAGGAGAAGGGATTGCGGCGTGACCATCCCCCCTGGGGGGTGATTTCTCGCTTTCTGTCTCTATGTCTCTCTCTGTCTGTCTGGCGAGCGCACGCGCCCTACAGTGAAAATCTCTCAAAAAAAAAAAACGTCGCTGCCCAAAGCTAAAATCTCTCAAAAAAAAAAAAATTTAAAAAAAAAAAAGAGACAGTATCCTCAACCTGTCCCAATACCATATCCACTCCCACTAGACCCTGATCATGGTCCTGTGTTACCTGGTACACTCAGGGAGGATTCCATGTGCAAACCCAGAACCTGCCCATCTGGGTAACCCCTGCAGTGTCACGCTGTATCATAGTACCAGCCCCTCATGTTTGTTTGTAAATACTTCTGTCAAAAAACAGCCCCCTCCTTTTACTTTTTTGCCATAGGTTATATATACTTGCTGGGGAGAGAGAGAAAATCCCTTCTCCTCCATTCCTGTCTCAGGATTTTGGGCACATACGCCTGACATAACTGTCAAGCCACCAGGTTGGGGCTTTGAACTGCGGTTGACCAGTGCCTTAACCACCACACCACCTGCTGGCCGAGCATAGAATACCCTATTAATACCCAGTGCGTTAGAGCAGTGTCTATAAACTTGTGCTTGGTAAAAAGGTTGGCTCAACGTGCCACTGGAATATCAAAGCAGTGAGATTTCTGAAACATGAAATTTCAGACGTTATTACTATATCTGATGATGAAAATATGATCAAATCATAAATGGAAAGTATACAAGTTTCTATTTTTCATATCAGGGAGTTAACACTGTCCAAAGTCAAATAACACAAAGATAAAACCAAAATATGAATGTAAACTCTTTATGTTTTAAATAACTTTTTTTTTCCAGGACATCTTTTCTATTGCGCACATGCGCTCGCCAGAGAGACAGAAAGTGAGAAATCATCCCCCGGGGGGCTGGCCCCCTGCAATCCCTTCTTCTCCATTCTGGGCACACATACATACAAGCCTAGCCTGAGTTTTAAGTCACTGGATCCGGGATTCAAAGTGCTGTCAACCAAGTGGGAATCCAGGAACCTAACCATTATACCATCTGCTGATCCCTTAACTAACTTATTTCTTGGGGCCAGTAGATGGCATGGTGGGTAAGGGTGCTGGATTCCCACATAGCCAACTGCGGTTCAAGTCCCAGACCTGACAGCTTGCCCTCTCTGTTCTTTTTTTAAAATATTATTTATTTTATTTTATTTATCATCGTTTGCTATAGTGCACATGCATTTGCCAGAGAGAGAGAGACAGAGAGAGAGAGAGAGAGAGAGAAAGAGAAAGAGAGAAAGAGAGAAAGAAATTAGGAAAGTGAGAAAGGAAGCCACCAGGTCCGGGACTTGAATCGTGGTCGGCTATGTGGAAGTCCAGCACCTTAACCACTACGCCACCTGCTGGCCCCTTGCCCTCTCTCTACTAAAGAAGAAAAAAGAAAAAGGAAATGGACTAAGATATTAACAGTAGTTCATGCTGGATAATGGGAATAAAGATGGATGGTTTTCTTTTTTCATACTTTCCAATATTTTTAAAATGTGAAATTATTTAAGGACATAAAGCATTCTGGTTTCAAATCCTGACTCTACACTTGCTGTGTAGCCTCAGACAAGATAATTAACCTCTCCACATCAGCTTACCATGGGTAGTAATCCAGAGTTGTTTTGAAAAGTAAATTATTCAGGGACCAGTTAGCGTAATGGCTATGTCTCTGGACTCCCATGTAGTCGACCACGGTTCGAGTCCCGGACCTGGTGGCTTAAACTCAGGCAAGGCACGTGTGCACGTGTGCCCAAGATTCCGAGAGGAGATTGGAGGAGAAGGGATTGCGGCATGGCCATTCCCCACCGGTGGGGGGGGGATGATTTCTCGCTTTCTGTCTCTCTGTCTCTCTCTGTCTTTCTGGCAAGTGCATGCGCCCTCAGGCAAAAAAACCAAAACTCTGAAAAAAAAGGAAAAGTATTCAATACCTATAAAGGACCCAGAACTGTGCCTGGCAAAAGTTAACATTCGGTATATACTAGCTTATATTATTTCATTATTTCTTTTTTCAGAGATTCATCTTGTCCCCATCTTCCTAGCACAAGACCATGCAAGTGTATACAGAGGTAATTTTTTTAATAATTACTTTATTTAACTTTATTTATTCATTAATGTATTTTAATTTGACCAGAAAGGGACAGAGTGAGAGAGAAAGAGAGAAAGTGAGAAAGCAAGTTGCCAAGTTCAGGACTTGAACCATGGTCAGCCATGTGAGAGTCCAGCGACCCCAACCACTATGCCACCTACCAGTCACCAGAGGTAATTTTAAGAAGTACAGTGCTTTGATTAGTCCAGTATGTTTGATTACCATTCCAGCAGAGTCCTCTTTGAACATAAAAACTTCCATTACGGGCCAGTCAGTGGTTTGGTGGACTCCGCATGGAGGTCAATTGTGCAGTTCAATCCCAGAGCTGGTGGCTTGAGAAACATGCTGAATGTGTGGATGTGATGCCCAAAAATCCCACGTGGAGAATGAAGGAGAAGGGACTGCATCATCGCCATCTGCCCTGAGAGGTGCTTCCTCATTCCCAACCTCCTCCCCTCCCCCTCTACCCACAGTACATTAAAAAGCAGACAAAAAACTTTTATCAAATCGCAAACAAGCTTTTCCACTTACTACAGACACTGCCTCTCCAGTAGAATTCACGGCAGGGGAGCAGCGACTTGCCTGCAAGTACTCTTTTCCTATAGGGCAGGGGGCTCGAGGCTCGGCAGGGTGGTAGGGGGGATGTAAAGGAATGGCTGCTCGAATAGGCTCCCCGAGCTTCCTAGCACTTGGAATTACACTGAAAGAAGGGGTTTCCGCTAGTAAGACAAAAATTAAAAGTAGACATTACAATGAAAAAAAAAAAAAAAAAAACAAGAAGTCAGCTTATATATACACATACCTATGTAAAGATGTTCACATTAATTAGAAAATGTCTTAAGACTTGATTAAAACAACACACACACACAAATAAGTAAATCAGGGACACATTTTCAACAAGTAAGAACCTAATTAAATCTAGATGAATATTCTAATGTTACTATCAAAAGAATGTTTCCTGTAGAGGCCAGCAGGTGATGTAGTAGTTATGGCGCTGACTTCCACATGACTGATCGCAGCTTGAATCCCAGACCTGGTGGCTTGAAAATCACACCAGACGCATGTGAGTGCGTGCCCAGGATCCCAGGAAGAGAATGGAGAAGGGATTGCAGTGCAGCCATCCCCCTGGGAGGGTGATGTCTCACTTTTGTCTCTGTCTCTTCCTGGTGAGTGCACACACCCGTGATGGCAAAAACTTCAAAATAAAGTTTCCTGTAAGTTATTTTAAAATAATGCAATATTGGAAGCAACAGAAATGGCTTAAAATATGGCTGTGTAAATCATAGTTCATCCACAATAAAAAAAACTTAACGGCCATTAACAACAATGTAATGCTACCATACAAAAATCTCAGACTACAGTAAGGAACAAGAACATTTTTCAAGTTACTGTAGTTATCATTCAGTATCATTGAAGACTACAAACTGATACACTAACGTATTAAAAACTCTCAATTGCCTTCAAAAACAAAACAAGTCTCTGAGAAGATTCAGATAATAGTAGATGCAAAATATGCAACCTCTTAAGCAAAAAATCATTGTTCATAATTAGTAGTAAACATTTACAAATAAGATATAAAGCTTGGGCCAGCCAGTTGGGTGGCTAGATCCCACGTGGCTGGCTATGTGGTTTGAGTCTTGGACCTGGCAGCTTGATAAAAACCCCAGGTGCACATGTGTGTTTGCCTAAAATCCCCAGCAGATAATGAAGAGGAGATTGCTGTATGACCAACCTCCCTGGGGAGTGCTTTCTTACTTTCCCTCTCACTCTATCTCCCGTGAGCACACATGCCTTATAGCAAAATTTTAAAAAGAAAAAAAGTAACGTAAAGCTAAAAGGAATCTCAGGACCGGTAGGTGGCGTGGAGGTTAAGGCACTGGATTCCCATATGGCCAACCATGGTTTGAGTCCTGGACCTGGGAGCTTGCTTTCTCATTTTCCCTTTCTGTCTCTCGGGTTAAATTAAAGCATAATAAATAAAATTAAATAATTATTTTTTTAAAAAAAGCTAAAAAGAATCTCAAAGTACAGACAACAAAAGTAAAAAGGCTATTAACAGTAACAGCAATTACCCAAGAACTAACAACTATCCCCAACTCAACAGGAGTCTAAAGAACTGACAACCCATTGTAACTCACTGTCTTCAACAAAGGATGTTCTATTCTTGGACAAAAAACTAGATGAGGGAGGGCTGAATACATCTTCACGTGATTTAGAACTCGGTGAGGTTGAAGCTTTTTTAAACTGTGTATCATTAGAACCATGGGGACCTAGGAGAGAAAACATTGAGGGTAAATTTTTAGATTATCAAGATAGTTTGCTGAACATTATACTAAAAGCTGCTTAGGGGGAAAAAAGTTCTGTGCTCTTGGGGGGAATCTCAGGAAGAACCTGTTTAAGGAACGATGATGGTCCAGTTGCTTCAATCACCAATTATTTTTACAACCACTAGATAATAAGATGCAGTTCTGTAGCCCAGGATCACTAGCACAGCCTAAAAGCAGAGTTTCACCATTTTTCCATTAGTTTGCTTTAGAGAATAGGCACTGCATTGTAGAAATGCTGGCTGTTGTATGCACGGATCTCTGGATATGAAGGGAACCGAGGCAGGGGTCTTGGCTAGGACCACAAAGATTGACAGTCCAGAAACTGAAGCCAAAATAGATGGCCTGTGACGGTATATGACGATCATGTGACATCTAATTTAAAAGGAAGCTGCCATAAGCCCTTTTATCACATCAAACCCAAACGCCTCCACCAGGTCCCTCTCTCAATCTGTCCTCCTGTGCTGTAGTTGTGTAACTCTTTTTTTTTTTTTGGAGAGCTTTTCGCTATAGGGCACGTGCACTCGCCAGACAGACAGAGACAGAGAGACAGAAAGCGAGAAATCACCCCCCAAGGGGGGATGGTCACGCTGCAATCCCTTCTCCTCCATTCTCCTCTCGGGATCTTGGGCATGCACGCACACGCACTCGGTGTGTTTTAAGCCACCAGGTCCGGGACGCGAACCATAGTTGACTACGTGGGAGTCCAGCGACATAACCATTATGCTAACTGCTGGTCCCCCAGTTGATATCACAGAACTCATTTCTAAAATCAGCATTCCTTCCATCCTATCAATTTATGTGACATTCTTCCTTCAAGAAACATTCTGGTATCACCTACATTTGACTGATCATTCCATTCCTCTGCTTATCGCAACAGCAACCAATGTCTTTGGTCTACTGTGTGACCTTGCAGACTTAGGATCTTCAAACAGAGTTCTTTGGAATGCAGTGTGTTCCTTGGGATCAGGGTATTAATGCTGAATGGGATTTAAGAGATGGTTTAGCACAACGCCCTCATTTCACACGTGAAGATGCTGGGCTCCAAAAAGATAAGCACCTTGTCCACAGTCACACAGCCAGTGGCAGTCTGGGTGAGTATGAGAGCCACTTGGTTTCCCATTTAATGGCCCTAATTCCACTGTGGCATCTTGTCATTCTGTTTAAAAAAATACTTATTATGGCCTAATGTTTTGCTAACTTTTGGAACACGAAGATGAGCATGGCTAATTGTACTATGAACTGTATTTTACTCATGTATTCTATTTATCAGCTACCCCGTGAAAGCAGGGATGCATGCCTGGCATTTACCACTGTATCACCTCCACCTGGCACAGGAAAGGCGCTGAATAATATGTGCCGAATGACTGTGACGTGGCCACTGTCCCTGGAACTCACAGTTTATGTCACACTCCTAAGTTACCACACAGTGTGTGGATGGTGTGACTGAAATAGAGAAGCCCACACTATAGAACAGAGCCGCAGTGCCTAAGGAAGGAGGTGGAGTCCGCCAGGAATAGAAGGAAGAGAATGTCAGCAAAGAAAACAGTACAATGCCTGGGAAGGGCGAGGCAACCAAGGTGGGCAAGGCAGGGGGATGTCTAGAGGAGAGGAAGCAAGGAGGGTTCCACCTGGGGCTGGGAGATACTCAGGTCTGCTGTGTACAGACAGTGGACTGCTGGAAATGTGGCCTGAAGCCTGTGAGAAAAATTGCCACTGGTTGAATGAAAAACATGAGTCAACCAGTTCAGGAAATACCAATTAAGGAGTACTCTGAAAACATGACCAGACAGTATGGCTGACCCAGAACTCTCTTCCCAGGGTATCAGGTCCCACAGTTGAGGTGACAGCCCCATCAGTATCCACTCACCTGCCCACACTGCCTGGAACTTGCACTTGACTGTGCTGGCAGACACCTACCTACATTTAGTGGGCACTGGCTGCATTCTGAAATTTAAATTCTGAATTAAAATTAGGGTGTTCTCTATTTTTCTTTATTTTAAACACTCCTAAGTATAACTATATGTTGAATAGCACTCATTGATAACTACTCGGGGCCAGCAGGTGGTGTGGTGGTTAAAGTGCTGAACTCCCACATGGCCGACTACAGTTCATGTCCTGGACAGGGTGGCTTGCGCTCTCACTTTCCCACTCTCTGGTCAAACTAAAAACTAATAATTAAGGGACCAGCAGTTAGTGTAATGGCTATGTCATTGGACGCCCACATAGTCGACCACAGTTCAAGGCCCAGACTTAAAATCACACTGGGCATGTGTGCGTGCATGCCCAAGATCCTGAGAGGAGAATGGAGGAGAAGGGATTATGGTGTGGCCATCCCCCTCCGCCCCCGGGGGGGGGTGGGGTGATTTCTCACTTTCTCTCTGTCTCTGTCTTTCCGGGTAAACGCACAGGCCCTATAGCAAAAACCTCTTCCAAAAGAAAAATAAATAAATAAAAAAAATTAAAAGTAATTCTTAAAAAAGAAAAAGCACTACTACTTACCATTACTTCTTAGAGAAAAGGTGTGTGCTGTGTCTCCGAGTCTGATTATCTCACCAGTAGAATCAGCTTCCTCTCCATCCCAAGAGGGGCCCAAGGCATCAGAGGATAAGGAGCATCTGAAAGAATTTCCTTCCTTACTTGGGGCTCGGCCTGACCCCACAGGGGCTCTCCTGTGAGGACCCTTCAACCAGGCCTGTGGGTGTTCGGACTGCTCATTGCTGGGCACAGAGAGAGAGAGAGAGACTTTCATGTCTGCTACTCATCACTTACTGCTGCTTCTCTATTTTGTTTTGACAGGTAAGGGAATGATGGAGACAGCTGTGTGTAAGTGTCAAGGATTAAATGTATGGAAGACCACACACCGAGAAGAGCAACACCGGTGACTCTATGGGGATGACAAGGGTAGGACATTAATTTTGCACTAAATATCCTTGAATCAGGGCTGGCAGGTAGAGTGGTGGTTAAGGGCGCTGGATTCCCATATTGCCGACTGCAGTTCCAAGTCCCGGACCTGGCAGCTTGCTTTCTCACCTTCCTCCTCTCTCTCTCTCTCTCATTCTGTCTTTCTCTGGTCAAACTAAAATAAATAAGTAAATAAATGAATAAAGTTAAATAAAATAATTCTAAAAAAAAAGTTAAAAAAAAATCCTTGAATCATTTCACATTTGCAAATTTTGTTATTTAAAAAAAAATCTAATAAAGAGGGGCCAGCAGGTGGCATAGTGGTTAAGGGCTCTGGACTCCCACATAGTCAACCATGGGTCAAGTCCTGGACCTGGCAGCTTGCTTTCTCACCCTTTCTCTCACTCTGTTTCTCTCTGGTCAAATAAAAAGAAAGAAAGAAAGAAAGAAAGAAAGAAAGAAAGTTAAATAATTCTTTAAAAAATCTAATAAATAAAAAGACTGTCAACTTATGATGGTCTCCTTTGAGACACATTTTTCACAGTATACCTAAAACAGAAGGAATTGCCTGTGCTTTCCAAATAAGAAAACAGCATAAAAACAAGACAAAAAAAGCCCTAAGGATTATTTAAAAGAAAGTCATAGCATCATACTGAACCTCTACTTAGCAAGACATACAAATATGTAATAATACATCTTGTCTAAAAAAAAATAGCGCAAGCGGCCAGTAGGTGGCGTGGTAGTTAAGGCACTGGACTCCCACACAGGGTACCATAGTTCGAGTTCTGGACCTAGTGGCTTGCTTTTTCACTTTCCCTCCCTCTCTCTGTCTCTCTGATGTACGCATGAGCCCTATAACAAATAATAATAAACAAAATTAAATAGTTCTTTTAAAGTAGTACAAACTTTAATGCTATATTGATCATGAAGGTACAGTAACGAGGTTTTTTTTTTTTTGGGGGGGGGAGGTTTTTGCCATAGGGCATATGCACTTAGTAGAGAGAGCCAGAAAGAGAAAAGGAAAGTGAGAAATCACCCCTTAGGGGGATGGCCACACCCCAATCCCTCTTCTCTTCTTTCATTCTCCTCCTGGGGCTTTGGGCCCACATGCACACATGCCCAGTGTAATTTCCAATTCATTCATTTTATTTTTTAAAATAATTATTTAATTTAATTATTATTATTACTATAAAAATTCTACCAGAGAGAGAGAAGGAAAGTAAGAAAGCAAGCCTCCAGCGACCAGCAGTTGGCATAATGGCTATGTCGTTGGACTCCCATGTAGTCAACTGAGGTTCGGGTCCCAGACCCAACGACTTAAACTAACGCTGGACACATGTACGTGCATGCCCAAGATCCCAAGAAGAGAATGGGTTGTGGTGTGGCCATTCCCCCTGGGGGGATGATTTCTCGCTTTCTGTCTCTCTCTGTCTTTCTGGTGAGTGCACACGCTCTATAGCAAAATCCTTTAAAAAAAGAAAAAAATCTCTGTACCTTGCCAGTTTTCTAATACAGGAAAGCTGAATTTTGATGACCAAGGGAAAAATGAAAAATGAGGCAGTTCAGACTGAGAATTAAGAATTGTATAAGCTCAAGATCCTTCTTCATACCCCTTCAGAAAGGTTTAAGTTAATGAAATTTTCCTAACAGCTTGGTTTTTGGGTGCCACTCTGGTATACTGTGTGCAGTTTAGAAGAAAATGTGTAACTGGTTTTGATTAAATCCACAGGCACTGGATGCTACCTCCCAGAAGAAACTCTTCTCCATGATGATTTAGATTCTTTAGTGCTTTCTGGCTCTTGCAAAGGTTCTCCTTGATGGGATTCTTTAAAACACGGTACAGTTTCACCTGTTCAGAGCACATAGAAACAAGAAACCCTAAGTCAATACTACTTTTTCTATACGCGAGGTAGGGAGAGTAAGGACAGTGAGGTACCCCCAGCTCATCCTCGGTTCTTGTCAAAGTGCCAGTAGAAAGGACCAAATTGTCACTTGTGATGACCACATAGATTCAAGTGACAAGGAAACCACAGAATATTGTTTAAGCAGGGTCTACAGTTATATTTGCAATGTTTGATATTTTTCAGCCAGGGCAGAGGTACATTCCTTATTCCTTGTAACTTCTCCATCAAAAGGAGTGTCTGCGGCAGTCAATCAGGATGACTGAAAAACACGACTGTGTCACCCTACTTCCAGCTCTGAAACAATCATGGTTTAAACTAAGAGCCAGACCATATCAAAGCTTGGGTGAAATCGTCCCCAATACCTTCAGCCTTTACCCCACCCCAAACAGACCTGAGGAATACACCTCTCACCAGCAGCAGTAACTCACAGGCCGTGATTTCTGGAGATACATGGGGGAACCCTCCTACAACTCCGATTTACCCTCTATGGGCTCCCTTGCACACTGCGAGATGTCTGCTATCAAAACCCACCTTCATTTTATTCTGTCTCTGCATTTATCAAGCGACATTTTAATAACATTAGCTCACACCTATTGTGCATTTACTCTGAGCTATGCTCTGTTTACTCTCATCCTTCATGACAACCCTGCCGGAATCCCAGGTGAGTGGCAGGCTGAGAGAGCTGCAGTCACACAGTGAGGAACAGGAACCCACTCTGCACTGTGGCCTGCCTTAGGATCTTTAGTGACAATGCCAGCTCCAGTCCCAGGGAGGGCTGTCCTGCACAGCTGACGTGACTAGTAATAAGGAAGATTTATTCCCCGTTACCGTTAATTGGCATTTTGTTTGTTTTTTAGGGTTTTGTTTACTTTTTTGCCATAAGGTGCATATGCTCTCCAGGGGGAGAGAAAGAGAGAAAAGGAAAACTGAGAAATCACCCCAAGGGGATGGCCACACCACAATCCCTTCTTCATTTTCCCTCTAGGGATTTTGGGCACGTATGTACACATACCCTGTGTCATTTCAAAGACACTGGGTCCAGGACTCCAGTCTAGCACCTTAACCACTATACCACCTACTGGTTCTTTTTTTTTTTTTGGAGAGGTTTTTGCTATAGGGCACATGCACTCGCCAGACAGACAGAGAGAGAGAGAGAGACAGAGAGACAGAAAGCGAGAAATCACCCCCTGGGGGGATGGCCACGCCGCAATCCCTTCTCCTCCATCCTCCTCTTGGGATCTTGGGCACGCACGCACACGCGCCCGGTGTGAGTTTTAAGCCACCGGGTCCGGGACGTGAACTGCGGTTGACTACATAGGAGTCCAGCGACATAGCCATTACGCTAACTGCTGGTCCCCACCTATTGGTTCTTAATTGGCATTTTAAAGGATCTAATCAGGGCCATGCCAGTGGTGTGGCCAGTTAGGGCAGCAGGATCCCATTTGGCCAACAGCATGGTTTAAGGCCCAGACCCAGCAGCTTGGAAAACATGCCAGGCATAGGTACATATGCATGCCTGAAACCCCAAGAGGAGAATAGAGCAGAGACGGTGGCTTGGCCATTCCCCCGGGCGAGGGATGCTTTCTTACTTTCCCTCTGTCTCTGGCAAGCACGCATGCCCTATAACAATTTTTTTAAAAAGAGAGAAAAAATAATCTACCCAGCTCTAGGTAATACTATGAATTAAGTATATTTTTGATCTGCAAAGGTGCCAACTTGGTGTTACCACGTGGGAAAGCCTATGTGAGCACTCCCTACTGGCACTGCTTAACTCGCCATCCTACCGACTTCTCTTGGGAACATCCCTCAGCTGTCACTTCCACCAGATTCACACTACTCTCTCGATTCTGTCTTCCTCTCATCGCACTGCTTAACTCGCCATCCTACCGACTTCTCCTGGGAACATCCCTCAGCTGTCACTTCCACCGGATTCACACTATTCTCTCGATTCTGTCTTCCTCTCATCTCCACTGCCCTGCCACCCTTCCCCTCTACATGATTTAGTGTCAAACTGTAAACAATGCTGCTGCCTTTGCGATGTTTCAGATTAATCTCAAACTCTTTACTTAGGGGTAGTTTTCTACCTCTTAACCTTGCTGTTAAAAATGAAAAGCCACAGGGCCAGCAGTTAGCGTAATGGCTATGTCGCTGGACTCCCATGTAGTTGACTGTGGTTCGCGTCCTGGACCTGGTGGCTTAAACTCACGCCGGGCACGTGTGTGTGCATACCCAAGATCTGAAGAGGAGAATGGAGAAGGGACTGCGGTGTGGCCATCCCCCCTGGGGGGTGATTTCTCACTTTCTCTCTCTCTGTCTCTTTCAGGTGAGTGCACATGCCCTATAGCAAAAACCTCTCCCCCCCAAAAAAGGCCTGTGTATCACCTACCCCTCGATTGGGTGAGTTCCATATAGTACACTTCTACTAGTCTCTCCGAATTCATGTTATTACTCCTTTTTCTTACTGGCCAGAGGGTGCATGTATTCACCAAAATCTGTGAGGTTATATGTTCCAGTTCTTGTAAGCCTCAGGCCATGGAGCTGGCGCCCCCTTCTGTGTTTTTATTGTATTTATGCCAGTCTCCCTGCCTTGAGAGTAATAAACATTATATGCAGCTGTGACTCCTCCCAGAGTGCCTGCTCAGACATTAACACATACTAAACATTCAAACACTTGAAATGAAAAAAGAAATCTCTCGGGGCTAACCCTGGGGCACAGTGGCTCAATGCAGTGCATGGGGAGCTGGATCCCACACGCGGACATGGTCACGTCCCAACCCCAGTGACTTGAAAAACATGCCTAGGTGCACGTGTGTGTATGCCTGAAGTCCTGACAGGATGGAGAAATGGAGGAAAAGGGCTTGTGGTGTGATCCCGACCCAGAGATGCCCTCTTTCTCTCTTTCTCTCTCTGGAAGATTTAAGCACCTTCTGGCAACTAAAGGAAAATAAACAAAAATTTCCAGTGTGGTGCACATTTCTATCTTTCCTTCTAGCCTTTTTTTTTTTTTTAATCTTTTTAAAAATTTGTCAGAGAGCATGTGTACTTGCCAGAGACAGAGAAGAAGAAAATACCCTCATACGGGGAATGATTACACTGCAATCCCTTCTCCATTTCTCTACCCTGTCAGGATTTCAGGCATGCATGCACATGCACACGTGCACACACACACACACACACAGCATGTCTCTCGAGCTGCCAAGTCTGGGACTCCAACCACTGGGTCTGTGTCTTTTTTCTTTTTTAATAATTATTTTATTTTAACTTTATTATTATTTTCCAATTTGACCAGGGAGAGAGAGGGAAAGTGAGAAAGGAAGCCACCAGGTCCAGGACTTAAACCATGTTTGGTCATGTGGGAGTCCCATGCCTTTAACTACCATGCCACCTGCCAGCCCAGGTTGAATCGCAGGGCTGGCCATGTAAGATGCAGCTCCCTTAACCACCAGGTCACGGAGCCAGACACCCCCTTCCAGCTTTTAAATCATTTTAGTAACAATGACTAAAGGTAAGAAACTATCTCTAACTAAAGACATTCATTTCTAAGGTTATGAGACCAGCAGTTAGCGTAATGGCTATGTTGCTGGACTCCCACATAGTCGACCACGGTTCAAGTCCCCGACCCGGTGGCTTAAACTCACGCCGGTTGCGTGTGTGTGCGTGCCCAAGATCCCGAGAGGAGAATGGAGGAGAAGGGATTGCGGTGTGGCCATCTCCCCTGGGGGGTAATTTCTCGCTTTCTGTCTCTCCCTGTCTGGCGAGCGTACGCGCCCTATAGCAAAAAAACCTCTCCAAAAAAAAAATTTCTAAGGTTATAACAATAGCACAGCCTACCCCAATTTTTGTCTTAATTTGAGTTTTTATGTTACCTGAGGTTGCTGTTGAAAACTATTTTTTTGTTTTCATAATTTTTAAAGAGAGGTTTTTGCTATAGGGCATATACATTGACCAAAGAGACAGAGAGAAAGCGAGAAATCACCCCCCAGGGAGAATGGCCATGCCGCAATCCCTTCTTCTCCATTCTCTTCTTGGGATATTGAGCACGCATGCCCCTGTGGCGATTTTTTTTTTTTTAAGAGGTTTTTGCTATAGGGCGCTTGTGCTCACCAGATAGACAGAGAGAGATGGAGATATGGAAAGCGAGAAATCTCCCCCCAGAGGGGATGGCCACGCCTCAATCCCTTCTCCTCCATTCTCCTTGGGATCTTGGGCACACATGCATATGCACCCAGCGTGAGTTTTAAGCCACTGGGTCCGGGACGTGAACTGCGTTCGATTACGTGGGAGTCCAGCGACATAGCCATTACACTAACTGACGGTCCCCCATGTGGCGAATTTTGAACTGCCAAGTTAAGGACTCAAACCACAGCTTGCCATGTGGGAGTCCAGTGCCTTAACCACTACGCTACCTACTGGCTCTGACAACTGTTTTTGGATAACTTTATAACATAAGAATAGGTAAATCTACTGATTAATATTAACTGGATTCTACACGGCCGACCATGGTCCAAATCCTTGCGCTAGGGGCTTAAAGCTGGAAACATGTGCATGCATGCCCCAAATCCCAACAGAATAGAGAAATGAAGGAGAGTGAACTGTGGTATGCCCATGCCCCCTTGGGGTTTGTTTTGGCCCTCTCCATCTGTCTCCCTATATATATATATTTAATAATTATTTTATTTAACTTTATTTATTTACTTACTTAGTTTTTTAAATTCAACCAGAGAGGGACAGAGAGACAAAGTGAAAAAAGCAAGCCACCAGGTCTGGGACCCAAACCATGGTCAGCCATGTAGGAGTCCAGAGCCCTAAACACCACGCCACCTGCCGGCCCCCAGATTATATATTATTTCATCTATGACCTCTGGTATTACTTATCTAATCTCCAATTGCTGGATGATGATGATGATGATGATTTTTGGCAATGGTAACATAATATATTCCTTCCAGCATTTATTGTCATTGTATGTGTGTGGTTGTGTTGTGTTTTGATTTGTTTGGCAAGGTCTTGCTGTGTCACAAATTCCTTCCTTAGCTTCCCAAGCAGCTGGGACCACAGACACAAGCCACTGCGCTTGGCTTTTTAGTTGGCTTTTTAGGGTAGGCTGGGAATTGAACCTAGGCCCCCATGTAGCCTCAGCCCACCAGGTAGCAGCATCCAGTGCATGCTACTGTAACTGGTCCAGCCTGACTTTCTTTGGTATATTTCCTCAGGATAAATTCCAAGAAATACAATTTATTGAGCCCAAGATGAATAACTGCATAGGCACTGCTGATTGAGTTTTGACAATAACAACATTTTTGGATAACCGTATGGTAATACCGATCTCCATAATTATCTTTTAAAAACGTAATATTGGGACCAGCAGATGGCATAATGGTTACATCACTGGACTCCTATGTAGTCAACTACCGTTCATGTCCCAGTGGCTTAAAACTTATGACAGGTACGTGTGCATGCGTGTCCAAAATCCTGAGAGAATAGAGAACGGATTGTGACATAGCCATCCCCTTAGGGGGTGATTTCTTGCTTTCTGTCTCTTTGTCTCTTGTCTTCCTGGCAAGTACATGCACCCTATAGCAAAAATCTCTCAAAAAAAGCAAAAAACATAAAGTCAAAATTATACACAATAAATTGTTCAGTGTGGGGAACTGAGCTGCTTAAAGAGTAAGATTAAAAAAAAAATTAAGTTGCAACATACATTATTAGTTCAAGACAGAGATACCCTAACTCTTCCTATTAATGCCTTGGTTATATCCACATTTATAACATAAATGACAGTTCTGACATAGGAAATTTTGGAGTAAGGAATTCACGCAATAACAGGACAATAATTTAGCCAGAAATTTAGGATTCTATTAGATTAGCTTTAAAGTAATGTATACACAACATCCAAGTTAACAAAGGACATGCTAACAGTCTGGGATTGAGTTTCTAACCACTTGGAACAGAAAGAACTGTATGCAGTACACTGTATTAGTGATTTTGCTTCCCATGAAGAAAAACAGGCAAAAAGGCAAAAAAAAGGACAGAATAACACAGAATGTAGATCAAACCAAATTTCCATATTTAAACTTACTTTTCTCATAAGATGTTTCACTGATGTGTTCTGTAAGATATTCCAGCAACCCATCAAATATTTCTAGGAGATTCTTTATAGATTCTTTGTCTCCTTTCACTATATTTTCTCCTGAATACAGAATACAAAGAAATTCAGTCAATACCTCTGAAAAGTCTCACAATCACTTCTCTTTCATTCTCCTCTCGGGATCTTGGGCACACATGCACTCACGTCCGGCGTGAGTTTAAGCCACAGGGTCCAAGACTCGAACTGCGGTTGACTAAATGGGAGTCCAGCGACATAGCCATTACGCTAACTGCTGAGTCCCCCTAAAACCCTTTTAAATATCATCCCATTCACATTCTCTCCAGTCTAACATCCACTTTATACTCAGATGTTAATCTTTAAACAGTCCCTAGCATAGTACCTGGCCTGTAATAGATTTCTAAGAGATGTTAAGTTGAGGGACCAGCATATGGTGTAATGGTTACAACGGGGACTCTCACAAAGTTGACCATGGACCTGGGGGCCTAAAGCTCATGCCAGGTACATGCATGTGTGCCCAAAATCCCAAGAGGAGAATGAAGAAGAGACTGCAGTGTGACCATTCCCCCGGGGGATGATTTCTCACTGTCTCTCTCTCTAGTGAGTACACTGTAGCAAAAATCTCTCTTCAAAAAAAAAAAAAGTTAAGTTCAAACATTAACTAGAGATGGGTTGAGGGGACGGCAGGTGGCACAGTGGTTACGGCACTGGACTCCCACATGACCAACAGGGATTCAGGCACCTTGCCTGCCTTCCCAAAGTCCCAGGAGGAAAATGCAGAAAGGACTGTGGCTTGGCCACCTCTGCCAGGGAGTGATTTTTCACATTCCCTCTCTTCTCCAGCCAGTATACATGCCCTATGGCAAAACCCTAAATAAATAAATAAAATAAAATAATGCTGTGATGCAAAACCTAACCCAGAATTGTGACGTTTTACACTACTACTAGTAGACTATGGTAGACAGTTTTTTTCAGTTCAAAACAATTAACCAAAAATCTTGTTTTTAAGGGCTGTGTTTTTCTGGCTTAAGATGTGTTAAGTATGCCCCAAGGGCACATTTAAAGACATAGGTTTCCAGGGTGGGGAGTATACACTGCCAACCAGCAAGTAAGACTGCTCACCAGAATGCAGTGCTTCCTGGTATAGGAGAAAGTGCTTTCAACAAAACAAGGAGTGAAAAGCTGCATTGTGGTCTACTGGAAGAGGTAAGCGTTCTGCCACTTTTCAAGGGATGGGTATAATTTGTCGTGTCAGCTCTGCATTTTAAATGCTTCAAATACATGTGTGGTTATAACCTCATTAGACTGTTTACTAAGCACAAATCCCAGAAGCTGCCCTACTTGGGTGATAAGGCAATTCCAAAAGAACAGACAAACTCTTGGAGTATCTCTCAAAATAAATGATCTCCAAACTGATTTGCCACATTACTCACCTAACACTGCGCAAAAACTTGAGTATTTTCTCTGCAAAAATTTGTTAACAATACCAAATTAAGAGATGTAAATGACCTATCATAATGAACACTTATGTCTTTTAACTTATCAAAGAATAAATTAACAGTATAAATCTTCTGTGGCAGAAGTAGTTTCAAGTTGCCAGCCTGAAGTAATTGACTACAATAATCCTCATTTCTCACTGTCCACAGTGACTTATAAATATACCTTTTATGTTTGGTTTTAGAATACAGCACACTACACTCTTATTTTGGAGAAAGTCTCAAAATGGTTCACTTTAAAATCTTTTTTTAAAAAATAACATGGTTTGGAGCTGGCAGTGGCATGATGTTAAGGGCACTGGACTCCCACATGGCCAACCATGGTTCAAGTCCCAGACCTGGCGGATTGCTTTTTTTTCCTCTCTCTCTCTGTTGCTCTCTCTTGCTCTGTCCCTCTCTGGTCAAAACTAAATAAAGTTAAATAATTTTTTTTTTAATGGTTCAAAATTCAAAGTGTACAGTGAACACTCTCATCCCTTGTCCTGTAGCTCTAAAGTTATCCCCGTTGAAGGCAAACAGTATTACAAGTTTCTTGTGTTTCTAGAGATTCCTTCCCATGGCAATCAACTGTACTTTTGTTTTTACAAACAGTAGCATACCCTGCATATTATCACTGTAACTGCACCCCGTTTTTCTCACACAACATGTGTTAAAGTTTGGCCCCCTAATATGAAACATTGGTTATAAAGAGCATCTTTATATATTTTGTTATTTATTTACTTTGTTATAGGGTTTGTACACTCACCAGAGAGTGACAGGGAAAGTAAGAAATCACTGCCCCCATGGAGCATGGCCACTTCACAATCCTCCTTCATTCTCCTTTTGGGATTTTGGGCACGCACATATATGCACATACACCCAGCATGTTTTTCTTTCTAACTTTTTTTAAAAGAATGATTTATTTAATTTTATTTATTCATTCATATATTTCAATTTGGCCAGAGAGAGACAGAGAGAGAGAGAAAGAGAGAGAGAGAAAGTGAGAAAGCAAGCCACCAGGTCTGGGACTCAAACTGTCGTCAGCCATGCGGGACTGTCCAGCGCCTTAACAACCATGCCACCTGCTGGTCCCTACCCAGCATGTTTTTCAAGCTGCCAGGTGTAGGACTCAATGGAGTCGGTCAAGTGGGATCTAGTGCTTTAACCACCACGCCACCTGCTGACTTACCATTTACTTTTTTAAGGATAGGATCTCATTATCTAGTCAGTGATCCTTCTGCTTTAGCCTTTCTAGTAGGTGGGGTTAAGGCACAGGATATTGCACCAGGATTTTAGAGTGGGCTGGGAACTGAATGTAGACCTCCATGTGGCCTCAAAAAAAAGCAGCAGCACCACCGTGGCTGGGTCTATCAACTTTTACACATGCAGTTTACTGTAGGGAGCTATCATAATTTATCTAATGAGTCCCTATCGGTGGTCATTCAGGTGTTTCTAAATTTTAGCAACTACAAATGAGCAGCATGGATATGCTCTAAAATAACAGTAACAAAAAACATACCTAAAATTACTAGCTAGGATACTTACCTTTCAGACCCAGATATTTCACAAACTCAATCTTCAACCTTCCTGGAAAAGCTGTGCTATAAAGTTGCCCTAAATATACAGATTGTCGAGACCAGCAGTTGGTGTAATGGCTATGTCACTGGACTCCCATGTAGTCAACCGCCATTCGATTCCTCCCCGGACCTGGTGGCTTAAACTCATGCCGGGTGCATGTGCACACGTGTCCAAGATCCCGAGAGCAGAATGGAGGAGAAGGGACTGTGGCATGGCCTTCCCCCCTGGAGGGTGATTTCTTATTTTCTGTTTCTCTGTCTCTCTCTTTCTGGGGAGCGCATGTACCCTACAGCAAAAACCTCTCCAAAAAAAAAAAATGTGTGTGTGTGTGTGTGTATATATATTATGTGTGTGTGTGTGTGTGTACATATATATACACACACACACATAATATACATAAATTATCTTGGCTCAGTCTTCCAGTTTGGTCTATTCTAGAAGCTTTCTCATTTAATTAGCTGAAGGTCTACCTAAATTTTTTTTTTTTTTTTTTACTAAAATGCATAATTATCTAACAGTTACATATGTACCAACCTGTTATATGAGACAGGCTAACCTGCAGGTAATCCAAGGCCAGAGAATCAATTACTGCTTGGACATTGTGTGCCTCATCCTCTTGACTCTTGGGAATTGTTATGAGGTCTGTGGGGAAAAAAAGTTACATAATTTTGCATTCAGGAGGGCCCAAGGTTTCCCCTCTCTGTCCTGCCCAGGCTTCTGGGGATAAGTAAATTCATCTGCTACAAAAGTAAGCTCTGTCAGGACCAGCAGTTAGCGTAACAGCTATGTCGCTGGAGTCCCATGTAGTCGACTGTGGTTCAAGTCCCGGGCCTGGCGGCTTAAACTCATGCCAGGCACATGTACGTGCATGCCCGAAGATCCCGAGAGGAGAATGGAGGAGAAGGGATTGCAGCGTGGCCATCCCCCCTGGGGGGTGATTTCTCGCTTTCTGTCTCTCTCTCTCTCTCTCTTTCTGTCGAGCGCACGTGCCCTGTAACCAAAAAAAAACTCTCCAAAAAAAGAAAAGAAAAAAGAAAAAAAAGCAAGCTCTGTCCAAACAGAACAGATTATGAAGTACAGATAAAATTAACAGTCTGATTTCTACATAGTAGAATCTTTATTGTTTGATTTTGGTTACATATTTATTTTACCCAACATGTATGTAAACATGCTTTTCAACAAGCACTATGTAAAGGAAGATAAAGTGGTCCATAAATTATTTATTAGACTTGGGGAACCAGCAGTTAGCGTAATGGCTATGTCGCTGGACTCCCACGTAGTCGACCGCAATTTGCGTCCTGGACCCGGTGGCTTAAAACTCACCCTGGGCGCATGTGCGTGCGTCCCCCAAGATCCCAAGAGGAGAATGGAGGAGAAGGGATTGTGGCATGACCATCCCCCCGGGGGGGGGATTTCTCGCTTTCTGTCTCTATGTCTCTCTCTGTCTGTCTGGCGAGCCCACGTGCCCTATAGCGAAAACCTCTCCAAAAAAAAAAAAAATGTATTAGACTATAACTAGGCAAAACACTGGACTTTAACCCACAACTGTGAGCTGCTTTCCATGAGAGGAAAAGCAAAAACAAAACCAGCAAGGGTACAGGAGGGTTCCCATGTGTCCTGTTAAAACTGCCTACTAGAAACTATTACCACAAAGATTTAAGAGGGCAGGACAGACTGGAATGTGGAAAGATCTTAATATCAAGTTAAGTTTGGAATTTCTCCTCTGCTTTTGAGAAAGACGAACCCTAGAGACAGTTGAGACTAGCACCACAGGTGCCAGCTGGAGGCCATCCCACTCCTGGAGGTGATGAGGGCACTGGCTCATTGCTATCGATGGGAAAGGAGGAGACTGCACAGATCTCTTAGTACGTAATGGACACAAACTATCGTATATGAAAAAATGGAGACAACAGAGAACCTATGGGTAATGACCCTGAGGTATCTAACTGAGGATACAGCAAAATGATGTAGCACTTTGGAAAGAAATGAGTAAGTCACAACTAGCAAGATGACAGGACACTTAAATGTATTAACTGTCTTCTCAGTAAGTAAGATTTATGCAGTACAAACACCAATTCTTATCTCCAATACTGGCTCAGTAACGGAATAAGATATAGACACAATTTTCCACTTTTTAATATCCTTACCTGGTACCTTTTCTCCCAAAATGGATTGATACAGAGCAATAAAGACATTAGCATCACAGTCTTCAAGTTCATGTATCCTCAGGTGTATGTGACATTTAAAAAGGAGGTTATTGGCAAGGGTTATCCACTCTGAAAAGAATGAAGAAAAAGAGATCAGGGTTTTTTTTGAGAGGTTTTTTGCTATAGGGGGCATGCACTCACCAGAAGGACAGAGAGACACTGAGAGATAGAAAGTGAGAAATCACCACCACCCCCCCGCAGCGGGGATGGCCACGCCACCATCCTGAGTTTAAGCTACCAGGTCCGGGACTTGAACCTCAGTCGACTACATGGGAGTTCAGCAACATAGCCATTACACTAACTGCTGGTCCAAAGAGATGAGTTTTAAATAGCAGTGGAAAAAGTCAAGACACATTTTAAAAAACCAACAACCTCAACACAGACATTGAACCCTGCTTAAGGTATCTGATACACAGATTTCAAATGTCCTCCAAGGCATATTTTTGAAAAATGTACTTAACTTCTTGGGATGATATTCAGAGTGCTATAATTTCCATGTAGTCAAATCTATAATGCAAAACCAATCTGTACTATTGCAACCTAAAATATGAAGGTGTTTTAGTTAAAACATATTTACGAGTAAATGAGAATATTATGTCATAAACAGGATAGATTGTTAATGATAAACTAAGGTTACTAGGAACAAATTAATGGGTGTTGTTTCAAATTCCCAGTGGTATTGATCATGTTTTTACCCAATTATCTTGTACAAGTTAGGACTTCTCTGGTGCCCAAATACGCGGTGATTAATTCAGTTAAAAACTGGAATAATGACACATACGCGAATGCATTTGTCAGTTCTTCTCTTTTATTGTACTTTATGCATAAAAAAGAAAATAAGTATGTAAAAACACCCCCAAAGTTCAGAACACATTACCAATACTGTTAAAGTGCTTGTGTATTACATCCTCTCCTACCCCAGATACTGCTGGGACTGGCCAAATTTAAGAGTTTCTCAATTTAGAAAGCTCGAAACACTTGTCACCTGAAATCAGTGGCAATTAAGGGGAAAGCACTTTTATTAAGTATTAGACACATCTCTAGTATGTTCTGGACAAAAGGTGCGTGTGTGGCTGTGTGTGCGCCTTCAATGCACATTATCTCCCTCATTTTTCACAACTGGTTTGTGCTCTGTCCCGGCAGAAGGGATGAAAGCGTCCTAGACAACGAAATCATTCGCTTTGAAAGGCAGTGGTAGAGAAAGCCGGTAACTCTAGAGGGCACTAAAGAGGGGTGGGAAAAGGCACAATTCTCCTTCGGTGAGGACATCAACAGACTTGAACACTATTCCTCGAAAGACCAATAAAAGCGAGGCACGGCCTCAGTTCCCACAATGCAGGAGCGGAGAGCACACTGACTCGCGAGTCCAGGGAAATATACGAGTCCGAGGAAGACTGACCGCTTTCTGTGGCCCCGATGTGCGTCCCACCCGCCGTGCCACAGGGTCCCACTCTCTTCCACCCCATACCGCTGCCCGGAGAGAAGACGGAGCGAGGCTGAGATTCTAACCACAGAACCCGCGACTAGGACGGGCTGTCTGGCAGCCACGAGCCCCAGCACAGCCCAGACCTAGTCCAGACGCGCTGAGGTCTTCGGGGAGCTGTGGCCTCAGTCCCCACACACCAGGGCTCCAGACCGAGACTCACCAGCCTCTGAGCCGGCCATGCCGCGGAGGCAGGTCGCAGCGGGTCTCCAAGCGGACGCGCGGTGGACGGTGTCCTGGAAGGGCCGCACCACACAGTCCCGGCGCTAGGTGGATGGGGTACAGGGTACCGGGGCAAGGGGGGGCGAGGAAGGGAGGGGAGGGACTTTAAAACGGCTTCTCGCCGCTGATTGGCCACTAGAGGAGCACTTCCTTTGGCAGCACGCGCCTAGGCGGCGGTTTGCGAGCTCCGGATACCATTCTCCGCGGTCAAGATCCCGCTAAAGGGTTCTTGGGTCGTGGGGTCACAAGCCAGGTGATCCCGCAGTCCTGGCCAGACTCCCGGAGGTATCAGAAGTGAACTTCCGGTGAGCTGTTTTGTTAATGTATTCCTCCGCCGACGCCAACTGGGAAAGTAGTGCGGTCTGCTCGTTAGATGGGAGGGGCGTCACGTGACGATGGCAGGCCCCACCTTCCTGTCTCACTTGGTCCGGGGCCTGAGGGCGGGTTGGAGACGTAAACATCTCCGAGGGGGGAGAAGGGGTTGGCCTGTGCTGGCCATTTTGTTGCACGGCTGGACCTGGGAAAGGCAGGGTGGATTGCTTGAGGTGTAGCAGACGAGAAAAAGGTGAAGCCGACAGAGAGCAGGATGTGGTTTCTCAGGGGCGGGTGGGCCCAGTCGTGAAAGGAGCAAAAAAACAGGCGTCTCTGGTGGAGGGCCGATGGGGGAGGGGCGAGAACATGGCGGAGCCCGGAACGCCGGCGGGCGTTGCGGCCGCTGCGCAGGGGGCGGGGTGATTAGGTCATAGAGCGGCTCCCAGCATGCTCTGCGGCGGAGGAGGCGGTCCAGGGTATAAAACCGGCTGCCGGGACCCAGCCGGCACCTCATTCATTTCCACCGGTCTCTGGTTGTGCAGCTCCGGCGCTTGTCATCGCCGTCCTTCCGCCGCTGCCGCCCCCGCAAGGCTTCGCCGTCGTCGAGGCCACTTCCAGCGACTCGTCGCTCCCGATTCTCTCCGCTTCGTTCCCCACCAACCGCAATCATTGACGCCATGTCGGGTTATTCGAGTGACCGAGACCGCGGCCGGGATCGAGGGTGAGTGTGGGAACTGACCGGGTAGTGGGGGATGGGAGAGCGGGTGAGGTTGGCGGGGGGACCTCGCGGTTTAAACTCGGTGTTTTCAACCTCTTGGGCCTGATTTGTCGTAGGTTTGCGCCATTTTGGTGTTTTGATATTCACGTAAAAGTGGTTAGGAGAGTGTTTGTTAACCGCTGTCAACGTTCCCTTTTTTATTTGGGGCGAGGGGAGCCATCGAGGCCTCGGTGATATAGCAGCTGTTTGGGGGGATCCGGAGGAGCGTATTATGAGGGAAGAAAAGCCAGCGTTTCGAGGCGGACGAAAGACTTGCTGCTAGGTGCGGCCTTTCTGAGAGCGTTTTAGGGGCGCCGAGAATGTTAGAGAGGCGAGAGGGCTGCTTGCGAAGCCACAGGTGCGGGAGGGGGGGGGGGG
>NW_006159662.1:4280301-4297628 GCF_000334495.1 Tupaia belangeri chinensis
GGGTAGGAGGGTGGCCGGCGCCACCGGAATCAGCCATGTGGCTGAGCCGCGGTACAAAATGCCGGCCTCGGACATGGCGGCGGCGCCTTTGTTACCCCGCCCGGCGGAGGAGCTCAAAATGGCAGCGTCGAGAAAATGTGGCGCAGAGAGAAATGCGAGACAAAGGGGGAAGCGCCGCCCCAGCGGGAACGCCGCCCGGCCGGCTCCGCCCGAGCCGGGACTCCTCCCCCGGTAGTCACCGGCTCCTCCTTCTCTTTTTTTGTGTGTTATATAATTTTGCTTCCTTGATCGGGAGCTGTTCCGCCGGATTCCCCTTCTCGATTTGCTTGCCTGAGTGTCCCTGAGAGTCCCTGAGAGCACCTTCCTTGTTCTGCGCCCTTTGCTCGTGCTGTCCCGTTATCCATTATTAATAGCAAAGGTCATCTGCTTGAAAACAGCTGCATAAATAGCATCGCTCCTGAGCCTCTCCTTTCTTAGATCGTGTCCCCCCTTCCCCTCCCCCAGATAATTCATTCTTAAGCGCGTGGGAAAGACTGTCGTACTCACAAGCTGTTGTCTGCTTGTAGTCTGAATTTCTGGCATTTGGGCTGCAAATTTCGGACTTGGTAAATCCTGGGCTGTTGACTTAGACTCGGTAGTCTGCATTTGGGACCAAGAAAAATAAGGTAGACCATACGAATTGTGGCTGTTGAGAATGATCTCTGAGGGCAGTGCTAGGTATTACATCTTCAAAGGTCTGCCATAAATGTTAACATGTGGAGGGATGGTAAAATACATTGCACAAAAAGCCAAATAGCCATTTCAAAACTAAATAACTCGTTCGTTCCCCTTTAATTTCAGGTTTGGTGCGCCTCGATTTGGAGGAAGTAGGGCAGGGCCTCTATCTGGGAAAAAGTTTGGAAACCCTGGGGAGAAGCTAGTTAAAAAGAAGTGGAATCTCGATGAGCTGCCTAAATTTGAGAAGAATTTTTATCAAGAACACCCTGATTTGGCCAGACGCACAGCTGTAAGTACTTTCATGGACCCTCATCACACTTAGATGATTTCTAGTCAGGCTAAATCCCACAAGTGTCTTGCAGATAATTCAGTTTTGGGAGTTTACTTTTTATGGCTTAGTACCAATAGCTGGGAAGAGGTGTGGCACTTTTGAAAACAAGAGGCTTCACATTTTTCTATTTAAGGTGGTTGGATAATAGGTCATGGTGGTACCTGCTATAAGGTAAAAGGATTGGATAGAATAGAACAGAATATGGGGGCCAGCTAGTGGTGTGGTGGTTAAGGCACTGGATCCTACATGGCTGATGGCATAGGTCAAGTCCCAGACCGGTGGCTTCTGAAACAGGTGCTTGTGCATGATGCATGCATGTCCTAAATCTGAAAGACAGCTGGAGGAAAGGGGGGATTCGCTGTGTGGCTATCCATAAAGAAGGTGCTTTTTCACTTTACCCCTCTCTGGGGAGCTTATGTGCCCTGTGGCAAATTAGTGAATTAGTAAATAAAATATAATTTAAAAACTAATGTTATAGACTATGGGTAGTTCTTTAGACTAGAGTTGCCATATGTGGGTCCAGGTGAAAAATGAAGGTGACCACTTTAAGAGTAAAACGCAAATCTAAGGCTTAGTTTATCAGTTGTATATTTAAGGGGGATTGTTATGAGACTCAAGATCATTACAATTTGCTTTTCAGCAAGAGGTCGAAACATACAGAAGAAGCAAGGAAGTTACAGTTAGAGGTCACAACTGCCCTAAACCAGTTCTGAATTTTTATGAAGCAAACTTCCCTGGTGAGCACTAGTTTTGGGGTCCTTCCACCACCCACAAACCCTTCCCCAGTAGTCACTTGGCATTACTAATTTTCCTTACTGTCACTACAGCAAATGTCATGGACGTGATTGCGAGACAGAACTTTACTGAACCCACTGCTATTCAAGCTCAGGGATGGCCAGTTGCTCTAAGTGGATTGGATATGGTTGGAGTAGCACAGACTGGATCTGGGAAAACATTGTCTGTAAGTTGGGGAGAATTCTCAAGTTAATCTGTCATGTACATTAGGGAAAATAAAAAGTTTTTTAATATAACTTTTGCTTTCTCCCCCCAATAGTATTTACTGCCTGCCATTGTCCACATCAATCATCAGCCATTCCTAGAGAGAGGTGATGGGCCTATTGTAAGTATGTGTATTTTCTTAATTTATGGCTAGAAGCATAATGTAGGGATTTGCAGAGTATGTAACGAAAACTGAGCGTCTATGGTGGTTTTATTTAGAGATGAGTAATCTCATTTAGTTTATGTGGAGCTGCTTTTGGTTATTGAACAATGCAATTGAAGAAGGATCTGCCAATATAACTCAACAATTTTAAACTAGTTTTCAGTTGCATGTGCTAAAAACCTGTTCTTTCTTTAGTGCTTGGTGCTGGCACCAACCCGGGAACTGGCCCAGCAGGTGCAGCAAGTAGCTGCTGAATACTGTAGAGCATGTCGCTTGAAGTCCACCTGCATCTATGGTGGTGCTCCAAAAGGACCACAGATACGTGATTTGGAGAGAGGTATGTAGTCTGAAAAATGTTTCGTCACATGTATGGTGCTAAAATTTCTAGATGTTGCATCAATAAATTTGTGTTTGCTTGAAGGTGTGGAAATCTGTATTGCAACACCTGGAAGACTGATTGACTTTTTAGAATGTGGGAAAACCAATCTGAGAAGAACTACTTACCTTGTACTTGACGAAGCAGACAGAATGCTTGATATGGGCTTTGAACCACAAATAAGGAAGATTGTGGATCAGATAAGAGTAAGTGGCTTCATACGTCATCTTTTCAAACTTACTTCTGCACTCGCTCTTAGAGTACAATGACTGTTTTCCTTCTAAAATCTTTTAGCCTGATAGGCAAACCCTAATGTGGAGTGCAACTTGGCCGAAAGAAGTAAGACAGCTTGCTGAAGATTTCCTGAAAGACTATATTCATATAAATATTGGTGCACTAGAACTGAGTGCAAACCACAACATTCTTCAGATTGTGGATGTGTGTCATGACGTAGAGAAGGATGAAAAGTAAGCTTTATTATTATTATTTTTTTTTTTTTGGAGAGATTTTTGCTACAGTGCGCTTGTTGGAGAGACAGGCAGAAGGTGAGAAATTGCCCCCTAGGGGGATGGCCTCTCCAGTCTCTTCTCAGGATTTTGGGCACCCACATATAACACCCCAGGTGTGAGTTTCAATCCACTGTGTACAGGATTCAAATCATGGTCAGCCACCTTGGAAGTTCAGTTCCTTAACCACCTGCTGGCCCCACTTTATTAACTCTTAAGAATAAGTGCTGTGTAAATTGAGGATTCGTTGTTTTCATGAGTTGTCTTAAAAGTGATTTTTGGGGATCAGCAGACATGGTTCAGATCCTGGACCAGATAGCTGGTTTTCTCACTTTTCCTTCTGTGTGTGTGTGTCTCTCTCTCTCTCTGGTCAAATTCAAATAAAAATGAATGACTAAAATTAATTTTTTTTAAAGTTATTTTCAGTTAGTGTAATGTGTTCATTTAAAATTAGCGTGCCAATCCTGAAAAATCGGATGTATCTTTTGGGTATTGGCTATCACCATTTATCACATTACAGCAGGAAATTACTGAACTCAGGTTTACTTAAGGACCAGTGGTAGAATTGCTTGATGAGTGGTTTAGCAAGTGTATATTAAACTCAGCGTATATACGTATATTTATTTCTGTCTTTGTAAGAATTTTGCCATAGTGCATATGTGTTTGCCAGAGAGGGGAAAAGTGAGAAATCATCCCTGGGGCAACAGCCAGGCTGCAATCCATCTCCATTCTCTTGGTACTTTGGCACGTGCTCACACCTGGTGTGATTTTTTTCAAACCACCAGGTCTAGGACTCGAACTGCAGTGGACCATGTGGGGATCCAACTCCTTAGCCACCATGCCATCTGCTGTCCCCTAAACTTGTTTGTAAATGTGCGGCTGTAACTAGGGCCTATTTTTAAAATTAATTTGTTTCTTTCTAGACTTATTCGTCTAATGGAAGAGATCATGAGCGAGAAGGAGAATAAAACTATTGTTTTTGTTGAAACCAAAAGAAGATGTGATGAACTTACCAGAAAAATGAGGAGAGATGGGTACGTGGGTTTCCTCTATTGGAGCAGATATGGATAAATTTGAGTCCATGGAAAAATAGAGTAAAGTTTATTTTGTTGCTAAAAATTCTGAAAGTCATGTGTAGTCTTCATGATAAGCATTTCCCTTGACATTTTTTTGTTTTTTGTTTTTTGAAAACTTCCTCATGTATTAGAGTTAAGAAAGGGCAATATCTCAGGGAAATGGATTTGAGATATCTTATGGGAATCTTAAAAAAGATTTGTGGCTAAGCACTAGTCTCATAGGTAATGTAAGTTGTCTTTAATTTAGGTGGCCTGCCATGGGTATCCATGGGGACAAGAGTCAACAGGAACGTGACTGGGTTCTAAATGGTAAATATTTTAATTGAAGATATCCCCACCTGCCACCCCACTTCAAATTTCGTTCAGCTTAAATGGTCATATGTCTTCTTTGCAGAATTCAAACATGGAAAAGCCCCTATTCTGATTGCTACAGATGTTGCCTCCAGAGGGCTAGGTTAGTACGAACTCGCATTCATGGCTTGGTTTCCCAGAAAAATCTCCATATAACTTATTTAAAGAAAGTTTATTGCTTTCTTTAACCTCTGCATTTTTCTAAGTTTTTTTCACATAAAGGTGCTGTCTTTGTGGCAAGGCCTAGGCATGACAATCGGAGGACTCGAGGGGGATGGAGGACTAGTGATCGGCTGGCTGCTTCCAGTCGATTAGAGAGGTGAAAAGCTTGAAAGTGTGCCAGTAATCTTCAAAAGGCAGAACATACCACCTCTGCCCCGTAATCTGTTCTCTCTGGGGGGAAAATACGGAAGTTACCCTCACAGTTCACTGCCGTGGTATTTCTTCTGTCCCATGCTTTGCATGACTGCCATGGTACAGCATTGTTTCAAACTGTTTACCGTGATCTGTGGGTCTTTGAGTTTCAGTGAGTTTGCTGAAATGTCGAAGAAATATTTCCAAACTTCAATGTTCAATGACATTTTTGTTCAAGTTTGAAATGGAGAGAGCAGCTTTAAAAGGTACTAAGCCTTTTACAAATTGGTGAGTACTGGCACATGAGATCTAGAGCAGGAACGACTTCTCACACTTAGTCAGTGGGAAAAGAAAGCAGTGCTTTGAAAGTTCCTCCCTCACCTACACAGTAGTCGTCATGTCGAGACCTGCCAGAGAGAGACACATTCTCAAGTGAATCCTGGCTTCTTGGAAGCGCTTGCCTAGACGAGACACAGTGCATAAAAACAACTTTTGGGGGACAGGTATGTTTTTCTTGCAGCTGCGGTTGTAAGGTCTTGGCAAGACAAGCAGTGTGGCCAGAAATTTGAACTTTTGATGAGTGTGTAATGCAGAGGACCTTGTACGTTTTTGTTTAAAGGTCCTCAAAATGAGCACATGAAGAGGTTGCTGTGAAACTTTGAGTGGCCCTACTGCGCAGAAGCATTCAGATGTCACTTGATGATTTGTAAGGGGACTTGCTGATTGGGAGTGTGCTAGGGAATACATGTTCTTTTTGACAGGCGCTATCACTGGGTGGGTAATGACTTACACAGATGACATGTACTCTTTTTCTTTTCTTTTTTTCTTTTTTCTTTTTTTCTTTTTTTTTTTTTTCTTTTTGCTCTTTTTTGTTTTTGTTTTACCTCAATGGTATTCCTACAGGGAATGGATAACCATTTTAACTGTATTTTTTTCAGCCCGTACCTTCTTGGGAATACAATTGTCTAACTTTTTATTTTTGGTCTGGCTGTTGTGGTGTGCAAAACTCCGTACATTACTATTTTGCCACACTGCAACACCTTACAGATGTGGAAGATGTGAAATTTGTCATCAATTATGACTACCCTAACTCCTCAGAGGATTATATTCATCGAATTGGAAGAACTGCTCGCAGTACCAAAACAGGCACAGCATACACTTTCTTTACACCTAATAACATAAAGCAAGTGAGCGACCTTATCTCTGTGCTTCGGGAAGCTAATCAAGCAATTAATCCCAAGTTGCTTCAGTTGGTTGAAGACAGAGGTTCAGGTAAGATTAACACGAAAAATGTTGTTAGTTTGGGTCACATCATTGCAAGTCCATTTAAATGGGATTGGAGGGTGAGTAAAATCTTCACTTGAAACTTAAACTAAGAAATGGTAAATACACTATTGAATAGAGCTTCGTAATTGCTGCCTTTAGCAGCAATTTGCTTCACAGATGTGATTGATCAGTTTGCAATTACTTTTTTGACAGGTCGTTCCAGGGGTAGAGGAGGCATGAAGGATGACCGTCGGGACAGATACTCTGCAGGCAAAAGGGGTGGATTTAATACCTTTAGAGACAGGGAAAATTATGACAGAGGTTACTCTAGTCTACTTAAGAGAGATTTTGGGGCAAAAACTCAGAATGGTGTTTACAGTGCTGCAAATTACACCAATGGGAGCTTTGGAAGTAATTTTGTGTCTGCTGGTATTCAGACCAGTTTTAGGACTGGTAATCCAACAGGGACTTACCAGAATGGTTATGATGGCACTCAGCAGTATGGAACTAATGTTCCAAATATGCACAATGGTATGAACCAACAGGCATATGCATATCCTGCTACTGCAGCTGCACCTATGATTGGTTATCCAATGCCAACAGGATATTCTCAATAAGACTTTAGAAGTATATGTAAATGTCTGTTTTTCATAATTGCTCTTTATATTGTGTGTTATCAGACAAGATAGTTATTTAAGAAACATGGGAAATGCAGAAATGACTGCAGTGCAGCAGTAATTATGGTGCACTTTTTCGCTATTTAAGTTGGATATTTCTCTACATTCCTGAAACAATTTTTAGGTTTTTTTTGTACTAGAAAATGCAGGCAGTGTTTTCACAAAAGTAAATGTACAGTGATTTGAAATACAATAAATGAAGGCAATGCATGGCCTTCCAATAAAAAATATTTGAAGACCAAATTAAGTGGAAATTGTACTTTATTTTACATATAATGTTATGTATAACTTTGCATAGATTCTTTTCTTTTTTAAAAAAAATCATAGGAACTAAAATGCTCCTTTACTTTCCTTAATTTGGGAGGGAGTTTGTGGGGGAGGTGATCAGAAGACCCTTATTAAAATGATCTATCCATATTACAAGAATTAAAATGGGATTGATTTAGGAAAATTTATAATTCTAGGTAAAGTTGCCTAAAAACTTTGTCGGTAGTTCCCCAGCATCAGGGAAGTCTTAGGTTTTTTTTTTTCCCTTATTCATTAGCATGGTTAAACAGGAAATAGTCAACTACAGTGTCAGAACAACACGGATGACTTACTTTGCAAAACATAATTGGTTAAGCTCAAGTTTTCCCCCAAAAAAGTTTACATTCATGCTCGTGGCTATATTGTGAATTACCGAAATGTTGAAAAGAGCTGAAAGACTATTGACTTATTCCCTTTTAGAAGATTGGCCAAGAGCTAGATTTGAGTCTTTGAATTTGCACAATGTCTTAGTGCAGGTTACATGTAGATCCTAGTCTTTCACAGGCTTCCTGAGGCTCTTAACTAGTCACACTGGAGGTCATGAATGTCTAATAATTCAGGGAATTCTAGAGGTCTTCAAGCTGAAAGGTCTATTTATACTTTAACACAAGGGGAAAAAACCTCACCGTAATTAATGCTTAATCAGGAGGCAACATAACCAAAAAGCACAGTGAATTCAAGTCTTCATGTTTCAAAATGGGTTATTGCAAGAAAAATCCAGGGGATAGTTTTAGATTTAACTTTGGCTCACCACCGAACATTCTAATCATTTATTTCCGTTATGGCTAAAAGTCTAAATGTCTTCCCAGCGTTTTTACCAGGTCTTTGAGAGACTTCATTTAAATTCTGGTTATTAAACTGAGGCTTTAATTGATAATGCCTTACTCTTTTAAGTATTAGAATTTGCTGGGTGTGGCAGCTGGTAAGAGGAGCTGTATTTTTAGGGCTAATAACATTGAGAACTGATTCAGCTTCTAGGGCCTGAATAGTTTTCAATGGTATAGTTAGTCAGATTCTTGATTTTTAACTTTGAAGAAGCTTTTGGGGTAGGATGGAGGATTTATTACTTATTTTACTGTTTGATGTCTCTGTGGGCCTTTTAATTTGTAAACAACTGATTGTGGGGCTGTGGAAAATTTACGTATTTACCTTTGACATTTTAAAGAGACAGTCCACTTTTTAGCATGTGTGTTGTGTCCAGCTTGTGGTTGTCTTAACTAATAAATGTGATTTTTCTCCCCATTCTCTCTCTCATTTATTTGCGCATAGGTTTCTTCCCTGGTTTGAGTTCAAGTGTGGAAAATACTGGATAATAGTATCCAGTTTTGCAGTTAATTACTACAATTGCTTTCCAAACTTTCCAGCTTAATATTTTTTTCAAATTGTTTCTGAGCCTGTCCCACAACACTTTACCTGTGATCAAAGATTTCAACTATTTGGTTTTGTTAACTCAGTTGCTAAGCCAATATACCCTTTTCATAAACTGACCCTTCATAGTCGTTTGGTGTAAGTTTATCTTTCTCCTGGTCCATTTCTCTCTGGATGTCCAAAACTAAACGAGTATTATTAGGAATTGACAATTCTGTCGGGCTGTGTCACTTGACCACTGGGGCATTTATAAAAAGTTGCTGGGCCCTTTGTTCATTTATCTAAATGGTTCCCAGGTGATGGATGATCGAAGTGCCACCGAACTTTGGGAGCCAATGCATTATAGTGACTACCCCTCCTTGCCACACAGCCTCACTACCTCCCCAAGGGAGGTTCAGCTTCACATCAGCTGGCTGGGAGCAGGCCTGCTAGCTGCCACACTTGCCTACATTGGTTCCATGAACATCTAAACCAGCACACGATCAGAAGGTGTTTATCAGAACCAAAATCTATTTAGTGGATAACTTAAAGCAGGTGTATTTACATGGTTATTTGGAGAACGTGGACGTGTTTTGATAGTTTTTCCGCGTTGCCAGAAAGGGAACCAAAGGTCGATCTGGCTATACAGCACAGTAGTGAAGAGCCGGCGGAAATAACCCTTGTCGGTGCTGACGAGGGAAGATGTCTCGCAGTTGGTGGGGGCTAGGAGGGCTGGGCTGGAGCTGCTTTGCTAGATAGGAAGAGGGCCGAGATAATCGAGGCCGCTGTCCGCCCCAGTCGACAGGCGGCATCCGGGGCTGCCGTTGCCAGAACACCTGACGTGTTTCCGGGGGCGGGGCTTGCTGGCCATGAGCACGCTCACTTCCGTCGCGCCTGCGCCGTTGGCTCCCGGCTGCGGCGGTTTATTGGGAGCAGCGCGGATGGGAGAGCGTGCTCTAACTGCCGAGGGAGATGCGCTGTAGTGCAGCTGTCAGGGCCTGCCGTCAGGTCTGCAGGTGCCTGTCGTCAGGATTTGGGGGTCGTGTGGATGGCGGGCAGCCGGAACTCTTGAGGGAAAGCAGTAGTTCCCCCGGAGAGCCCCTGAGGGCGAACGCGGAGCTTCCCCCGGGCAGCGAGCAGACAGGAGCCCCGGAGTATGGAGAGGGGGGCGAGGCGCTGTTAGAGATCTGTCAGAGAAGGCATTTCCTCGGTGGGACCAAGCGACCGCTCAGCCGAGGTTCTCTTCTGAGCGGGTGCCACAACGGTTTTGGACCCTTGGGCATAGAATTGCGGAAGAACCTGGCCGCAGAATGGTGGTCCTCCGTGGTGGTGTTCAGGGAGCAGGTCTTCCCGGTGGACGCCCTCCACCATGAGCCTAGCCCTTCGCCTCCCGGAGGCAGTGCCTTCAGGTTAGTTTCTGCAGAAACTCTCCGCGAAATCTTGCAAGACAAAGAGCTGAGTAAGGAACAGCTAATAACATTTCTTGAGAATTTACTAAAAACATCTGGGAAACTACGGGAGAACCTTCTTCACGGTATGCTTCACGATTTAATGGTTCAAAACAGGTGACGGGTGGAAAGGCAGACTCACTGGATTTCGGAGATTGCAACTGGTCCTTAGTTTACTTGATTTTCAACTTAAAAATGTTATATTGGGGCCACCAGAGGGTATAGTGGTTACATCACTGGACTCCCACATGATCAACCACCGTTCGAGTCCCAGACCCGGTGGCTTGAAAATCACGCAGGCCACTTGTGCGTTTGTGCCCAAGATCCTGGGAGGAGAATGGAGAAGGGATTGCAGCGTGGCTGCCCCGCCTGGGAGGTTATTTCTCACTTTCCTTCTCATTGTTTCTGTCTCTCTATCCAGCTAGTGCATGCATCCTAAGGCAAAAATCTCTTAACAATTATTTGTGTTTTTACTGACTCTTTATCTGAAAGATCCAATATCGCTTTTAGTTTCACTGGCAACCCGTAGAATTTGAGAGTTCAATTGAGCATTCCTAGAATTAGAACTGCAATCTATTTTATCATGTTTGAAGCATTTGTTCCTTGTTACAAATACTTCCTGTTACTTTTAAATGTTATACATAACTGACTAAAAGCTCATTTTTCTAGAGCAAAAAGAAAATGTCCTCCAATTTTTCTTTTTTTTAAGAATTATTTAATTTTACTTCATTTATTTATTTTACAAGCAGTGATTTTTATTCATTAATAAACTAAAAAGTCTACTTCCAGATGATTCTTTCTCATGTATCCTGCATGTTTTACTTAGTAAGCAAAGCCCGGTAAGGCGAGGCTTCAGCTAGTCCTCAGACTCTGACCCTTCTTCGTCTTGACTAATCTGAGAGTAACGAAATTCATAAGTCTCATCAGATGCAACCACACGAAGCCAATCAGGAAGGTGATTCTTAAGGTATTTCTCGGTGAGGTATTTCAAATACCTTTTAGAGAACTGTTTCTTGGAAACAACTATGATTTTATTCTTGAGGCGTTCAGTGTGAGCTACATTTCCAAGGTTGTCAGTTTTCCCATTGACTTGAACCTTTTCCCGCAGAAACTGTTGAAAATTTCCAGAGTCAAAAATGCCGTCATCTAAAGGTCCACATTAAACTTCCAGGTTGACCTCTTAGGCTTGTCTTTCTGCGGCGCCATCTTGGCACCCAACCGAGCAGTCAGAAAGCTCTTTATTTATTTATTTTTATTTGCTGTAGAGTACATGCACTCACCAGAGAGAAAGTGGGCTCAAGCCACAGTCAACCATGTGGGAGTCCAGGATCTGAACCACCAGAGAACCTGCTTCCCCCTGCCCCAATTTTTCTTACTGAAAACTGATCTGTAACCTCTCGTTTGATGATCCCTTACTTGCCAAATCCTGTGGTTATCTAGGGTAATTTTTCAATCTGCCAGGCAAGAAGACTAATTAATTAAGCTTTTGTTTTTCTTATTATTATTTTATTTATTTTGTGTGTGTGTGAGAGAGAGAGATTTTTGTGGTTAGAGACATCCCTGAATATACTGGGCACACATTTGCCTGTGTTTTGGGGCTAGGGGTGTATTGTGTTGGGACCCTGTTGGGGATGCTGTCTCTGTCCTTTCTAGTGGAAGAATTTGTGAGTACACTTTAAAAACAATAAAGAGGGACCAGTAGGTGGCGTTAATGGTTACATTGCTGAACTCCCATGTAGTCGACTGAGGTTCAAGTCCCAGACCTGACCACTTAAAATTCAAGCTGGGCATGTGTGCCCAAGATCCCAAGAGGAGAATGGAGGAGAAGGGATTGCGGCATTGCCATCCCCCCTGGGGTGTGTGTGGGGGGTAATTTCTCACTTTCTATCTCCAGGAGATCTTACCTTCCCTAAAGCAAAAATCACTCTCCAAAAAAAAAAAAAAAAAAAAGATGAAAATGTAAACTTTTCTCAATACAAGTTCTATCAAGTTCAAGACACTTAAAATAAAGCCAGATAGTGGGACCAATAGTTGGAGTAATGGCTACGTTGCTGGACTCCTGTGTAGTTGACTGTGGTTTGAGTCCCTGGCTTAAACCCACTCTGGGCGAACGTGTGTGTGCCCAAGATCCCGAGAGAATGGATTGTGTTGTGGCCATCCCCACTGGAGGGTGATTTCTCGCTTTCTGTCTCTCTTTGTCTTGTGAGCGCACGCACTCTATAGCAAAAACATCCTTTGGGAAAAAAAATCAAGTTCTCTAAAGCAGCAGTCCCTAATCTTCCTGGCACCAGGACCAGCCTCATGTAATACAATCTCCACAGGGTCAGAGAAGGCAGGGGTGGGGGCTTGGGGGAGTGATTCCTAGATGAAACAGTTTCTACCACTAACACATTATAGTATCCAATGAAACAGTCACACAACAGTAGGGTTTATGCTCCAGTGTGGACACTGATCCAGCAGGAGGCAGAGCCAGGCAGCAATGGAGTGATGGGGGATGGCTGCAAACACAGGGAGGTCGTCGTCACCCCCCACTCCCCTGCTGTGCTGCCCAGCTGACTCATCCAGCACCAATCTGCAGCCTTGGGGGGGTTGGGACCCCTGCTCTACAGGCTAGCATTGCTGCTACCATGTCTTATCCTTTGCACTTTGCAAAATGCTGTCTTTGCCGTTTTGGTGCTAGAAACAAAATCTCCTAGGGCAGGCCCAGTACTCCAGTGTAAGGGAAGCAGGCTCCCATACGGCCAACCACAGTTTGAATCTTGGCATACCAGGGACATGTGTGTGCCCCAAATCTCACATGAAGGGGAACTAGAGGAGAGGGAATCGTGGTATAACCATGACCTTTATCTTTTTGTCTCTCTGGTGAGTACACACACACTCTGAAAACATTTAAAAATACAACAACAACTAAATGGCACGGCTCTGCAAGTTAGTACTCATATCATGGCCTATAGATCTACTTAATGAAATGAAGCAAATGAAAACAAACTGATGTTAAATGTGACAGCTTTGATAAGTACCTCTATTCCATGGTGACTTGACTTTGGGGAAGTGGAGTCACTGCTTATTTACCATTTCCCAAAGCAAATCGATCTTCCCTATCTCAGATGAATGAAATTACCATCCTCCCAGTCACACAGACCTGAAGACATAGGAAATGAGACTTGACTGTTAGATACCCACTCACTCAGTCATCAGCCATGTGCCCTACATTTTCTTGATTTGGGAAAGTTAACTCCACTTACTTGCCAAATCCTGTGGTTATCTAGTGCTTTAACTTATTAGTTTACTAGTTTGCCTCTTTCGATTCCCAATGCAATTACTGTCCTTTTTTTTTTTTTTTCTTTTGCTATAGGACATATGTGCTCACTGGAAAGAGACACACAGAGGGAGGGAAGGGAGCGAAGGGGAGAAAGTAGCTCTTGCGTGGGATGACGATGCAGTCCTTTCTCCATTCTCCTTTTGGAGTTGTGGGTGGGCACGCAGACACAGCATGTTTTTCGTGTATCCAGGTCTGGGACTTGACCCATGTAGTGGGGAATGTGAGGTCCAGCTGCTTTAAACACCATGCCACAATGGCTGAGCGTTTTTATAAAGCCCTTCATAAACAGAGACTACCACAACAGTTCAGATGTGGAAAAAAGATCTGGCGGCTATCTATTTTTCTGAACTGTTGTGGTAGTCTCTGCTTATGGAGGGCTTTATAAAATCGTTCAGCCATTATGTCTCCAAATACTGTTTTTTGTTTGTTTGTTTTTATTTTATTTTTATTTTTGGAGACATTTTTGCTATAGGGCGTGTGTGCTCGCCAGAGAGACAGAGACAGAAAGCAAGAAATCACCCCCCAGAGGGGATGGCCACACCGCAATCCCTTCTCCTCCATTCCTCTTGGGATCTTGGGCACACATGCACATGCGCCTGGCATGAGTTTAAGCCACCGGGTCCGGGACTCGAACCATGGTCAACTACATGGGAGTCCAGCAACATAGCCATTATGCTAACTGCTGGCCCCATGTCTCCAAATACTGTTATTGTCCCATCCCCTTTCTTCTGTCCTGTGAATAACTGCACATATGTTAGACCTTTTTCCATCTCGTCATCAACTTTCTTGAACACATTAATCACAGTTCAAGTCCATGTCTAGCAACTCAAATATGTGTGTTTCTAGTATCTGTTTATTTCTAGGCTTTTGGTCATTTGGACTCTTCTAGATAATGTGTGGATAAAAAATGTATAGAGATAAATTGAGGTTTGGGTTGGTGATTTCTTCCTAGGAGGATTTTCTTTTTCTCTTGGCAGACTACGAGGTTGGGGGTGGAGCTTCCACCTACAATCAGGGATTAAGCTGATTTAGAAGCTGGGCTTCAGTCTTCTCTGTGTACCTCTGTCCTAGAGTGTAGCTCTGTAAGTGTCCCAGATGAAAGCCCAGGGTGTTTACCAGGGCGCCTCTTTGGAGGGTCAGGAACTACAATTTTTGTACTCTTAAGTTTTGTAATATAGAAGGAGGCCCTGCTCACCGTTTCAGCTTCTCAGCTGTTACTTACAAATTGGAAAACTGACACTAAATGATGAGTTCCCCTCTCTGTTCTCCCTTACTCTCGAGACCTTGGGCTCTCAAACTCCGTGTTGCCTTGGCAGCTCCCCTATGTCTTTAAACAGACTGAAGAGAGTTTTTGACCATTATCAACAGGCTGGTCTTCTCAAATGACTTTTGAACATAGTGTTCTCACTAGTGGAATGCAGGCTAAATGCAGAAAGACCCACAAAGACATGTTCAGGTTTTCTTAGATTTATTCTAAGTAGAAATGCTGGCCCCCAGAAAGACAGATTTTTTTTTTAATTACCAGAGCCAGCATGTGGCGTAGTGGTTAAGGTACTGGATTTCCACATGTGCCGACCATGATTCAAGCTCTGGACCTGGCAGCTTGAAAATCACTTTGGGCACATGTATGTGCATACCCAAAATCCCAGGAGGAGAAGGGACTTTCCCTCTCATCATCTCTCTCAGTCTCCAGCTAGCACACATGCCCTACAGCAAAAACTTTTTTAAAAAAATGACTAAATTTTTATTTTTGCAGTTCCCAGTGTAATCGATTCAGTAAGACATATAAATCAATTTTGTAGTACTCCTGCTAAAAATGATTAGTCCAAATTAAATCATGAGGAAACAGACAAGTCCTAAATGTAAAGCCTGGACTCAGATCAGAAGTCAGTGTCATGAAAAGCAAAGTTTGAGCCATCTCCATACCCTGCTGGTTAAGATGGTCAAATCCCACATGGCTGACCCTGCAATTTGAATCTTGGACCTTTAAAAACACACTGGGTGCATGTGCATGTGCATGCCCCACATCCTGACAGCATGGAGACATGGAGGAGGGGTTGCAGTTTCACCATTCTTTTTTTTTTTTTCTTTTGAAGAGGTTTTTGCTATAGGGCGCGTGTGCTTGCCAGACAGACAGAAAGAGACAGAGAGACAGCGAGAAATCACCCCCCAGGGGGGATGGTCACGCCGCAGTCCCTTCTCCTCCGTTCTCCTCTCAGGATCTTGGGCACGCACGCACATGCGCCCAGCGTGAGCTTAAGCCACTGGGTCCGGGACTCGAACCGCGGTCGACTATGTGGGAGTCCAGTGACATAGCCATTATGCTAACTGCTGGTCTCAAGTTTCACCATTCTTCAAGGGGGTTTCAACCTTGCTTTTTCTGTGTCTGTGGTGAGCACGTGTGTCCTCTGGCAAAAAAAAAAAAAAAGTTATCGGGGGAAGTGTTTTAGACTGAAAAACATTAAAGAAATCTAATAAAAATGTAGTGCATGGACTTTAATTGCAGACAAATATGACAGCAGAACATTTGGGGTAACAACTGGAACCTGTAAGAGATCAGCCATATGTTTAATGACATGATATTGGGACCAGCAGTGGGTGTAATGGCTATGTCACTGGATTCCCATGTAGTCGACTGCAGTTCAAGTCCCGAACCCAGCGGCTTAAACTTATGCCAGGCGCGCATGCATGCATGTGTGCCCAAGATCTTCCTGAGAGGAGAATGGAGGAGAAGGGATTGTGGCATGGCTATCCCCTCTGGGGGTGATTTCTCGCTTTCTGGCGAGCACATGCGCCTTATAGCAAAAATCTCTCTGAAAATAAATAAATAAATGACATGGTATTATGGTTAACTTTTCATGTACCATAATGTGTACACAGAGAATATTTTTATTTTTAGGAAATGCATGCCAAAGTGTTTGAGAATGAACAAGATAATGAAAACAAAATTGGTAAAATGTTGATAATGAATCTAGATGAGATGTGTACTTGTATTATTACATACAGATGTTTCTTGTACCATTCTTTCAACTTTATTGTAGAGCTGAAAATCTTCAAACTAGGGGCCGACAGGTGGCATAGTGGTTAAGAGTGCTGGACTCCCACATGGCTGAGTGTGGTTCGAGTCCTGGACCTGGCGGCTTGTTTTCTCACTTTCCCTGTCTCTCTCTCTGTCCCTCTCTGGTCAAATTAAAATACATATAGAAAATAAATAAAGTTCAATAAAATAATTCTTTAAAAAAAATCTTCAAACTAAAAAGTTGGGGTGGAAGAAACTACCTAAAATTACGATCTGTCTTGGTAGCTCCACGCTGCTTGTACTGCTGTGTTAACATTATACTATTACTTAGTGTAAAAAGTGACAAAAAGTGACTTGGGCTTGTGGAGTACACGTGTGCAATAACCGATTTGTCTTTTGACAGGTGCCTTGGGGCACTACGTTCATTGCTTGGACCTGGTAAACAAGCGGCTTCCTTACGGCCTTGCTCAGATTGGAGTGTGTTTCCATCCTGTTTCTGACACTAAGCAAATAGCTCATGGCGTTAAAAGGTACAAAAATAGCAGATAACTTGACCATATATGTAAATAGTCAAGAAAAAAATAAAAAAGAACCAATCATTTCCATTTGGGAATAGATGATATGATTTCCAAATAAGCTGTTTTTGTGTGATTTTTGATATCTAAAGAATTGGAGAGAAGACTGAAGCTTCACTGGTATGGTTTACTTCAGCGAGAACTTCAAACCAGTGGCTTGATTTCTGGTTGCGCCATCGACTCCTGTGGTGGAGAAAGGTACTACGAATTAGTTTCATTTAATAGGTAAATTGTCTCTAATGTGTCAGAAGCAGTGCTCCTAAGTCATGAGTGACATTTTATTGGATATGGCGATGTTATATTTGTAAGAGGCAGCTATAGTAAATCAAATAGAAATGTAAAAACTCTTTGTAATGATTGTCATTGTCCCAGATAAACGTTACTGTGATTTAAAAAACAAAACAAAACAAGAGCTACTGTGATAAAGACATTTGTGTGGAGCTCAGATACTTTTGTTGATAAACCTTATGTTGGAAGTAAAGTTCAAACTCCTC
>NW_006159662.1:4297659-4298349 GCF_000334495.1 Tupaia belangeri chinensis
CATTCCTGACTGCTACGGAGTTGGACCCTTGCCCTAATGGTTTGAGCTTTTGCTGCCTACCTCTGTGAACTCCCCATATTAGTCACAATGGTTCTGTAACTTCTATCAAGTTTGGTACACACTGAAGAGCAGAACACTGAAGGAAGTTTTTTGTCTTGCTTTTGTCTTATCTTTTCCCAATTCTTAAAAATTGCTAAGCATTCACCTCAGCTAAATAGAATAATCACAAACTGTCAAGTACTTTACAGAAGAATGAGAGTGGATACTATATACTTCTTTATCCCATTTAGTTTATGGTTAACTTCCCCTCTTTCTCTCATATATATGTATATAATTTTTTGGAGGGGAGAGATAGGGTGTGTGCGCTTGCCAGAAAGACAGACAGAAAGCAAGAAATCACCCTCTGGAGGGGATGGTCATGCCACAATCCCTTCTCCTCCATTCTTCTCTCAGGATCTTAGGCACACATGCACATGTGCCCAGCGTGAGTTTAAGCCACTGGGTCCAGGACTTAAACCGCGGTTGACTACATGGGAGTCCAGTGACAAAGCCATTATGCCAATGCTGGTCCCTTTCTTATATATATAAATATATAATTTTCTCTTTCGTTTCTGCTATAGGGCACCTGTGCTCACCAGAGAGAGGGTGAAAAATAACCCTCTCCCCCAGGGGGCATAGCTACACTGCCCT
>NW_006159662.1:4298361-4336979 GCF_000334495.1 Tupaia belangeri chinensis
TTCCCTCTCTGGTTTTTAGGCATGCATGCACATGCATCCAGTGTGATTTTCAGGCCACTAGGTTCAAGACCCGAACCATCAAGGTCACCGTGTGGGATGCAACACCTTAACCACTTTGCCATCTGCTGGTCCACTTCCTCTTTTTTTAATTGGCCACAAAAAGGTAGATAGAATCAACGGTTTTTCTCCGTAGTTCTTTCTGACTAAAAAAACAGTATTTTTAGCAATATATTCACTCATATTTGAGCTTCACAATTTTATAAGTATTTTATTTAACTTAATTTTTTAAAAAATTTGACCAGAGAGGGATAGAGTGAGATAGAAAGAAAGTGAGAAAGCAAGCTGCCAGATCCAGGACTCAAACCATGGTCAGCCTTGTGGGAGTCCAGCATCCTTAAACACCATGCCACCTGCCGGCCCAAGTTTCACAAATTTTATTTGGGACATGACAGGTTCAGTGAGTTGCTGGACAGAAAGCCTCAGGCAACTTTCCTTTTTATGGATAATTATGGGATTAGAGGTAAATCAGCATTTATTTTAGAAGTTAACCAGATAAACTTTTTTTTTTCCCCAGTTTGCTGTGAGTCCATCCAGCTTCAGCAGCAGCGATTGTCAGGATGAAGAGGGACGAAAAGGAATCAAACTTTATTATCATTTTCCTTGGGGAAAGGAGCCAATAGAAACCCTGTGGAATTTAGGAGATCGTGAACTTTTACACATGTATCCTGGGGATGTGTCGCAGTTACACGTATGTTTTACCATGAGTGCCTATGTACTTTTTGCCTGATTCTTTGATTATTTCTGAACCATTTGAGAATAAGTTGTAGTCCCCTTATTGCTTCAAGTGTGTTTCCATGCTGCGAAGACCTTCATCTGCATAACCACTATAAACCATCAAAATCAGGACATTAACTCCAGTCTGTTGCCATCCATTCCACAGAACTCTTCAAATTTAACCAGTTACCCCAATAATGCCCTATGTAAACCTAGAATTGTGTCTTTTCTGTAGTCGTCGTGTGCTTTCTTCTTCTTCTCTTTTCTCTCTGTCTCTCTCTAACCAGTATGTGGGCCCTTTAGCAACATAAAAACATGTTTTTTTCTTTCACGGTAGAACACTTACATCCACACACGGCGTGGGGAAGGCAGGAGGTACAGGCATTCTCTACGGAGGCTGGCTGTGCTGTGGTCCCTTTCCTCCAGTTTCCTACCCTGCAAGATCTTGGGCACTTCATGCAGGCTGGCACGTTTCAGGCTGCCCAGGACAGGGGTTTGAACTGTGGTTGCCATGTAGGATTCAACTTCTTTTGCGCTCTCTACTTATTTTTTTGTTTTGTTATAGGACGTATGTGTTGCCCAGAGAGAGAGAGAGTGAGAAGCACCCCCGTGGGTGCACCACACTGCACTCCCTTCTCTCTCTCACACTCATGCCTGGTGTGTTCTTTAACATGTGGGATCCAGCTGTCTTAACCATAATGCTGCCAAATGGCCTGGGGTCCAACCTCCCTTGAGCAGCCCATTGCTGCTGTGCCGCAGAGCCGGCCCACTTCTTTACTTTTTATAGAAATAAACTGTTTCAGGACAGTTGTATGTAAGTAGTTGAACATGTTACTAAATAGTAAATGGAATTTGTGCCTTTTTTTTTTTTTTTTGAGAGATCTTTGTTATAGGGCACGTGTGCTCGCCAGAGACAGAAGGTGAGAAATCATCCCAGTGGGGATGGCCACACCGCAGTCCCTTCTCCATTCTCCTCTCTGGATTTTGAGCACACACACACACACACACACACACACAAACCCAGAGCGAGTTTCAAGCTGCTGAGTCTGGGACTCGAACTATGGTTGACCACATGGTAGTCCAGCATCTTAACTACTATGCCACCTGCTGGCTCTGAAAAAGTATGCTATTTTGTATCTGTTTTCAGTTGATTTTTACAGTTAACACCTAAATATGTTTTTGAGAACAGTGAACAGATCAGTAAAGTCTGAAGAACAGTTAGGATAGAAAATTTATTCCAGAGGTGTGAGAAATTGGATATTCTCACAAAGAGTTACCATTGGACAGCTTGACATCCTCAGATACCATTTTCAAATGAACATTAAAGCATTCTATTTTTGTTGTTGTTGTGTTTAGGTTTTTGCCACAGGGCCAAAGAGACAGTGAGAGGGAAAGTGAGAAATCACTCCTCTGGGGAGATGGCCACGCCACCATCTCATCTACATTCTCTCAGGATTTGGGGCATGCATGAACACGTGCCCAGCAGGATTCTTGAGCACTGGTTTTGTACTTGAACCATGGTCAAGCATATGGGAATCTAGCACCTTCACCACTATGTCACCTGCTGGCCCCCAAAGCATTCTTAATACTTTTTTTTTTTTGGAGAGGTTTTCGCTACAGGGCGTGTGCGCTCACCAGACAGACAGAGAGAGACATAGAGACAGAAAGCGAGAAATCATCCCCCGGGGGGGTGGTCACGCTGCAATCCCTTTTCCTCCATTCTCCTCTTGGGATCTTGGGCACGCACGCACACGCACCCAGCGTGAGTTTTAAGCCACCGGGTCCGGGCCGCGAACCACAGTCGACTACGTGGGAGTCCAGTGACATAGCCATTACGCTAACTGCTGGTTCCCAACATTCTTAATACTTAACTATGACTTACTCTTTGATTCAAATGTCATCACAGAAGTTGGCAGTGCCTCAGAATTATCTTGTTAAATATCAGTTCTATAAATGTGTGAAAGACCTCAGCTAAGAGTGTTAGAATTAGAAATCCAGATATTAGAAAGTGTACTGCCATTTGAGGGCAAGTTCTCATTAGTTTTAAGGTACCCTAAGCAATTCATGTGTGCTTAAAATGTCGGTACATACGTGCTTTAGTGACAGCTGTGCTTGGTTATAAGGATTAACAGAAGTTGAGTTTGGGTATTTTTTTTTTAAGAATTGTTTCACTTGACTTTATTTATTTGTTTTAATTTGACCAGAGAGGGACAGAGTGTGTGTGAGAGAGAGGGAAAGTAAGAGAACAAACCGCCAGGTTCAGGACTCGAACCTGGTTGGCCATGTAGGAGTCCAGTGCCCTTAACCACCATGCCACCTACCGGACTGTTTTTTTTTTTAAGTACTACAAAGTTACATGAATGTGCAGGTTAGCAATAATAATAGGAAGGATGAAGGTGGAACTATTGATATGAAAACTTTAAATTTTTTTTTTGGAGAGGTTTTTGCTATAGGGCGCGTGCGCTTACCAGGAAGACAGAGAGACAGAGAGACAGAAAGCAAGAAATCACCCCCCGGGGGGATGGCCATACCGCAATCCCTTCTCTTCCATTCTCCTCTCAGGATATTGGGCACACATGCACACACACTCGGGGTGTTTAAGCCTCCGGGTCTGGGACTCGAACCGTGGTCGACTACACGGAAGTCCACCAACATAGCCATTACACTAACTGCTGGTCCCAGAAAACTTTAAACATTTTTATAATTGAAATTTTATACAAGTTTGGGAACTCTTTGCTTATCAGTTTAAAGGGAGGGAATATATTAATAAGTCTGCTTATCAATACTTGATTTATTGTATGTATTATAGTGGACTTAATACAGCCTTAAAAAAATAAAACGAGTTTTTTAAAAAGATATTTAGAGGGATCAGCAGACGGCGTAATGGTTACATTGCTGGATTCCCACAAGGCCGACTGGACCCGGTGATTTGAAACTTATGTCAGGCACGTGTGTGTGTGCCCAAGATCCTGGGAGGAGACTGAAGGAGAAGGGATTGTGGTGTAGCCATCCCCCCAGGGGGTGATTTCTTGCCTTCTGTTTGTCTCTCCATGAATGCACACGCCCTATAGCAAAAATCCTTAAATAAATAAATACGTACATACATACATAAAAAAGATATTTAGTCCCATGGTGGCTAAGGGGCTGGATCCCACATGGCCAACTTTGCCGATCAGCCAGCAACTAGGGGAACACACCAGACGCATGTACGTGCCCAAAATCCAGAGCAGAATGGAGAAGAAGGGATTACAACATGACCATCCCCCCAGGGGGTACTTTCTCACTTTCTCTCTCTCTCTCTCTGTCTCTCTGTCTCTCCCTGAGAAGAACATTAGCCCTCTAACAGAATTTTTTTAAAGTACTATTGAGGACAAAAAAAAAAAAAAAACCATAAATAAAAAATATTATGAAAACAACTTTATATTTCAAAAATATGAGCCCTTTTTTCTAAGCACACCAGCATTCCCCCAAGGGCACTTCTAATCTTTAAACAACTTTTACTTAAGAGTAAAATATGGGCCCGAGGCGGTGTGGTGGTTAAGAGTACTAGACTCCCACATGGATGACTGTGGTTTGAGTCCCAGACCTGGCGGCTTGCTTCCTCACTCCTCTCCCTCTCTGGTAAGATTATAAATAAATAAAGTAAAAATAACATAATTCTTTTGGGGAAAAAAAAAGAGTAAAATACCAATTCTTACCGAGGAGGCAATGAAAAAAGAGTGACGCCTAGTTCCCCTTCCAACTGAGTTAGTTTAGACTCTCTGGGTGTGGAGCCCCAGTGCTGTTAAGGGATAAGCCTCACAGGTTATTCTAATAGGTGACCAGCTGAGGCCTGGTGATGTCAATCCAGTGCTTAGCATAGGTATGGCACGGTGGGTACTTCATAAAATGGATTTTTAATTTTACATTGTGATTATATGTGTCTAATTTTAAGAGATTTCTGTTAAATGATACTTTGTTTTTGTTCTCCTTTCTTGTGAAGGGCCGAGATGGACGGAAAAATGTGGTGCCTTGTGTTCTCTCTGTCAGTGGGGACCTCGACCGAGGCCTCCTGGCTTACCTCTATGACGCTCTCCAGCTAACAGAGGACTCCTTTACAAGAAAGAAAAATGTTCAAAGAAAGGTGCTTGGATATTTCAGAGATGACTTGGGAACCTAAAAATATGGGTTCTTTTTTTTTTTTTTTTCCTTTTTTAATGCTAGTGTGTATGGTTTCTTACAAACTCTGAAGAATCAATCTCTTTTAGTGCTTGTAGTTTAAGAAATTTTTAGTTCTTAGAATCTAATCACAGGAATAATAATCGGGTTCTCAGAGAATAAAACAGGGCATCCCTACTGGGTCATTTCGAGGCATTTTTACTCTGTCTAAGCAGGCAGCTCTCTCTCATTCTTAGCCCTGGAGATGTTCCATTGATGACTTTCATTGGCATCAGAAGTGGGAGGGTTGCTAAGTAGGGTAAGACAGACAGGGCCAGCGAGACCTGTGTGTTGACTGCTGCCCCAGGGATCTGGCTTCTGATCGTGCTCCAGGTGGCTGGTCGTGGATCACGGGGGCTAGGTAGGCACCTCAGCCAACAGAAAGGCTTATTATAGGACATGCACTTTGAGCCTGTCCATGAGCTTGAAAAAAAATCAAGAGAGGAGGATTTGAAGTTAGAAGAAATGACTAACAGCAAGATGTTGGAGGAAGCTGGAGGGATCAAGACAGGACCAAGAGCATAGCTGTGGAGGGATCTGTCTGCAAAGGAGTTATTGGGAATATACTTGGAAACCAAGAGTCATTTGAACCACTCTTCTTGGTCAAGCTGTCTATCATGCAGTGTTCCTTTAGATTGACATGGCCATAGAAAAGGACCATTACAGGATTGTTCTGGGGGTTGGGATTTTTAGGATCTGCTTAACAAATAAACCAGTGGGATCCTTTCTTTTTCTTATACTTCACATCGACCATCAGCAAATTCTGTTTGACTCTTACTTCAAAATGTATCCTGAATCTGACCACTTCTGGCCCCCTGTGCTGCTCCTACCCTGCTTAAAGCCACCATCGTCCCCTCTTCCTGCAGAGTGGCCTGTTAAAAGATGCATATTGTGCTGCTTCTCTGCTCAGAATGTTCTAGTAGTTTTCTCATCTCGGGGAAAGCCAAAGCTCTTTCTTTTTTTGACCTCCTGTTACTCTCCACCTACTCAATCTGCTTCAGCAGCACTGACCTCCTGGCTCTTTCTAGAACATGCCAGGCATGCTCCTGGCCCAGAGTCTGATAATTTGTTCTCTCTTTATCCCGGAGTGTTCTCTTTTCTGTGGAGAGATTTTGCTATAGGGCGTGTGCACTTGCCTGAGAGACAACCAGAAAGCAAGATATCACCCCCCAGGGAGATGGCCACACCACAATCCCTTCTCCAGTCTTCTTGGGATTTTTGGGCATGCACACACACACACCTGGTGTGAGTTTCAAGCCGCCAGGTCCAGGACTCTAACCACAGTTGGCCGTATGGGAGTCCAGCACCGTAACATTAGGCTATCTGCTGGTCCCACCTGGAGTGTTCTTTGTCCATCATCTGCTTGTCTGGTTCCCCTCACCTCCTTTCAAATCTGCTCAAATGCCTTCTCTGCCCACCATTGCTAAAATGTTAATCAGCCCTCCACCAGCCCACCCCTTGTAGCATTTCCCATCTTCTCCCCTTTTTTAGCACTTTCCACCTTCAAATATATTATCTACTAATTTATTTTGTATATCACCTGTTTCTCTCCACCAGGAGGAACAGAGTGCTGTCACCAGCACCTGCCGCTCTGCCACTCAGATGTTTGTTGGGTGGGTGCATGAGTGACAAGAGTGGGTTTAAGCAGGAGGGGAAGTCCCAGTGATAGCCACATGGCCTGGGCCGGGGGGGGAGGACATAATGCTGGGAAGAAGCATTCTGACTGAGGGAAATGGGGCTGTCAGAAAATGGGAGGATATGAAGTTAATTTTGTTTCTACAGAAGATCTAAGCAGAGAAATCCCCGGGCTGAATGTTAACAGCTGATCCATCATTAGGTGGTGTTTTTATGACCTTAGCTAGCTTCCATTTTTTACAGAGGATTGTAACTTTTTTAAAAAAACTGTGTTTGTTAGTATTTGTGATATTTAACGAGATGTGCTTTTTCCCCATTTTCCATCCTCCCTCCCCTCCTTAATGGCCTTAGGTACTTAAACTTCACCCTTGTTTAGCCCCTGTGAAGGTTGCTCTGGATGTGGGAAGAGGCCCAACAGTGGAACTAAGACAGGTGGGTTCCATGAGGTTCAATGTTGAGATTTTAATTGTAGTCATTACTCTAGGTAACTTGGTAACTTGCCATTTAAATTTTATTTTGATTCATTTGCTTTTGAAAATATTTTAATTAAATAACGATCTATGGGGCTGGCAGGTGGCATGGTGGTTAAGGGCACTGGGCTCCCACATGGTTGACTAAGTTTCGAGTCCTGGACCTGGCAGCTTTCTTTCTCACTTCTCTCTCTCTCTCTCCCCTCCCCTCCTTTCTCCCTCTGTCCCTCTCTGGTCAAATAAAAAAATAAATAAATAAATAAAATTTAAAAAATAATAATCTGTGGATCAATACTATGGCTAATTATAATTTGAAGTGTAGTGTATTAAAGAGGTTGACTATAGGTCAGTGGGTTTCGCTGTTAGTCATGCCCATGTATAGTTTCATTTTATAATGACTACATAGTTTTAGTAATTGAAATATTAGTACTGATGTCGAGTGAATAGTTTCCCTTTCCCCTTTTAATTTAATACTTTATTTATTTATTTATTTTTCAGAGAGTTTTGCTATAGGGCACCTGTACTCACTGGAGAGACAGAGAGAGATAGAGACAGAGTGCAAGAAGTCACTCCCCAAGGGCGATAGCCATGTCGCTATCCCTTTTCCTTCATTCTCCTCTCAGGATTTTGGGCACACATGCACCTGGCATGAGTTTCAAGCCTCTGGGTCCAGTACTCGAACTGTAGTCAACCATGTGGGAGTCTAGTGTCATAACCATTACACTATCTGCTGGTCCCCTTTTTTTTTTTGGTCAGAGGCCTCGTGCTATTGCCAGAGAGAAAGAATGCACCCTTTAGTGGGCCCAGTCATACTGCAGTCCCCACTCCTTTATTTCTCCTTCCAATTGGGCATCTGGACATACTTGTTACGTTCCCAGTGTGCTTCTCAAGCTGCTGGGGTCGGGACTCCAACTGCAGTCAGTCATGTGAGATCTGCCTGCCTTAACCACTGAGCCATGGGGCTCCTCCTTAACACTTTTTAAAAAGCTAGTTAATTTATGTGTGTGTGAAAGAGAGATTTTTGGCAGGGTTTCAACATGTTCCAATCTTCCTTCCTCTCAGCCTCCCAGTTAGCTGGGACCACGTCCACACCACTGTGCCTGGCCTATTTAGGTTGGGCCAACTGAACCTGGGCCTCTCCCGTGGCTCCATCCTTCAAGCAGCAGTGTTTTAGTAGCACGTGCTGTCAAGGCTGAGCCTAACTTAATACTTTTGATACTTGTTGGTATAAACAGAGGTTCTAGATCCATAATTTTACCTTGTCTTTTCTAATCTATCTGGTCTAATTACTAATACACGTCAGAAAAAACAGGGGTAGTTTTAGTTTCTTTCCAGAGACAACTTCATCATTTCATCTTTTTTGTCTGGTCCAACCTGAGTGAGGATGCGGAAGAGATTTAAAGCCTTTAAGGGTCCCCAGCTTTCAGACCCTGGCTCCTCTAGAGAGGTCTGGGAAGTAGAGGCTAGTGAAATCAGAGAAAGAGAAGATGATAGTTCATTTTCCCTGTGGCCCCAACCCAGGGTTGTGGCAGTCTCCCCAACACCCTTGTAGCTAGCAAGTTTCTAGGGTTTGAGGAACAGTGCTATAGCTCAGTCCCTTCTTCGCTGCAGGAGACATTCCCCAGACAGGTTGGTGGAGGAGGGCATGCCCCAGCATCCGCGGGAAGCCAGGGAAGCTGCTGAACATCGTGGTCAGCAGTGCCGAGCGGGAGCAATTCTGCTGGTGGAGTGTTCTGGGTCACTAAGGAGGTTTTGAACTTGCTTTGTTTTGTATTATTACTGCTTGATAAGAAAAATGTAAAGTTCACTATGTTATTTATTCACTATTCTGTTTCTAGTCTGGCTTTTTGTCTCCAGGATAGTACTGAAACGAATCATTCTCCTCTTGAAACACTGGGTTCTGGAACACTGCTCTCCTGGGTTTCCTCCGACTTCTTTCTTTCCTGGCCCTTCGTTCCCTTCCTGTCATGCTGGCGTAACTCTAGGGCTCAGGCTCACCCCTCAGACCTGCATAGAGTTAAGACTCCTCTGAACCTCCTGCTTTGGTCTGATAGACTTTATTTTGGTTTTGTTTGTGTTTTGAATAATGATAATAAAAATTCTTGTTTGGTATAGAAATGTCTCTCAAAAGATTTTTTTTTTTTTTGGAGAGGTTTTTGCTATAGGGCACGTGCGTTCGCCAGACAGACAGAGAAAGACAGAGAGATAAAAAGCGAGAAATCACCCCGCAGGGGGGATGGCCACGCCACAATCCCTTCTCCTCCATTCTCCTCTCGGGATCTTGGGCACGCACGCACACGCGCCCGGCGTGAGTTTAAGCCACCGGGTCCGGGACGCAAACCATGGTCGACTACGTGGGAGTCCAGCGACATAGCCATTACAGTAACTGCTGGTCCCTCTCAAAAGATTTATGTTCAGTGTTCAGCTTTGCAGTGCTTAATTTCTTCACTTTCAGTAGAAGTATATAGTTTATAAAATATACAATTTATAAATTATTAATATTAATATTATATTCAAGGAATTTATATCAAATTTAGAGATTGAGGAAATTTGTGGTTTCACAAAAATAAAGGTAATCACACTGTCAACTTTTCTTTCTTTTATACTGGAAGTTTTTTGTATTTTTCTCCAGGTTTGTCAAGGGCTGTTTAATGAATTACTAGAAAAAGGAATTTCCGTGTGGCCTGGTTATTTGGAAACTGTGCCATCCTCATTGGAACAACTTCATACAAAGTAAGAATAATTTTCTTGTTAAAAAAATGTTTCTTCACTTTTTGATTATGTGTTTTTTTTACTTTATGGTAACCAAAAATAAAGTAAACCTCTTCTAAAAATCTAAAATATAATTAAGTGGATGGACAGACTACAGTGGTAAAGCATGGGGCTCTGTGAGGCTAACCCTCATGGGAGGTTTCTGGGTTTACAGCCAGAGATCCCTGAGTGCCTATGCCCCTGGGCTGGGTAGGACTGGGGATGGATCGTGCCATTAAGATCTTGTTGAGGATGCTGATCTCTCCTTGTCTTTCTTGCTCATGGAAGAAATAAGTAAACTTAAAATAATTTCCTAGTCTTGGGGCTAGCAGGTGGCATGGTAAGGTGCTGGATTTCGACATGGCCAACAGCATTTTGAGTCCCGGACCTGATGGCTTGCCTTCTCAATTTTTCTCTCTCTGTCTCCTGTGAGCCTGTGTGTACCATAGCAAATAAGAAAAATAATAATCATGATAAATCATTTTAAAAAATTTCATGGTCGGGAACCAGCAGTTAGCATAATGGCTATGTTGCTAGACTCCCATGTAGTCGACTGTGGTTCATGTCCCGGACCCAGTGGCTTAAAACTCACGCCGGGCGCGTGTGCGTGCGTGCCCAAGTTCCCGAGAGGTGAATGGAGGAGAAGGGATTGCGGCGTGACCATCCCCCCTGGGGGGTGATTTCTCGCTTTCTGTCTCTATGTCGCTCTCTGTCTGTCTGGCGAGCGCACGCGCCCTGTAGCGAAAACCTCTCTAAAAAAAAAAAATTTTTGTGGTCTTATGAAGCTTATATGATAGTGGAACAAATAGACAAGTATATAGATAAATAAAATTGTTTCTGATGGAGTTCTACAAAGAAAATAAATAGTAATGAGATAGAGTGACGTGGTAAGCAGAAAGACCATCTTAGATGTATTCAGTTATTGCCTTTTAAAAAAATAATTATTTCTTTAATTTTGTTATTTTTTAATTTGACTGGAGAGAGACAGAGAGAGAAAAAAAATGAGAAAGCAAGATGCCATATCCAGGACTTGAACCACAGTCAGCCATGTGGGATTCCAGTGCCCTAACCACCACACCACCTGCTGGCCCCATTCAGTTATTGCTGAAACAGAAACTTAGATTAGTATTCTGAGTTATAAATGAAGCATGATTGGGGTATAATTTGTTATAAGTAGCTCTTTATTATAACATTAGAGACTTTAGTCTAAAATTACAGTTCTTGGATTACATTTAAATACTGTAAGGCTGACGTTGTTATATGGTTCTTCCATCATGCCACCCCAAATGATCATTGAGGTACTAATGTTTATTCTCAGATTCTATTTTCTTTTATGACTTTTTTAACTATTAAAATAAATAAGAAACTCTCTGAATTTTTTTCTTTCCATATTGATCTCAAAACTTAAATGGTTTTTTTGGTCCAGCCCCCAAACCCTGACTTTTAAGTTTGAAACTCTGGAAATTGGCATGGACTCTGACAGAGCTGGTAGTGAGGGGAATTTACAGTTTCTATGTCTTCTCATGTGTTGCATTTCACTACTCTTTCTTAGGTATGATGAAATGAGTATCCTCTTCACAGCTTTGATTACTGAAACTACTTTGGAGAATGGATTAATACATCTGAGAAGTAGAGACACCACAATGAAGGAAATGATGCATATATCCAAATTAAAAGACTTTTTAATCAAGTATATATCAGCAGCCAAGAATGTATAGGTTCTCATATTTGTGTATCATAAATACTCTTTTCTCCTAATTTGGTTGTCTTATGGTAACTTAGAATATTTTAGCCCTTTTACGCTTAGGAAGTGGACATTTCTGGTGCTTCCTTTGATTAAGTTTTTATTATATTTTTGATATATTCCATTGTATCAGGATTATGTTCAACTACAAGAAACAGAAGTTCTAGGGACCAGCAGTTAGCGTAAGGGCTATGTCACTGAACTCCCATGTAGTCAACCACGGTTTGAGTCCCCGACTCAGTGGCTTAAACTCACGCCGGGCGCGTGCATGTGTGCCCAAGATCCCGAGAGAAGAAAGGAGAAGGGATTGCAGTGTGGCCATCCCCCCTGGGGGTAGTGATTTCTCACTTTCCATCTCTCTCTCTTTTTTTTTTTAATAATTATTTATGTAATTTTATTTATTTATTCATTTATTTTAATTTGACCAGAGAGAGAGAAGAAGAGAGAGAGGAAAAGTGAGAAAGCAAGCCACTAGGATCGGGACTCAAACCATGGTCAGCCATGTGGGAATGTCCAGCACCTTAACCACCACACCACCTGCTGGTCCCATTTCACTTTCTATCTCTCTGTCTCTGTCTTTCTGGTGAGCGCACGTGCCCTATAGCAAAAACCTCTCCCCCAAAAAAGAAATTCTATAGTGGAATAAGAAAATTGAGGGTTTTTTTTTTTTCTTCATAAAATAAGAAAGGTAGGAGGTAGACTATCCAAAGTTGCCAAAGTTGGTATAGCTTTTATAGGAAGGGACCCAGACGCATTCTGTCTTCCTGTCCTGCCACCTCTAGTAAGTTGGCTTTTAATCTTTATACCTGTTGCCTCATGATCACAGATGGCTGTTATATTTCCAGCCTTCTCATCCACCTTCTAGTCAGGAGGAGAAAGTCAAAGACAAGGGCTAGCCAGCCAAGAGTCTTTACTTTTATGAAGTAAAAACTTGCCAGACATCCTAATCAGAAGACTCATCCTAATCAGAAGCCATTATACCATCTGCTGGTCCCAACCTGATGTGAGTTTTAAGCCACCGGCTTTGGGACTCAAACCATGGTTGATTACATGAGAATCCAGTGATATAACCATTATGCCATCTGCTGGTCCCAATTTTTTTTTTTTTAAGAGATATTCTTGCTACAGGGCATGTGTACTCACCAAACAGACAGACATATAGTAAAAAATCATCCCCTAGGGGGCATGGCAACACTGCAATCCCTTCTCCATCTTCCTGTCAGGATTTTGGGTGTGCAGGCACATGTGTCTAGCATGAGGATTTTTTTTTTTTCAAAGAATTATTTTATTTAACTTTATTTATTTGACCAGAGAGGGCCAGAATGAGAGAGAGAAAGCGAGAAAGCAAGCTGCCAGGTCTAAGACTTGAACTGTGGTCAACCATGTGTGAGTCCAGCTCCCCTAACCACCATACCACCTGCTGGCCCCAACCCAGTATGAGTTTTAAGCCACCAGTTCTGGGACTCAAACTGTTGTCAACTATGTGGGAGTCTAGCAACGTTACCATTATTGCCATCTGCTGGGCCTCATGCAAAATATCTTGAAAGTTTGGCTACTTGGTAGATTTTTCTTTTTTGGTTATTTATTTATTTTTCTTTTTCAAAAGTCTCTCTTTTTTTTTTTTTAAGTGTGTTACTTCTATGGCCAAGATAGAGAAACAGCACCCCCAACTTGGTCTCAATGCTGTGATCTACCCCCGGCTTCAGTCATATTATATTCAGTAACTATTTTAGTAAAGATCTCTCATTAATCACAATATCATTACACCTAGAAAAAGTAACACTCGGTGATATAAGAAATACTGATTATTTGGGTGTATGTGTGTTAACGGTAGTATGGTGAGATAAGTATTTTTTAAAGTTATTATCTAAGACAGGCAGATACTTAAGTATTTTGAAGTGAAATTACAGGATAATGTGAAACTTGCTTTGAAAGGTATCTGTTTATTAAAGTAGGGGATAGATAAAACAAGAATAGAACTGAGTTGAAGATGGAAATAGGCTCATGGGGGTTTATGGTACTATTTTTATGTATGTTTGTCAGTTTTCTTTTTTAATTTTTAAAATTGAAAAAGAAAATTTCTTAGAGGGCATGTACACTCACTGGAGAAAGAGGGAGAGTGAGAAAGCACTCCCATGGAAGACGGTCATCCCACAATTCCTTCTCCATTTCTCCCCTACAGGACTTCGGGCATGCACGCACGTGTGTGTGTTTTAAGCTGCCAGGTCCAAGACTTGAACCATGCAGTTGGCCATGTGGGATTCAGCTGCCTCAACCACCATGCTGATTCTTTATAATATTGAATATACATTCAATTTTCTTTTTTTTTTCTTCCCATTTATTTATTTATTTATTTATTTTGGAGAGGTTTTTGCTATAGGGCGCGTGCGCTCGCCAGACAGAGACAGACATAGAGACAGAAAGCAAGAAATCACCCCCCAGGGGGGATGGTCACGCCGCAATCCCTTCTCCTCCGTTCTCCTTTCGGGATCTTGGGCACGCACGCACACGCGCCCGGCATGAGTTTTAAGCCACTGGGTCCGGGACGCGAACCATGGTTGACTACGTGGGAGTCCAGCGACATAGCCATTATGCTAACTGCTGGTTCCCTTTTTTTTTTTCTCTTCCCATTTATTTTTTAATATATTTTAATTTATGTTTAATCACATGTCTTTACAGTGTACAACAGTTCTTTTTCCAGCACAAATACCATACATGTCAGTCAAGACAAAGACATTACTATATACGTTATCATCAGCAAACAGCTTCTCCTTTTTTTGTCAATTAAACGCAAAGCACTTTTACTTTTTTCTTCTTCCCATATCCCCTCCCTCCCATACTAATTTTTTTTAACAATTTATTTATTTTTTTCAACTAAGTTCATAAAATTTTGTGCTGTTTGTTTTCATCAGAAGGTTCATATATTGAGATTGGTCTCTTGCCCAAAAGATTTTTGTGTTCTCTTATCTAAGAAACTTGGTTATTTATTAGTGAGTTTACCAGTCTAAATTTTGCTTATTACATTTTCATGGTGTAGTTTAACTTGTTTCTCTTTCCTTTATATCATGTTTCCTATGATTTAGTGGTCAAATCCAGAGGTTTGATAGTGTTCAAAGTGAGGCCCAGTAAGTAAAAACGACCTTCAGAGCTCACGGAGCCGAGAGACCAAAGAAAGGGGAAGACAGATCCATTTTGTTGGTTGAGAGTTTATCAAGGTAACTTACAGACAGATGCACAGTCTTAGAGTAGATCTCACTATTTTCCTGCAAAACATACTTACACATTTTGTAAGGGGGAGGGATCCACAGTGGGGAGTACATGCAAGGGTGCATTTGAGGAAAGCAGAGTGGTTTGGGGCATTAACACCTTGGTACTCTATCAGAGACCTGCCACCCTCCTGGATAGGATAGAAGGCACTCCCCTGGTGGGTTCTCTTTTAACTACTTGGGCTACATTGTAGCCTTGGGAATGTCAAGGGGATGTACAGAGATCGAGGGAGTCAAAATGATGGATTTAAGGAGCTGGCAGGTGGTCTGGTGCTTAAGGTCATGGATTCCCACTTGTCCAATCATGGCTCAAGTCCCAGACTTGGGTGAATGAAAAATCACTCATGCCAGGTGTATGTGTATATGTGCCCAAAATCCCATGAGGAAAACAGATAAGGAATTGAAGCATGGCTGTTCTCTGGGGTGGGGGTGAGGGGGGGCGGTGATTTCTCACTTTCTCTCTCTGTCTCTCTCCAGTGAGCGCATTTGCCCTATGGCCAAAACCTTAAAAAAAAAAAAAAAAAAGTGGGGGCCAGCAGATGGCATTGTAGTTATATTGCTGGATTCCCACATGGCCGACCATGGTCTAGCTTAAAAATCCTGTTGGGTGTGTATGTGCGTGTGTGCCCAAGGTCCCAGGAGGAGAACTGGGGAGAAGGGAATTTGTACCATGGCCATCCCCCCAGGGAGCGATTTCTCACTGTCCCTCTCATTGTCTCTGTCTCTCTCTCGGGCAAGCACACACGCCCTAAGGAAAAACCTCTTTTAAAAAAAAATGATGGATTAACTTCAAGGTGGAGTCACTTTGGTCTCAGCACACATAGGTGGTTATGTTTTTTCACCAGAAGGTGGGAATGTTTAGCTGTTTCTCTTGCGGTTGCTAGCAACCATTAACCAGTGCCCAGATTGGTCAGATCATTAGAGGTGCTAAATGGTGGTATTCTGATTCTGTCTTTCTTTATCTGTTGGCTAGAGTTTTCGCCAAAGAAAAACTTCTCAGCCTCCATTTGCTTTCTAGAAGTATGGGAAAGAAGGAATAATTGTCAGTATCACTCTTGATGCACCAGTGCCCCATCTTTGGCTAGTGGAAGTGAAAGCCTGTTCAAGTGGGCCTTGAGTCTTTTTGACATTCTTTTTGTAGATTTTGATAGTTTTCTTGCTATCTAATATGTACTATAGAAAATGTATATTTTGGGACTAGCAGTTAGCATAATGGCTATGTCGCTATGGACCCGACTGTGGTTTGAGTCCCGGACCCGGTGGCTTAAACTCATGCCAGACGCGTGTGTGTGCCCAAGATTCCAAGAGGAGAATGAAGGAGAAGGGATTGCGGTGTGGCCTTCCCCACTTGGCGGGGGGGGGGATGATTTCTCACTTTCTGTCTGTCTATCTCTGTCTTTCTGACAAGCACAAGTGCCCTATAACCAAAACCTCTCAAAAAAAAAAAAAAAAAAAAAAAAAAGAAAACGTATATTTCTGTTTTTCCAGGGAGCCCTGGTTCCTGTTTGTGGAAAAAGGTGTTTGTAAGCCATGCTCTGGGTACCAGGGGTGCTCATTGTTAGAAGTGGCCCACCTTTCTAGGTCTTTCACTGTTGCGAACTCACAAGTGTGTGTGTGTGTGTGAACTCATAAGTTCATACCAGTACTTTCAAATTCAGGACTTTAGGAGGTTGGGGGGGTGTGCACATATTTCAGCTTTATTTTAAGTGTACAGATTGTTAAGTTTTAACAAATCTATAACCATTACTGTTACCAACCAAACAGTTCAGCTGCTATTTTTCCCAGTCAGTGAAACTTGAGGCAGAGGCTGGAGAAAAGGGGGTTTATTCTGTACCTGGTTACAGGGAGACAGCCAGCAAGCACTATTAAACCATTTCAAAAAGTGCAACACGTTTGTATTTGTGGGTCCAAGATACAAGCATGTGCAAATCATCCTTCACTCCATTCGGTCAGAGTCGATCGCTTTCCCCTGAGTCATTACCCTGATTCCTTCAAATGCCTATTCCTGGTTTCTCATCTGAGCTATGACTCAGCACATGGTCAGGTTGTTCTCATCAGAGGCCTTTCTTAATTTCAAAATGGCTGCCGTCCTGCTAAACTGGCCTGCTTCACTACTACAATAACAAGATGGAAAATTTCCATCACCCAAAGCAGTCCCCGTGTGTCTTTAGGACTGCCTCAGTGGTACCCACTATTACATTTATTGGACAGCTGCATGCTCCAAGCCAGTTGCTTTTATTTGTTTTCATTTTCAAAATTTGTTGTAGGGTAGGGTATGTGTGCTTGCTGGAGAGAGACAGAGAGGCAAAGCAAGAGACTGCCCTATGCAGGATGGCCATGCTACAGCCCTTTCTCCTCCATTTTCTCAGCATTTGGGACAGGCATGCACATGCCCAGTGTGCTCCTCAAGCTGCCACGTCTGGGACTTGAGCCACATATTCAGTCATGCCACTGGCTTTTTTGTTGTTGTTGGAGAGGTTTTCTGCTAACAAGGCGCGTGCACTCTCCAGAAAGACAGAGGGAGACAGAGACAGAAAGCGAGAAATCACCCCCCAGGGAGATGGCCACGCCGCAATCCCTTCTCCTCCATTCTCCTCTCGGGATCTTAGGCACATGTGCATGCCCACGTGCCCGGCATGAATTTAATGCACCGGGTCCGGGACTTGAACTGCGTTTGACTACATGGGAGTTCAGCGACATAGCCATTATGCTAACTGCTGGTCCCAGCCACTGGCTTTTAATAAACTTATTTTTATGATAAAATGTTTTATAAAATAAAAATGTAAAATTCGTTTACAAAGAAATTTTGTACATTTATTTCTCTTATTGGTGTGATATTACAGTACACAATTATACATTAAAAGATATAGTTGAGGGACCAGCAGATGATGTAATCTTACGTTGTTGGACTCCCACATGGTCAACTATGGTTCGAGTCCCAGACCCAACGACTTGAGACTCACACTAGGCACGTGTGTGTGCATGCCCAAAATCCCAAGAGAAGGAGAAGGAATTGCAGTGTGACTATCCCTCCTGGGGGGTGATTTATTGCTTTCTGTCTGTCTCTCCAGTGACTGCACATGCCCTATAGCAAAATTTTCTCTAAAAAATGTATAATTGAGAGGCTAGCAGGTGGTATGGTGCTTAAGGTGCTGGACCCCCACATAGCTGACCATGGTTTATGTCCCAGACCTGGCAGCTTAAGAATCACGCTGGGCCCAGTATGAACAGATGGCATACTGGTTGCTGGACTCCCACGTTGTCAACTGTGATTTGAGTCCTGGACCCGGCAGGTTAAAGCTCATGCTAGGGGCGTGTACATGTGTGCCCAAAATCCTGAAAAGAGAATGAAAGAGAAGGGATTGTGGCGTGGCCATCCCCCTGGGGCGGATTTCTCACTTTGTGTCTCTCTTTCTCTCTAGCAAACGCACATGCCCTATAATAAGAATCTCTCTCTAAATTAAAAAAAAAAAAAAAAGATTCATACCTGGCTCATGTGCATATGTGCCCAAAATCCCAGGAGGAGAATGGAGATGGGATTGTGGTGTGACCATCCCCCCCGGGGACAATTTAAGCAGAAAAGCAACATACTGTAACTTTGAGAAAAGTCTTGCAGAGAATGGAATCTAGAGGCGCAAACGAGAAGCAGGGAAACCTGTTGAGGAACACTGACGAAGCCCAGGTGACAGTGGCCAGGACAAGGGAGGTAGCAATTCCTTTCTTAGAGCAGGCAGAAGGAGCCCCGCCTGCTCTGGTCTCTGGTCTGTGGTGTTTTTCCAGCGGTGCCCTCCCCAGGGGACATTTGAAAATCCAGGGAGTTGTGTCTGGACTTCATACAGTCCTTAGGTGTCTGATTTTTCTTTTTCTTTTCTTTTTTTTTTTTTAAGAATTATTTTGTTATTATTTTAATTCACCAGAGAGAGAGAGGGAAAGTGAGAAAGCAAGCCACCAGGTCTAGGACTCAAACCGTGGATGACCATGTGGGAGTCCAGCACCTTACCCACCATGCCACCTGCTGGCCTCAGTTATTTGGTTTTTCTAGCCTGCAAGTTTCTGTGCGATTGGAGATCTCAACTGCTGTCTCTGGGGGGTTGTACCGGAAAGGGTCAGAGGTCAGGCACTAGACCATTTCCCTAAAAAAAAGGAGGAAGGCGGAAATGAGCTCCGGCATCCCCAGTGCACTGTTGGCTGTTCCTCTGGTTGGGTCTCCCCTTCACATCCTTCAGGAGCAGCAGCACCGAGAGAAGCCAGCCTCCCTAGGTTGTAACCCCCAGCTCTGGGGTCAGAAAGGGCAGAAAGGCAACGGGTCAAGGGCAGCTGGTGAGACCACAGCTGTTTGCACCCTGCATCCCAGCGAGGGTTTGGTGCCGCCCTGGTGTTGCCTTTCTCAATCGCTCTTGGATTGTTTATTTTTCATGTGAGGCTTTGTAAGAGCTCACTGCATGTTATGGAACCCTGCTCTGAGACCTCGGTTCAGAATATTTTCCCCTTAGTTACTCTTTTCATGATTTTTCTTTTTTTATGATTTGTTTTGTCATATAGTGTGTGCACTTCTCAGAGAGAGAGAGAGACAGAGAAAAGGAAACAGAAATAACCCCCAGGGCAGATGGCCACACTGCAGTCCCTTCTCTATTCTCCTCTTGGGATTTTGGGCACGCATGCACATGTGCCTGACATGACTCAAGCCACCAGATCTGGGACTTGAACTACAGTTGACTATGTGGGGGTCCAGCACCCCAATCACTACTCCACTTGCTGGCCCCCATTATTACTATTAAATTTGCTATAGAGCATGTGCGTTTACCAGAGATAGAGACACAGAGAGGGGGGAACAAGAAAGCAGGCTGCCAGGTCTGTCACTCGACCACAGTCGGTCACGTGAGAGTCCAGTGTCTTAACCATCACACCAAATGGTAACCCCTTGTCTTACGATTTGTAAAGGCATTTTTAACTGTCCATCCAATCAAATCTAACAATCCTTTGTGTTCCTGGACTGTGAATCCTAACTGAAAAAAACCCTCCCCACTTCAAGATTAATTTTAAATCTCCTCTGTTTTCTTCCAGCACTTCTGTGGCTTAATTTTTGAATATTTTAGTATTTTATCTGTCTGAATTAATTTTGTTGTAAAGACAAGTAGGAGTTCAACTTATTTTTAAAATATGGTTCTCAAATATTTACAATGGGTTGAATGAATCACCTTTGCCCCATGATTTAAAATGCCTTATTTACCCTTCACTGAGTTACCATATGTCTTTAGATCCGTAAGTGGACTGTCTGTCCTGTTGCATTGTTCTTCTTACCTAGTCATGCCCCGATACCACACTTCTCAGTCATAATAACTTTAGAAGGTTTCCCAGCATTACACAACTTTCAGTTTCGTGTACTCGCATCCTTCCTGAAACTTGCACACCGTTTCTGTATTTAGTTTCCTTCTTCAGCAAGTACATGATTTTGTTCTTAGCAGTTTTTTCAATAAGAACATATGATTGGAAGATCTCAGTCTTTTCCTTAAAATGTCTTTATTTCACCCTCATTCTTGATCGATACTTTGGCTAGTATGTAGATACCTTAATTGGTTGTTTTAAGCCACAGCATACCCCATTCTCCTATTTGGTGGGATCAAAGCCTAAAACATCACGTTCCCTTGCTGCTGGGATCTCGGAGGTGAATATCTCCCATCAGTGAGATGCACGTGCACGGGATTCAGCAAGCAGGAAGGTGGGGGTTGTGACCGAGAAGCAAGTGTTCGCCGCCGTCACGCTCTGCACTCCACTCTCTGGGCCCGAGCTCCTCAGTGTGAGGCATCTGTGGCTGGAGCAACAATGGTAACAGTAGCAGCAATAACATTCTAGTCTTGGGGCCAGTAGATGGCGTGGTGGTTAAGATGTTGGACTTCCACATGGTTGACAATGGTTTGAACCCCAGACCTGGCGGCTTGCTTTCTCACTGTCCTTCCCTCTCTCTCTCTCTCGCTCGCTCGCTCTCTTTCTCTCGTCAAATTGCAGAATAATAATAATAATAGAATAAATAAAAATAAATGTTCTAGTCTCTAGGTGTAAGAATATCTACAGGTAAAGTATTACAATTAAAGAGCCAACGTTTAACAAGGATGCTAGGTATAAAGTCAACCAAAAGATAGCGCTTCTATATATCAACAACAGGAAATAAAGATATGATTTAAATATTCAAAATAACTAATGCTCGGCCAACAGGTGGTGTGCAGTTTAAGGCAGTGAGATCCCACATGACCCACTGCACTGTTCAAATCTCAAACATGGTGGTTTGAAAGACATGCCGGGCCTGTGTGCATGTGTGCCCAAAATCCCAAGAAGAGAAGGGATTATAGCATGGCTGTTCCCTCAGGGGGTGATTTCTCATTTTCTTTCTCTCTGCCTCCCTCCAGCGAGCACTCATGCCACATATAAATATATAGTTTGCTATAGAGCATGTGCCATATATGTATATGTATATGGCACATGTGTGTGAGTACCCAAAATTCTGATAGGATGGGGAAGTGGAGAAGGGACTGTGGCCTTACCATTACACATTAAGGAGTGCTTTCTTCCTCTCCTCTCTGTCTCTCTGGTGAGTGCACATACCCTCTGGAAATTAAAAAAAAGAAAGAAATGGGGGGGACCAGCAGTTAGCGTAATGGCTATGTTGCTGAACTCTCATGTAGTCGACCATAGTTCGAGTCCCAGACCCAATGGCTTAAACTCATGCCGGGCGTGTGTGCGTGTGTGCCCAAGATCCCAAGAGGAGAATGGAGGAGAAGGGATTGTGGTGTGGCCATCCCCCCTGGTGGGTGATTTCTTGCTTTCTGTCTCTGTCTTTCTGGTGAGCACATGCGCCCTATACCAAAACCCTCTCCAAGAAAAGAAAGAAAAAAAAAAATGGAGAATGCTTTTTAGAAAACAGTAATATTGTGTAATATTGTTATGGTCTCGAAATAGGGACTGACCCCAAGTTCACTTTTTCTGCGTGTAAATCAGCCTAATAAAAACATCTTACCCTGAGAAACAGTTTATTTCTTCAAACTTCAAAAAATAAGTTCAGAATAGACATATCCAGTGTTACAATTATTACAGGCTTCTGAAATGCAAAAGGAAAAATAACTCAGGATTAGGAGATGAACTTCTGAAGGAGCTCTGAACAATCCTATTTCTAGTAGCTGAGTGCCCGGACAGAGTCAAATATGGGGGTGGGAGGGGGCTGCCTCAAACACTCACGGGAAATGCGTGTTAGGAAAGTTTTATGCATGGACTTCAAACATTTTTTCATCAAAACAAGCTTATACTGGGGCCAGCAGGTAATTAAGGCACTGGACTCCCACATGACCCATGGTGGTTTGAGTCCCTGACCCAGCAGCCTGAAAAACATGCAGGGTGTGTGTGTGTGTGTCCAGAATCCTGCGAGGAGAATGGAGGAGAAGGGACTGCGGCATGGCTGTCCCCCTTGGGGCATGGGCTGATTTCTCAGTTTCCTTCTCTCTCACTACCCTGAGTGCATGTGCCCTATGGCAATAAAGAACAAAGAGAGTGAAAGAAAAAGCTCACTTGGGAACCAGCAGTTGGCGTAATGGCTATGTCGCTGGATTCCCAGGTAGCCGACTGCAGTTCGCGTCCCGGACCCGGTGGCTTAAAACTCACGCTGGGTGCGTGTGCATGCGTGCCCAAGATCCCGAGAGGAGAATGGAGGAGAAGGGATTGCGGCGTGACCATCCCCTCTGGGGGGTGATTTCTCACTTTCTGTCTCTATGTCTCTGTCTGGCGAGCACACGCGCCCTATAGCGAAAACCTCTCCAAAAAAAGAAAAAGCTCACTTTAATTCAATTTTCTTCAGACTTTCTGAAGTATCTTTGAAGTAACCATTTTTCACTGGACCATTTCGAGCAGTTTATTCCAGAAGCTTCTTAGTAGTGCCGTGTCCCGCGCTCTCGAGTTGCTGTGTGCCATTCCGCGGCACATCCAGCCCTCTTCCCAGCCCTCCACCCCGACGGGATCTGTTAAGGGCTGTGGTGTCCTGGGTGTGCTCGGTGCCCCTGTCCAACCCATCCTTGGGCTCCTAAAGCCCTGCGTGTGGAGACCCAGCTGTGGCCCACCTTGCTGTGCTGGTGCTACCTTCTGGAATGTAGGCGTGGCATAATGGATTTCCTGGGAGGGTTCCGTCCCTGGGCAAAAGACAAAAAGCAGAAATTATGGGGCTAATCCGAGTCTGACCACACGAGGGCAGCGGCAGAAAGCCTCTGACTGCAGAGACCATGTACTGTCTTGGGTTCTAGAAACGTGCTGCCTCACTCAATCCCACGTCTGGCACAGAGTTCTCCTCTGAAAGATGGGAATGGTGTAAACCAGAACTTGGAGGGGTCTGTGTGAAACAGGGAAGCTCAGTTTTTCAGTACCCCCTGGCACGCGGCCGGCACTGTCCGTATTGGCTGGGATTATTCTCACTGTGAGCTGAGGCCCTGGGCCATGTCTACTGTAAAGCAGTGAGTGATGCCTGCTTTAAGAGGCGAGCATTGAAGACTTTGGAACACAGTGAGGGTCACTGTAATTTGATATTAAAGAATCTCCAAGATTCATTAAGTGAAGAAAATCAAGGTGTAGAATGGCGTATCTGCAATCTGCTACCATTGCTATTATTAATTTAGAGGCTAGAATAGATATATCAGGTTGTCGGGAAAGTCAGGGTTTTTTTGTTTTTTGGGTTTTTTTTGCTATAGGGCGTGTGCGCTTGCCAGAGAGACAGAGAGACAGAAAGCGAGAAATCACCCCCCAGGGGGGATGGTCACGCCGCAATCCCTTCTCCTCCATTCTCCTCTCGGGATCTTGGGCATGCATGCACATGCGCCCGGTGTGAGTTTTAAGCCACTGGGTCTGGGACGTGAATGGCGGTTGACTACATGGGAGTGCAGTGACATAGCCATTACGCTAACTGCTGGTGCCTTTTTCGGGTTTTCTATGCAAAAATGTATCATGACTTTCCTGACAGCCCAATAGAATACCTGTGGAAAGAATTTGAAAATTTGTGTTATGCCTCAGGTAAGTGGGAACTGACATTAGGGGTAGGAGGGAGGCATTGAACCCTGTTCTTTTTCTTTTTTTTCTTTTTTTTTTTTTAAGAGAGAGTTTTGCTTAATAGGGCGTGCTCACTCACCAGAGAAACAGAGACATCCAGAGAGACAGAAAGTGAGAAATAACCCCCTAAGCGGGGGATGGCCACACTGCAGTCTCTTTTCCATTCTCCTCTCTGGATTTTGGGCACACACGCCTGGCATGAGTTTTAAGCTGCTGAGTTCAGAACTTGAACGAAGGTCAATCATGTGGGAGTCCAACAACATAACCATTATGCCATCTGCTGGTCCCTCCTTTTGATATTTTTTAAATGTGTGTCTGTGTGACCTTAACAAAAAAAGACAGGGTTGGCCCCATGGCCTATTGGTTAAGGGAGCTGGATCTCATATAGCTGGCTGCATGGTTCAAATCCTGGACCTGGTGACTTGAAAAACACACCAGGTACAGGTCCATGTATGCCCCAGATCCCAAAAGGATGGAGAGATGAAAGAGAAGGGATCATGGTGTGGTCACGCTCCATGGGAGTGAAGGGAACTCTCTGTCTCTCTCTTTTTCTCTGTCTCTTTCCGGCAAGCACATGCACCCTCTGGCAAATTAGAAAATAAATAAATACAAAAAAACAACAAAACCCTAAAACCAACAAAAATACCCAACAGTCTCTTACCTGGTTGACCTGTATGGATATTCACATATATTCCAACTTCTTTGGTTGTCTCTCCATCATCCTTGGGCACACTATCTCCCGTAGCTCCTCCTACATAAATTGGTACAGAGTCATTAAACCAATTCAATCATGATTTTCTTATCCTCTGCCAAGGAGCAGAATTCCTAGAGTCCAGAGGGTGTGCGTGACCTGCTCCAGCGGCCTGAACTATGGAACAAAAGCAAACCGTGAGCTCAGCAAGGAGTCTGAAGTACTCCCTTCAAGCCAGAGCCCCTTATGTTTTTGTTTGTTTGTTTGTTTGTTTTTAATATTTTTTTCCACTGGGCACATGCGTTCATAGGAGAGACAGAGGGAAAGTGAGAAATCACTCCTCGGGGGGCATGGCCACACAATCCCTTCTCTCCCATGCTTCTCTCAGGATTTGGGCCATACGTGCACACGCGCCCAGTGTGATTTTCAAGCTGCCAGGTCTAGTACTTGAATTGCATTTTGCCTTGTCAGAGTCTCGTGCCCCCAACCACCATGCCCCCTACTGGCCTTCCTTCCGATTTACTTTCCCCAGCATGCTTTTCCATCAGATGATGCTTGCAAAGGCCAGCACATTTTCTTTCCTTCTCTGAAGGGAATCAAACGCAAGAGGTTTTGTAATACCTTCAAGAGGTTAAAAAAAAATAAAAAATAAAAATGATCCTGCTGTGTTAGTTCTGGCAAGAACCTGGACTTTTTGTAGGAAGAGGAGACAAGGTTTAACGATATGGATTGGCCCTACAGCCTAGTGGTTAAAGGGAGCCGAGTCCTACATGGCCACCACCCATGTGGTTCAAATCCCAGCCCCAGCACCTTGAAAACATACCAGATACTGTATGTGTGTGTGCCCAAAATCCTGACAGGATGGAGAAATGGAAAAGGGATTGTGGCATGACCAGGTCCCATTGTGGGGTGCTTTCTCTGCCCTTCCCTCCCCCCATGTCTCTTGTCTTTCTTGGGCAAGTGCAAGCACCCTGTGACAAAAAAAAATAAAGCCATCCGATATGGGAGCTTGCTCATAGGAGTAGTAGTAACACAACTGGCATCGTTGTAACACAACTGGGCCCACATGGGAAAGGTCCTGGGTTCGTGTCCCAGGAACCCCCTGAGCACGCAATGTGCTGGTGATCCACACTGACTCGGACCGGGGGCAGATTGCTCCGTGAGGACTCTGTTAGGGGTACTGTCTCTCTCTCACCCATGAAATAAATAAATGAATAAACTTTTTGTTTGTTTCTTTTTTAATTTGCCATAGAGCTCATGCAATTGCTGGAGAGGGGAAAAGTGAGAAATCATGCCAGAGGGTATGGCTATGCCACAGTTCCTTCTCCTCCGTGCTTCTCTTGGGAGTTTGGGCACACGCACACATATGCACCCGGCATGAGTTTCAAACCACCCAGTCCAGGACTTGACCTGTGGTTGGCCATGTGGGAATCCAGTTCCTTAACCACTACGCTACCCACTGGCTCCTAAATGAATAAACTTTGAAAAAAATGTAGGGAATATATAAGTTGTGACATCTATTTTCAAGTTTCGTGTCATATGACTCCCTAACAACTCTGCGTTATGACTCCATAGAGTTTAAAAGAGGCATGGGGATCTAACATTTGTCCTTCCTTACCTGTTTATTTTCAGTTTGTTCGAGGGTACGTGCACTCGCCAGAGAGAGAGGGCAGGAAAGTAAGAAAGCACCCCCCATGGGGGATGGTCACAGGATGATCCTTTTCCTTCCATTTCTCCCTCTTTCGGGATTTTGGGCATGCACACCCATGTACCTCATGTGGTTCTCAAGCTGCCGTGTCTGGGATTTGAACTGTGCAGTTAGCCATGTGAGATCCAGCTGCCTCTACCACCACACCACTGGCTGGTCCTAACAATTGTCCTTTAGTTCTCTCTCCATTTCTGACAGTGTCTCCATGGCCCCATTCTGCAGAACAGTCAAGCTCAGAGAGGTGAAGGCCCCTGTTGGATACTCTCAGCTTGCTGGCAGGGGCCAGTGCTGAGACAGACTTTTTTTTTAAAATCTATTACTCTCTTTGTAATTTTGAAAAATAATTAATTTATTTTATTTATTCATTCATTTATGTTTTAATTTGACCAGAGAGAGACAGAGAGAGAGAGGAAGTGAGAAAGCAAGCCACCAGATTCAGGACTCAAACCCTGGTCGGCCATGTGGGAGTGTCCAGCGCCTTAACCACCAGGCCACCTGCTGGTCCCTGAGACAGACTTTTTAATGCAAATTTCCATCCTTTTCCACAGCTGTTAGCCAAATGAAAAAGCCACTTTGAAACCTTCCCCAGAGGTGACCATAGATGTGAACAACGAAAAGCAGTAACTGAGGCATCTATATGGACAATAACTAGTTTTCTGTGGGATGCTACACCCCGTGTGCGAAGAGGAACGGTGTTCTTGTCTTCATGCTTCCTCCCCATGGCAGATCCGGTGAAGAGGCTGAAAATGCTAAGCAAAGCTCTTGCCTTTGAAGAACTTGCAGTCAGGACCTGCTATGTAACATGCAAGTTCAGGACAAAGTGAACCTGCAGAGGCCTCTTGTTAAAAAGTGTTAATAGTTTCAGGGGCTGACAGGTGGCATGGTGGTTAGGGGCTCTGGGCTTCCATGTAGCTGGCCCTGGTTTGAGTCCTGGACCTGGCAGCTTTCTCTCTCTCTCTCTCTCTGTCCTTTTCTGGTCAAATTAAAATAAAGTTAAAGAAAATAATTTTTAAAAAATGTTAGTATTTTAATGAACCAGCTGGTGGTTCAGGCAGCTGGATCCTACATGACTGACCATGGTTTGAGTCCTGGACCTGGCGGCTTCCTTTCTCACTTTCCCTTTCTTTCTCTGTGACTCTCTCAAGTCAAATTTAAAAAATAAAAGTAAAAATAAATACTAAATCTTTAAAAATAGAAAGGGAATTCTGACACATTACAACATAAATCTTAAGACTATTAATCTAAGCCAGGTACAGAAGACAAATACTGTATGATTCCACGTGCATGAGGTTCCTGGTCCAATTTAGAGGCAGACACTAGAATGGTGATCGCCCAGGGCTGGGGAGAGAGGGAAGGTGGTACTGGTGTTTAGTGGGGGCAGAGGTTCTGTTTGGGAAGATGAGAGCAGTCCCGGGGTTGGACGGTTGCAGACACTGGAGTGTACTTCCTGCCCTGAGCCGTACACTTACACATGGCTGAAGTGCAGATTTCACTACCATTAAAACAGTTCAGGGCCACCTCTGTGGGGCAGGGCTCATGTTCTGCTCTAGAGAAGCTGGATCCCAGAGGTGACCATGGTTCAAATCCCTGGCCTGAGCAGCCTGACACCACCGGGTACATGTGTGAGCGCCCCGGATCCGATGAGCTGGTAGAATGGAGAAAGATCACGGCGTGACCGGCTGAGGGTGCCCCCCTCGTGTGTGCACACACAATCTCTCTTGAATTAAAATAATCATAGTGATAATTCTTTTTTTCTTTTCTTTTTCTTTTTTTTTTTTTAGGTTTTTAGCATAGGGTGAATGTGCTCACTGGAGAGAGACAGAGAGGGAAAGTGAGAAGTCACCCCCGGAGGGGATGGCCATGCTGCAATTCCTTTTCTGTTCTCTCAGGATTTGGGGCATACAAGCCACCATGTCCGGGTCTCAAACCACAGGCAGCTGTGTGGGAGTCTATCACCTTAACTACCACTCCACTCGCTGGCCACATAACGATTTGAAGAAGTGTGGCACGAAGGTAAGAGGGTGTTGCTCTGCGGGGCTGACCCAGGTGGGAGGGTTCAGAGTTCAAGTCTGGAGACCTCAAGTGTGCTGGACCTGTGTGAGTGAGAGAGAGAGAGAGGGTGGGGGAGAGGGATCCGGGGCTGCCGAGGGTTGGGGATAAATTGCAGCAGGGTTGGACGTGCTGTCTCTGTCTGTCTCTCTCACTCATGGAGGAAATAAATGGATAAACTTTTTTAACAAGGAAAAAATTTGAAAGAAACATTTTAAATTATTCAGAATTTCGAGACTGTGATCAGAGAGCGTGGAAGTAAGTGTGGCTCTTCATAGCACAGGCTGCTGTGACTGCACAGGGGCACACCCACGAGAGGTCCCGGTGTGATTACACTGGGAAGCCGGCCTCCACCGGAGACCTGAGAACGAGGCTGTGTGAGGCTGATCAGGAGGTCAGTTCCGGCCGCCCACCCCTTCCTCATCTTTCCTCCTGGTTCATCGTCGCCCCATTGCATCTCTGATCTCCCTTTCCCTTCCGCCTCCCCTCTGCCTGGCTGCCTTGTCTTACCCACGGGAAACCAAGGGGAGCCCCTGAAGAACTTACTTGCTTTGTACTTTCGTAGTATCCAAAAAGCCAGAATTAGGATAATGACCATCAGCACCAGCAATAACCCCGGAAGCAGGAGCGGCAGGCAGAAAGGACAGCTGTCTCCACCCGGAAGAGTTTCTAGAAGGATGAAAGCACATGCTAAAGGGATAAGAGGATTGGGTTACTCGCCCTGCCCACAGGCGGTTCGAACCCCTGCTCCTTCCAGGCAGAGGACTCTCCTCCTGAGAAGTCGAGGAGCTCATAGCCCCAGGGGAAGGCCAGTGGTTCGTGGCTAACCCATCAGGGTGACCTGAACCCAGCACTGAGCCAGCCCGTGGTGAAGGGTGTCTCTGCTTTGGGAATTGGGGGGGAAGCTTGCTTTTAACAGAATTCACAGTCTGCTTATAGTTGATTGTCGGTATAATTCTGCTGCTGATCCAGTTCCGAGCATGAAGTCGAGAGGTGTTTTTATTCTCAATTCTTACAAGTTAACAGAGTTTTGTTGTTGTTGTTGTTGCTTTATTTTGTTTTGTTTTGTTTTTAAAGAAGTTTTTGCCTTAGGGTGTATGCGCTTGCAGAGAGAAAGAGAAACAGACAGTGAGAGGGAAAGTGAGAAATCACCCCCCAAGGGGGACGGCCACACCGCAATCCTCTCTCCATTCTCCCAGGATTTGGGGCACATGCACACACACACGCACCTGGCGTGTTTTTGAAGCCACCAGGTCCTGGACCTGAACTGCGGTCAACAATGTGTAAGTCCAGCAACATAACCATTATGCCATCTGTTGGTCCCCACAGTAGGGTTTTCTTATTTTATTGAAAGAAACCCAGAAGTATTTCTTGAATAAATAATTTCTACACAATTATCTCCCACTTCCTCCAAAAAGCAGGAAGTAACCTTGCTACTCATAAATAGAATCAGGTGAGGTTGGCAGGTGGCGTGGTGGTTAAATTGCTGGGTTCCTACATGGTCAGCTGCAGGTTGAGTCCCGGACCTGGTGGCTTGCTTTCTCACGTTCCCTCCCTCCTTCCCTCTCTGGTGAGTGCACATGCCCTGTAGCAAATTTTTAAAAATAATAATGAAAGATAAAATGAAATAATTCTTTAAAAAACAATGAACAGATTCAGAAATTTGCAACAAGAAATGTCTGGTTCTGACATGCTCTGTCAGGTCATACTGTACTTCATGGGAGAATCCAGCTAAATGATTTATTATATAGTTCATTAGTAAGCAGAACTACAGAAAGCCAGCGTGGTGGAACATCGGTAACGCCAATGCTCCACAGTGTTTAGGCCACGTGGGGAGGTCTGGGTTCGTGTCCTGAGGTCTCCCTACACATGCCAGCACGCTTGTGCCCGTGACCCTAACTAGCTGAGGCTGGTCTTGATCATGGTGTGAAGACTCAGTTCTGTGTATTTGTGTGTGTGTGTCTGAAGAAATTTTTTTTTTAGAAAAGAGTACTGGGCCAGCAGGTGGCATGGTGTTTAGGGTGACTGGACCCCACATGGCTAACTGAGAATTTGAGTCCCAGTCTTGTTGACTTGAAAATCATGCACATGTATGTGCATGCCCAAAATCATAAGTGGAGGGTGGAAGAGAAGGGATCGCAGCATGGCTAATCCTCCCGGTGGGTGATTTCTCACTTTCCCTTTCTCTCTGCCTCTCTCCAGCAAGCACACAGACCCTATAGCAAAATTAAAAAATAAATTTAAATATAAAACGATTTATTTATTTATTTATTTATTGAGAGGTTTTTGCTATAGGGCGCGTGCGCTCACCAGAAAGACAGAGAGAGACAGAGAGACAGAAAGCAAGAAATCACCCCCCAGGGGGGATGGCCACGCCGTAGTCCCTTCTCCATTCTCCTCTCGGGATCTTGGGCACGCACGCACACACATGCCCAGCGTGAGTTTAAGCCACTGGGTCCGGGACTTGAACTGCAGTTGACTACATGGGAGTCCAGCAACATAGCCATTACGCCAACTGCTAGTCCCAATATAAAAAAATTTAAAACAAACCAAAAAGCCCCAAAAACAAATAAAAAAGTAAAGACAAATGGCTCACTCTGTTGGAAAAAAATAAACAGCCAAGTATTGCAGAAAGGAAGGATATTGAGTACCTATCATGCAGCTCACGTGATCTCATTTGCCTTTCACCACAGTCCTGCAATGTGAGTAGTACCATGCCTATTCCACAGATGGCACTGTGCTTCAGAGAAGTTAAGAAACTTGCCCAAGGTCACACAGCTAGTACATGGCAATCAGGACTCCACAGTCCACTTTTTTTTGAGAGATTTTTGCTATAGGGCGCGTGCGCTCACCAGAAAGACAGAGAGAGACAGAGAGACAGAAAGCAAGAAATCACCCCCCAGGGGGGATGGCCACACCACAGTCCCTTCTCCTCCATTCTCCTCTTGGGATCTTGGGCACGCACGCACACGTGCCCAGCGTGAGTTTAAGACAACGGGTCCGGGACGCGAACCGCGGTTGGCCACATGGGAGTCCAGTGAAATAGCCATTACGCTAACTGCTGGTCCCACACATTTTTTTTTAACAACATCAATTTGGCACAGAAATAACAACCTATAGGGACTGAAGTGTAAGTAAAATGAAAGAAAAACACTTAGAATCTCCTTGTTCCATCCCTCCCCTGTGTAGGAATGCCTATGACAGTGTCCTCAACAGAATGGCACCCCGTGATGGTGGCCTCAGAGGGTAACTTTATTAGATAACAGCACAAATAGGATGTTCTTTCTATGGACTGAAATCCCCCTCCTGCCATTTTCAGGAAGAACGAGTTGAAACTTTCACAAGGAAGCAGACATGGACTCCTCTCTGAGATGGGATGATTTGAACCAGGCCAACGATCGATGTCTCAAGTGAGTAGAAAGATGTAGCTTCCCTGGAGTTTGTGGGAGGACTGTCAATGGCATCAGAGCCTTGGTGAGGGGTGAAAGGAGTCGCAGGAAGGCAGCTCTGCAGTAAAACATTACATTCAAAAAACGTCCAGGAGGGACCAGCAGTTGGCATAATGGCTATGTCGCTGGACTCCCATGTAGTCGACCGCAGTTCACGTCCCGGACCCGATGGCTTAAACTCACGCTGAGCGCGTGTGCGTGTGCACCCAAGATCCCGAAAGGAGAATGGAGGAGAAGGGATTGCGGCATGTCCATCCTCCCTGGGGGTGATTTCTCTCTGTGTGTCTCTCTGTCTCCCTCTGTCTTTTGCCCTATAGCAAAAACCTCTCCAAAAAACGTCTAGGAGTTTGGGGATTGTCTTATGTTCCTGAGACAGGCTGCACTAGCCACTTAAGCATGGGCGACCCCTCTGCTTTGGAACTAGGAAAGTCCTCACTGGAGCAAAGGCTGTGAGCAGCAGGTTCTCCAGGGGACCCTGAGCAAGTGGCCTCCTGGGGTTGTCTTGGCTCTCGGTCAGTTGGTAGGAGTGTGGTGACAGGCACAAGGCGGGTTCCTCTGTGCTGTCTGCTAGGCAGGCCACATCTGGAACGTTATAGTCCATGTTCAGTTCCAAAATCAACGGGCCCTGACAGGACAATGTTCTCTGGAGGTCTTCTCATGGGAGCCAGTGAAAGAACTGGGGGGTTTCACCTGGAAATGAGACAACAGTAGGATAAAAGGGATCCCTCTTTTTAATGGTTCATTTGCTGCAGCGGGAGACTGGTTTTGGGGGGTGCTGAGGACACAGGTGAAATGACACAGAAACACATCATGCAGAAGCTGACCCCTGCCAGGTCTTGCTCCACCCTGATCTTGTGGAGATTTGACCGGAGGCTATTCCCCAAGGCTTCTCTGATAACCTCCTTAACAAAAGAAGGCAGGCCTCAGCCGCTCCAGAAACGGCAATGTTTTCTTCTTAGTGTGTATGTTTGCAGTTATCTTCTACTTGTAACAAGTGATTGAGTATTTTCTATTTATGTAGCAATATGGTATTTCCTTTAGAATGCTTTTAATGAAATTTAAAAATATTTTTTAAAAATTGTCAAGGCTGGGACCGGCAGATGGTGTAATGGCTATGTCGCTGGACTCCCATGTAGAAGACCATGGTTGGAGTCCCAGACCCAATGGCTTAAACTCACACTGGGTACATGTGCGTGTGTGCCCAAGATCCCGAAAGAAGAACGGAGGAGAAGGGGTTGCGGCATGGCCATCCCTCCCCCCAGGGGGGGGCGACTTCTCACTTTCTATCACTCTGTCTCTCTCTTTCTGGCGAGTGCACGCACCCTACAACAAAAACCTCTCTAAAAACAAAAACTGTCAAGGAGTTGAGACAGCCTGTGGCATGGTGGTTAGGGTGACTGGATCCTACATGCTGACCCTATGGTTCGAGTCCTGGATACAACATCTTGAGAAACATGCAGGGCATGTGTGTGTGTGCCCAAAATCCTAAAAGGAGAAATGGAGGAGAAGGGATTATAGTGTGACCCTTCCCTATGGAGGGTGCTTTCCCTCTCTCTCCTCTCTGTTTCTGGAGGGCACACACATACCTTCTGGAAAAAAAAAAAAAAAAGATTCAGCTCATTCGGCCACATAGACTTTCCCCGTAGACCTTTCCTAAGTCCTCAGGCAGAAGCGGCTCTTCATTTCCTGCCTACCCTAATGCCAGTGTACTGCCTCTAATCCCTAATCTATAATAATTACAGTCACTTTGAATGTAACCATTTGAAATTGAACCCTAGTTAATCAGCTAGTTAATGAATCAATCAATAGATAGAGACACACTGAGAATTGCTCTTCTTCCACGGTTCCCTGTCACGGTAAATGGTACCATCCTTCACTGGCCGCTCAAGCTAGACACCTATCTGGAAGTCATTCTTGATTCCTTTCTCACCTCACCACCTGTGACTCCAAATGTAATCGATCGGCAAGTCCTGTTGGTTCTTTTTCTGAAATATTTTGTGAATCCATCCATGTCTGCCCATCCCCACCACCGTTTTTTCTGCGATGGCTACAAGAGCTTCCCAACTAATACCCAGCGTGGACTCTTGCCTTGCAAAAGTCCTCCCTTTAAATGAAAGAACTTCAAGGATGATAAATTGGGTCTGGAAACTTCCCTGCCTGCCCATTGCACATGGAAGGAGTCTAGATTCATCCCATGGCTCCCAGCCCCACCCAAATCTCCCCCACTTTCTTTCCAGTCTCATCTGGGGGTCACATTCCCCCGAGACTGATCCTCTACCACACTGGCCTCCTTGCAGGTCCTTGGATCAGCCAGGCTCTTTCTGAAGTTGGAGTTCCTGCAAATGGTCTGCTCTCCTAACTAGAGGCCTTTTCCCTTGTCTCTTCACATGGATAACTCCTTCTCATCCTTCAGGGCTGCACTGAAATGCCACTCCCTGCGAAAGGCCTTCTCTAACTACTCTACTAGGTAGGTCCCTCCCCGTCCCCTGCATTTCCCCATCACTGTGCCAGCTTCTTTTCCTTTGCAGCAATGATTAGAGTCGGCGATTTATTTATGAGTCCTTATTTGAGTTTTGAGTCTTCCTTACTGGATTGTAAATTCCATAAGGGCAGGAATCAACGTTTATCCAGGGATTGGCCCATCTGATTGCTCATTGAATATTTGATGAGTGACTTGCTGATTAGTAAATGTGTGTTTATAGCTCCTGTCTTTACCCTTAATGGGTTGAAGACAAGACTGTCTTAGGCATCTTTGAAATTCCAGTAGCACAACTGCTGTCGGAGTAAGCACTGGATAGAGAGCACTGATCTGACTTCACTGAAGATGGCGCAGTTTTATGAGCTACTAGACTGGCTCCACAGGATGGTGTAATTGCTCTCACAAAGTTGTGCACGGAAACATATGCACCGACAGATGTGCTGCCCATCCAGCAGCGAGGAGACTGGCCACTAGAGATTTTATCAGCGAAGTTACTGGCCTCCCACTATGCAGCGTATTTCATTCCATGTTTGCAGAGGTTTTCTCCCTTCTTCATAATTCTCTCCCTCCCTCCCTCCCTCCCTCCCTCTCTCTCTCTCTCTCTCTTTAATTGCTAGAGAGTACACACACTTGCTAGAGAGAAAGAGAGAAAAAGCACCCCCGCCCCCGAATGGGGCATGGTTACATGGCAATCTTTTTCTTTCATACTTCTTCCTGTCAGGATTTTGGGCATAAGTGCACTCATGCCTGGTGTGTTTTTCAAGCCATAGGGGCAGGGGGACCAGCAGTTAGCGAAGTGGCTATGCGGCTGAACTCCCACGTAGCTGACCGCGGTTCAAATCCCAGACCTGGTGGCTTAAACTCACGCTGGGCACATGTGTGTACGTGCCCAAGATACCGAGAGGAGAATGGAGGAGAAGGGATTGTGGCATGGCCATCCCCCCTGGGGGGTGATTTCTCACTTTCTCTCTCTCTGCCTTTCTGATGAGCACACGCACCCTATAGCAAAAACTTCTCCAAGAAAAGAAAAAAGCCATAGGGGCAGGGATTCCAGCTGTGGTCAGCCATCTGGGCTCTGACTCCCTTAACCTCTGTGCTACCTGCTGGCCTTTCAGATTCCTGCCAGAAGTACAACTCTTCCTCAGTTTATAAAGATCATTGGTTTTCATCTGGAGCCATTGCATCCTCTAAAACCTTATGCAAAAACTTATGTCTGTAGTCTCAGGAGCATTTCTCTGGGAAAAGTGTCTATTGCTAACATTAGATTATTGCAATAGTTATAACTTTAAAAACTGAGAATGGGGGCCAGCAGGTGGTGTGGTGATTAAAGGTTCTGGATTCTCACATGGCTGACCGTGGTTTGAGTCCCAGACCTGGTGGCTTGCTTTCTCACTCTCTTTCTCTGTCCCTCTCTGGCCAAATTAAAATAAACATTAAATAAAGTAATTCTTCAAAACAAAAACAAAAACAAAAAATCCTGGAGGATGACTGACCTAGAGCGGTGTTGTCCAACAGAATGTCGTGATCTATGTCATCCTACATGATAGCTATTCGTCTTTTGAAATGTGACTAACGGCATCATGAAATGCACTTTTTATTTCATTTCGTTTCAGTTACTATGATATTGACTTTAAATAGCCCATGGCTAATGACTACCGTACTAGATAGAACAGACCTAGAGATTCATTTGGAGTTGATCAGGAAGTCAGAGTCCGTACGTGCAGGACTCTCTCTCTCCTCTTCCAGGAGTCCATTATCAAGGTCCTCGTCTCAGATGAGGACGTTAATGCCAGGCTATTGTGGCTTGGGATGGGGAGATGGGAGAGAAATTACACCAGTAATACAATGCAGTTGGGCAAGAGGAGTGCTGGCTGATGGGGTTCCTGAGGTCAGAGGAGGGAGGTGGGAAAGGCCTGGGGTCTTCATGACCTTCCCCACGTGGCTCAACACTGGTTCCAGAACTTCTGACTTGAGTCTTCACAAAAAGGCCATTTGGGCCACACTATGACAAACCATGGAAAAGTGTCTAGATAAGTTTTCAACCATTTTGTTGTTGAGATAGAAGACTTTTGTCTAAAAATACAAGGCTATTATCTAAGCTAGCCAAACATCTTAGAAAAGAGAGTAAAATGGAATGATTAAGAAAAAAGATCTTGACCTGGCCCCGTGACCTGATGGGTAAGGGAGCTGGATCCCACATGCCTAGTACAAATCCTGGCACTTGGAAAACCTGCTGGACATACATGCATGTGTGCCCCAAATCCTGATGGGCTGGAGAATGGGGAGAAAGGGGTTGTGATGTGAGCACACTTGATGGGAGTATTTTCTCTCTCTCTCTCTGTCTCTCTGGAAAGCTCTGAGTAAAATACTTTCCAGGCTGTCGAGTAAGTGGTCACAAGAGGTATGGAGGGTCCTTCCCAGAACTAGGAAGACTCCTACGGATCATGGGATCTCCAAATAATGAGCGTCTACTTACCGACAAATGTGAAGTTGAACTCTTGACTGTATTTCGAACAGTTGAGAACTTGGGCTTTGCATTTGTAGGGGCCCAAATCTTTGATTCCTAAAATACTTTGGTTAAAAACTGTGGGTTCACCTTTTCCATCCTGGGTTCCCAGGTATGTCTTATTCCGAAACAATGAATAGGTGATTGTCAGTGACTGGTTAGCATTGAAACAAAACACAGAGACGTTTTGACCTTTCATGACCTTTTCCGTTTTTGTGGATATGTTTGGAGAAGGGAATTCTGGAAAATAAGATGACAGAAGGAAAAGTCTTTGTTAAAATCTTGTGGCCGTAACTTAGTAGTCGTCTAGCCATATGCTTCATGGGTGGACGTGGTGGGCATACTCTGCCCTGTGAGCTTTTCTAAGTGAGGCATTTATTGCTGCCCAGCCAGGTTGGCCAGAGTGCAAGGACCCGTCCACGCCAACAGAAGCTCCTCCCAGTGACCAGGCAGTGGACTTGACCAGGTAAACTCTTTCATGCTTGTTATCTCTCTGGCCAGTGAGAACTTGAAGCAGCTTCTACTAAGACTGGCTAAGGGGCCAGCAGGTGGCATAGAGATTAAGGTAGCTGGATGCCACGTAGCTGACTACACGGTTTGACTCTTAGTGTTGGCCATTTGAAAAGCATGCTTAGGCATGTATGCCCCAAACCCCTGGAGGAGAAGGGAGAATGGAGAATGGAGAAGGGGAAAGGGATTGCAGTACAGGATTGCGGCCATTCTCCCTGGAGGGGGAGGGTGCCTCTCATTCCCCACCCCCCATCTGTCTCTCTAATGAATGCATATTCTCTCAAGCAAAAGAAAAAAAAAGGATTTAGCTATGGTTCATTGCAATTGGCAGATACATTTTCTTGAGTCTTTTATTTTTTTTAATCTACTTTTTTCCCCTTGGAATTTATTTGTTGAGATGGAACATTGTTTGTCTTGCGGGCTTTTCCTTGGTTTATATTTCATTGATTGTATCTCCATAATATCCTTTACTCCTTTTTCTGTCCTCTATACTTCTGGTAAATCGATAATTAGAGCCATAGACTTGATGAAGTTTAGATTAGCTTTTCTTTAGAAAGAATGAGTCATAGAAGGTGGTGTGTACTCCCTGGAGGGGGCACGTAATGTTGGACCATCTTTTTTCTAATCTATTAGTAACCTTTGACAACTACCATTAAAAGCATGATTTTATTAGGCTAAGGAATTGTTTTATTCAATTTTATTTATTTATTTATTTATTTATTTATTTATTTATTTATTTATTTAAATTTGACCAGAGAGGAACAGAGTGAGAGAAAGGGAGAGAGAGTGAAAGTGAGAAAGCAAGCTGCCACGTCTGGGATTTGAACTGCAGTTGGTCATGTGGGAGTCCGGTGCCCTTAACCACCACACACCACCTGCTGGCTCCCTCATTTTTTTTTAAAACCACTGGAAATCTTTTCAAATCATCTCCTAGTTCTTTTGACATGACCCCAATAGTCTTTGATAGCTTGTTCATTAAAAATATATATTTAGAAATGTCAAGGCAGGGCCAGCAGGTAGTTAAGGTGCTGGATCCCACGGCTGGCTCTGTGAGTTGAGGTCTGGACCCAGCAGCTTGAAAAACACTCTGGGCGCGTATGTGTGCATACCCGAAATCAGAGGGCACAGTGGAAGAGGAGGGACGGGTGTGGCCCTCCCCACTGGACAGTGATTTCTCACTTTCCCTCTCTCTCTGTCTCACTCCAGAGAGTGCACACACCCCACGGCAAAAATCTTTATAAGGAAAGAAAGGTCAAGGCAAAAAGATAACCCTTATCAAAAGTAGAATGTACAAAATAAAAAAAAAAAAAG
>NW_006159662.1:4347694-4356893 GCF_000334495.1 Tupaia belangeri chinensis
AAAATTATTTAAAGGAAAGTTTATTTATTTATTTATTTATTTATTTATTTATTTAAATTTGACCAGAGAGGAACAGAGTGAGAGAAAGGGAGAGAGAGTGAAAGTGAGAAAGCAAGCTGCCACGTCTGGGATTTGAACTGCAGTTGGTCATGTGGGAGTCCGGTGCCCTTAACCACCACACACCACCTGCTGGCTCCCTCATTTTTTTTTAAAACCACTGGAAATCTTTTCAAATCATCTCCTAGTTCTTTTGACATGACCCCAATAGTCTTTGATAGCTTGTTCATTAAAAATATATATTTAGAAATGTCAAGGCAGGGCCAGCAGGTAGTTAAGGTGCTGGATCCCACGGCTGGCTCTGTGAGTTGAGGTCTGGACCCAGCAGCTTGAAAAACACTCTGGGCGCGTATGTGTGCATACCCGAAATCAGAGGGCACAGTGGAAGAGGAGGGACGGGTGTGGCCCTCCCCACTGGAGAGTGATTTCTCACTTTCCCTCTCTCTCTGTCTCACTCCAGAGAGTGCACACACCCCACGGCAAAAATCTTTATAAGGAAAGAAAGGTCAAGGCAAAAAGATAACCCTTATCAAAAGTAGAATGTACAAAAAAAAAAAAAAAAAAGACCATGAAAGAATAAAGAGAAGTGTAAGGAAATATTTTTACGTCCTCAGTAAGATGCAAAAATTAGGAGCAATGGAGAGCCGCGGTGGCTGCCAGCGTGCGCCCGCTGAGCTCCGCAGCGGCACTGGGAGCCTGGGAACCCCGCTACTGTGGCTCCCAGGGAGTAGGGCCATGGCCGGGCCGCTGTGGCCAGGCTGCGCACCACCGCCACAGTCATGGCATCACCACCGATAAACTGTACGGCCTGGGCTGTGGGCTGCTCAGCGAGCTGCTGGTCTGCGCTGGGCTCTGGGTACCGCCTCAAGGGCCACAGCAAGGGCTGTGTGGCCGACATCTACAGCTTGTGGGCATCTGGATTCCTGACCACACACACCTTCATGCAGGACTTGGCCCAGATGTTTGGCAGCCTGCTGACTGTCACCAGGGCCAACCTCAGTTCCCAGGTCCGCTCTCTAAATGGAGGAGTTCCTAGACCTCTGGCTTCAGTTACCTGGTCCTTGTTGGAGGGCAGATTGGGGATAGCTATAACCCTGGGGTCGCCTCGGCTCAACCGTGATTGATTTATCTGTGCCTAGAAAGTCTGGCATCCTGTGCAGGCTGTGCCCTGGAACGTACCACAGCCATCCTCCAACAGAAATACCGGCTGCTCCCCTCTCCTGGATCCTGCTAATGAAGCCTGGGCCAGGGCAGGCACAAGGCCTGGGCTGGATACTGCGCGTCTGTGTGTGGTGTTGGCAAGGCCTCCTTCGCAGAGGCCACTGGAGTGACACCACTAGCCTGAGTCTTAAGGCAACGCGTCTTCCTGAGCGCCGCAGGCCAGGCCCAGAGGCTGCTGGTGGAGCCTCACACCCGGGGAGAGGTTGTTTATTCCTCATAGTTCATTGATCAGCCATGTGCTGAGAGGAGAGGTTAGGAACTTTCCCAGTGTGGTCTTATTCTGATAAATGTCTGCTTTTTTCCTTTTTGTTGAAAAGTAATTTAACAGATTTAGAATTTAGTGAGAGACACCTCTCTGGCAGGTGGTGGCTTTTAAGGTCCAAACCAGCCAGCGGTGCTGGTGTTGTTTAACAACCTGAGGCTGACTAAAGGTGTGGGTCTGAAACCAGGTTAAGATAAAGACTGGAGAGCCTCAGACCAAACACCTTTTTCTCTGGGCCAGTGGGATTAGTGGAGTGGTGTAAGTGCCCGGCAGGAAAGCGGGTCAGGCAGGTATGTTCAGTGGGCGGGAATGTGGTGGGAGTGAGGATGCAGATAAAGAATATTGGAAAATAGGGAGGCTGGCAGGTGGTGTGGTGGTTAAGGGCGCTGGACTCCCACATGGCCAACTGTGATTCAAGTCCCGGACCTGGTGGCTTGCTTTCTCCCTTTCCTTCTCTGTCTCTCACTCTGTTCTTCTTTGGTCCAATTAAAATAAGTACAGTTAAAATAAAATAAGTCTTAGAAACAGAAAAAAAGAATATTGGAAAATAGGGCTGGCACCGTAGCATGGTGGTTAGGCATTGTGCATTGCGATCACAGTCCCACATGACCGGCTGCAACCTATGGCCTGAAAAACATGCCAGGCATGTGTGTGCACTTGCCTAAAATCCTGGCAGGAAGGAGAAAGAAAAGAGAAAGGATTGTGGTGTAACTGCGCTGCATGGTGCGTGGGCAGGTGAGTGGGAGCCTCTCTCTCCCACAAGCACACACACCTTCTGATAACCAAAGAGGATTGGAAAATAAGTCTTACCCTTTTTAGAGTGATTTCTTCCTTGTTTTTTCATAAAATACAGTTAAATATACCTGTAACATCTTTCTGTAAATCCTGTGTCTATTCAGCATAGCCTTTTACCTTTATATGTATACCAAGTGTTAAGCATAAGTGTTGGGCATTTCAACTTTAAAAAAAATTATTATTATAAAAATCTGCTGCCATTAAAATAAAAAAAAGGAGCCATGAGGAAAACACTGGGAGCCAGCCGGCGGCACAGTGGTGAGGGTGGCTGGATCACACGTGGCCACTGTCTGGGCTGAACCCTAGACCGGCGGCTTGGGGGACGAGCTGGATGCGTGCGCATGGTGACCAAAATCTCAAGGGAGGAATGGAGGGAGAAAGGATTGTGCTCTGGCCGTTCCCCCAGGGGATGATTTATCGCTTTCTCTCTCTGTGTGAGTGCAGGAAAGTTCTATAGCAAACAAACAAAAAAAAAAAAACCAAAGAACTGAAAAGGTTGACTACCCTCAAACTAACCTATGACGAAATACAGAAGTGTTAGCTAAGAAGAAAATACTTAAACACAAATAAAAGCAATCAAAGCAAAAGACCCTCTGCATGTGTATGGATATATCAGCTGCAAATCTATTGCAAATCAATAAGAAAAAGGTCAAACAATCACATAAATAGGTCTAGTATGAACAGATAGTTTCCAAATGAAGGGTGCAGAAGACTGTTAAATAGCGCCGGGCCAATGGATGACCCGAGTAAAGGACAGATTCGATCCTTCAGAAATGCCATCTCCTCTGCTCTCATTCTTTTATCTGGACAACTGACATTTTCTCAGTCATGTGTAAGTTCACCTCCAAGAAAAGACCTCACCTCCCCGCCTCCCTCAATTTCCTTTACATGGGAACGCTAGAGCTTTCATGGCCAATAAACATGCGAAAGTGTTCAGCTTTGGAAGTGTTGAGACAGCTACAAATTATTGGGTCAAGTCACGATGCACTTTTGCAGAGAAAAATATGCTGTGACACTGATGATCATGGTGTGATGCATCCTGCTGGGAGTGCCTCTCTCTCTCTCTCTCATGCGTGTACACACTCTCTCATGAATAAAATAAACTTGAGCCAGCCCCACAGCCTAGTGTTTAAGAAAGCCAGATCCCACACAAGTTGGCTGAGGTTCGAATCCTAGCCCCAGGAGCTCAAAAAACACTCCAGGCACAAATGTGTATGTGCCCCAAATCCTGACAGGATGGAGAAACGGAGAAGGGATTGCAGGCGAAGGGGTCATAGCATAGCCGCACTCCACTGGAGCTATTTTTTCCCTCTCTCTTTGTCTCTCTGTGTCTCTAGTAAGTACACACACCCTCTGGCGTTAAATACATAAATCTTTATATATATACATATATATGAATATATTGAATAGATAAATATTTACAAAATATATTTATATATTTCTATTTATCTCTTTCTCATTTAAAAAAAAGCAAGCAAATGAACCAACTCTGTGGCACATTGGGAGAGTGCTTTTTAAGAGAAGCTTGATCCCACATGGTGACTCTAGTTCAAATCCTGGCCCAGTCCTCCTGACACATGCTAGGCACACACACATTGTCCAAAATCTGATGGGCTGGGGCCAGCAGGCGGCATGGTGGTTAGAGCACTGAACTCCCATATGGCTGACCGCAGTTTGAGTTCTGGACCTGAGAGCTTGCTTTCTTACTTTCCCTTTCTCTCTGTCTCTCTCTCTGGTCAAATTTAAAATAATAATACTAATAACAACAAATACAATTAAAATAAATAAGAATTTTTTCAAAATATGATGGGCTGGAGGACTGGAAGAAGTGGCTCGTGGGATGACCAGTCCCTGTGGAGGGTATTTCTCACTCTCACGCTCACATATACACACACACACACACACACACACACACACACACACTATCAGGAATAAGGAAAAAGAAGAGAGCATTGTAAAAACAAACAAATAAATCCTGGCAACAATAAAAGAAAAATTGCATTGTAAAAACAATCTTAATATTTTTGTCACTGAGTCTTAGGGAAAAAAATCTCCATCTTCCTCCCGCAAAACTGTTTATTTTAAACAGTAGGTCTTTGAGAAGACTTTGCTCTTGGGCTGTTCATCTAAAAGCATAGCAGAGCTTATAAATGACTGCTCTGTTTAAAGATGACTATCTTAAGAGAAATAAACAGCACTTACCATTTGCTACCGTACCACAGTCCAACACAGCCTTTTGAACTGAAAGAGAGAAAAGAAACACGAGGGGGCTGATTCCCCACATGGTGCTTTGGCTGGGAGACTCAAGCCTCAAAATGATAAGAGGCTCATGTGTGAATTAAGAAAAAATTGCTCCCAAAGCACAGCTTATTCACACGGCTCCACATTCTCCGGGACGAATTTAGAGAGGAGGGTGAAGGAGACTTAGTTCAAGATAGCAGTGACTCACGTACAGCACTTCCTCCTTTTTTTGAGGAAATCAGAAGGACTGGACAAGCTTTGCACAATACGACCAATCGCTTCCTCCAGCCTAAGTTTCTCTGTGAGTCCTTATAAGAAGAAAAAGATACTATAGTATGTTCCTAACTCAGGGTGGGTGGGAATTTGGGAAAAAGCAAAAGAAACTGACTTTCTGTTATGTTGTATTTGTGTAAACCACCTAATCCTCTCTCTCTGGGCCCAGTCTACATGAAAAGGAGTTTAATGAAATTTGGTATACTCTTTGGAAGCAGATACTGAGCTGGGTTGTGGTGTAGTGGTGATGCAACTGGACCCCCATGGTGAAGGTACTGGGTTCGTGTCCCAGGACATCCTGGAGCACCCTGGGCACATATGCACACGTGTGTCCATGTTCTGGGCTGGCTGAGGTGTAAGCAGGTCATAGCATGAAGATTCTATTGCGGGTGCCTCTGCCTCGTTCTCTCTCTTTCTCTCATAGAAGAAATAAATAAACTTTAAATATCTATATTTATACATCTATATATATCTATATAGCTATATATATATCTATAGCTATAGATAGATGCCAGTATATGTTTGTGTGTGTGTGTATGTGTGTGTGTATGTGTGTGTCATCTCAAACAGACACACATAAACATGGCATCAGAAATGCTGGCTTTTGTTTAATGTTGATTCCTAGACCACCCTGCAGACTTAACTGGGTTGAAACCTGGTACTCTAATTCATTTATATATATATAATTTATATATATATATCGATCGTATGTATGTGTGTGTGTGTAAATTTTCTATAGGGTGAATGTGCTCACTGGAGAGAAATAGAAACAGAGAGAAAGTGAGAAATTACCCCCCCTGGGGGGGATGGCCATGCCACAATCCCTTTCCTCCATTCTTTTGGGATTTTTGACACGTATGTACCAAAATGTATGCTTTATTCTTTTTCCCAGATAACAAACATAACTGAATATCAAATGTATAAAGTGAGAATTGCACAGGGGGAAAATCAGGCACTTTTATATTATACGAACATTATCTTTTCAAGTTTATTTCCATCCAGAATAACCTTGGTCTGCCAGGATCAGTAGAATGAAGTCACAGAATCACCGTTAGTCAAATGTGTGTCTTTACTGTCTTCTGCAGTTCCAATACCTCCACCATGAACCACTTGAGACAGCTGTCAGGGGTTATATAATCAGTTCCAGTGTCTTCGTTCATTCTGCAATGCATTAGCGTCCACAGAAAGAGAGAGAGTTCTACCTCGTACTTACTCCGCATTGATAATATCTGGTACAGTGACTCCATTTGGAAATTCTCTGCCATTGGCTTACCACGTTTCCCAGGTCGGGAATTGAGTAGTCATTTGTACAATCATCACCTTGTTTGTGCAGTGTTCTCACAAGATTTCTGCATAAAATGACTCTGTTATGGGAAATGGGGAACTGAGCCCAGCTTGTTTGTTTGTTTAGATAATTATTTATTTTATGTTATTTATTTATTGTTATTCTTTAATTTGACCAGAGAAAGACAGAGAGACAGAGAGGGAGAAAGGGAGAATGAGAAAACAAGACACCAGGTCCAGGACTCGAACCATAGTTGACCATGTGGGAGTCCAGAACCCCAACCACCATGCCACTTGCTGGCTCTGAGCCCAGCGTGTTTTTTAAGCTGCCAGGTCTGGGACTTGAGACATGCAGTTGGCTATGTCTGATTCATCTCCCTTAACCACTACACTACTGGCTAGCCCAGACACTGCTTTTTTAACAGGGTCTCTAAGTGATTCTTACACACACTCATGTCTGAGGAAGACCTCTAAAAGATACTGTACCTCAGTGATTTCTGAGTCAGGGGAGACTCAGAAATACGGCGAGCACTCCAGTAACTGGAGAATGCAGGAGGAGAAAATGGGGCCAGCAAGAGGAGAGAATGCGGCCAGCAAGGCAGAGGTCTGAGTAAATTTACAGGAGCCTGGGGCCTTAGAAATATAATGTGCAGAGCCATTTCCCCACAGAGTAAAGACTACTAGAAAAACAGAAGAAGAGCTAGATTGTGGGATAGGTGAGTGGGACAGCTGGTCAACCCATGCAAGTGTAAGCAGTTTCACCAAGAGAGGAAGTGGTGAGTTGAATGGGAGGGGGCTAGGCTAAGCTGGAACACTCATCTTTGTGGCTTAGGCCTTAAGGCATGGCCGAATCACTCTTCTTTGATCTGTGGTCACCCAAGCTAACATTCTGTTCCTTCCAAGTAGGGGAAAAGTTCACTCTCAGCTAATGCCATGAACTCTGAGTACTCATAAGTTTCTCCTACCTAGGCAGACCCATTTCCCAGTAAGGCTGTGAGGAAAGAGCTAACAGAGTAGTGGTTCTGCTTCTGAGACCTTCTTAATTCATTATAAATAACTACCCAAGTTTGGCTGAAGCTTATTTAAAATATTAAAAATAGGAGTTGAGTGATGGTGCAGTAATAAAACGCAACGCTCTGTGATGCTGACCCACATGGGAAGGTTCTGGGTTCACCTCTCGAGACCTCTGGTAGTACCTTGGGCATGCACTTGCCCACGACCATGCTCTGAGGTCAGCTAAAGCTGGAAGTGACTTGTAGCATTGAAGTTCTGTGTTCTCTCTCTTTCTTTCTTTCTTTGTCTCTCTCACTCATGGAAGAAACAAACTTAAAAAATAAATAAAATATTAAAATAGAAAATGTTCAGTAATAAAGAATGATGTTTCAAATAAACTTGCTTTCACTCTCAAAAATAAATGTTTCACTGGATGACAAATTTCATCTCTCATTTCCTTCACTGAAAAGTTCCACTGTCCAGCTCTGAAAAGGAGCATTATGGGAAGGAATTCAGCCAAGAAAGATAAGAAATTATGAGAAGAGCAGAACTTTCCTATCTGTTCCACATTAGCTTTAAGGACCAACAGATTTCGTGCCAAGTATCTGTTGATTAAACCAGATCTTCCCAATCATTGATCAGCATATGGCCTGATACATATTTGTATGGAATTTTCTAATCACAGTTTCTTCCTGCTGCTTTGATCGTATTTCCTTTTACATTGCCTTTCAGTGGTTACAGCAGTTCACAGTACTCTGTAGAATTTTGAATAAGTGACCTGTCAGAGGCATATACAAAATTCCACTTTTTCTTCCTTTGCATCTGCAGTGTACTTTATCCTATTACTTTTTAACTGCCACTGCTGGCTAGTTGAAAAACTACAGAACAACAATAAAAGCATTCCGTGCACCCACATTTTCATATTGACCCATAGAAATGGTTTCTCTCTCAGGTACAGTACCAATTGGAGACAAGTCTGACAATGGAAAGAAACATTGGCCCTCTCTAGTATTTTTAAGCTTGAATGGTGGTTGCTGTTTTCTGACTCATCTTGTGGGAATTAGATCTAGGACAAACTCATATTAAAAGCCAAAATGAATGAGCCCGAAGATCTAAACTGCAAAGGTAGAAAGCAGAAAACCTGGGAAATGACAGTACTGGATAAAATAAGCTCCCTTATCAGGTCACTTAGTGAGTCAAAGATTCAATGATCAGACAGTGAATTTCAATCGATTGAGAATGGATCTGAAGAAGGCGTTATCAGATCACGGACAGATGCGGTCCTGGCAGTAGAAAAGAGAGTGCCACTTGTTAATGATGTGAAAGTTTTTCAGACTCAGAGTGGAATCAACCTTGACTAAGCCGAGCCAGAAAAGCCATGGAGGAGGTGTCTTCTCACATTAGAATACTTGATAACAAGAGCTGCTATTTGAAGAATTCTGCCAGAACCCACAACCCTGCCCAAAGACCACTGCAATCTGACACAAGGACTGCTTCTGCGAAAAACATCCATCCAGAGACTGCCCGTCCAGCCTTGGATGAAGCCACTCTTTGGGTTCATCCCAGTAGCCAGAATAATTGTCTCAAAACAATCAGTATAATCACCCTCCTTAAACAAAGCAGCAAAATAGTATGTGTGTGTATATATACATACACACACACACACACACGTAATTATTTCCCAGAGGGTAGGTGTATGTGTGTTTGCCAGAGAGACAGAGGAAGCATTCCTCCCTGGGGCGTGGTTACACTTTAATTCCTTCTCCTCCATTTCTCTACCCCATCAGGGTTTGGGGCACATGCGTGTGTGTGACTGGCATGATTTTCAAGTTGCTGGTACTGGGATTTGAATTGGAGTTGACCACATGGAATCAGGCCCCTTATGCACAGGGCTTAACCACTATGCTAAGGGATGAGACCTGTTTGTTATTTGTTTGTTTGTTTGTTTTTATAATTTGACCAGAGAGAGAGAAAGGGAAAGTGAGAAAGCCAGGTCCTAGACTCAAACCATGGTCTACCACGTGGGAGTCCAGCACCTCAACCACTATGCTACCTGCCTGCTCCAGGTTTTTT
>NW_006159662.1:4356905-4392432 GCF_000334495.1 Tupaia belangeri chinensis
TTTTTTTGCCAGAGAGCACATGCACTCACCAGAGAGAGGCAGAGAAGGAGGGAGAGGGAGAAGGAGAGGGAGAGGGAGAATGCCTTCCTATGGGGCATGGCCATATCATAATCCCTTCTCCTCCATCTCTCAGGATTTTGGGCACATACAGATGTACCCAGCGTGTTTCTCAAGCTACTAGGTCCAGGACTTAAACCACAGAATCAAACGCATGGGATCTGCCCCAGATACCTGAAATACATGATTAGAGTTGTGTCTTAGTACCCATATATGATTTTTACTTCAAAACACAAGCTAAAAATGTAAAGTACGTCAGGGCCAGTGTGACGGCCCGAAGCGAGCAATGAAGTTAAATTGCTGTTGTTTGTACTGTGTAAGGAAAAAGAAGACAACAGGATTTTTAAAATGAGGCGTTGGCTAATTTGTAATTGCTGTGGTATACTTCTCCACATTTTCTGAAAAGCAAATTTTAAATGGTGTTGTAGAAGAATATTTCATGACATGGGGACAATGTAGTCCATGAAATGGAAAAGCTGTTCGTACATGGTTGTAATAACGTGAATCATGTGTGTATACGTGTGTTTGTGTGCACAGCGTTTTAGATAGGGTCTTGCTCTGTTGCAATCCTCCTGCCCCAGCCTCCAGAGTGGTTGGCACTACAGCTACACACCACCATGCTCAGTTTTTGGTGTAGACCATGAGTACTCAGCCTCCCAGGTGGTGTATGCCTGCAGAATAGTAGTGCGTACGATCACAGCTGGGCTTGAATCATGTTTTAAATTAAGAAAGCATGTAATTTGCACACAAACAAAAAACCGCCGAGGGCCTGCCTGTGAGCTGGTGGTTAAGGCAGCTGGAACTTCCAAGGCTGATCACATGGTACGAGCCCCAGAAACGGCAGTGTGAAGAACGTGCTGGGTGTGTGCATGTGCATGCCTGAAATGTCGAAAGGAAAGAGAATTGGAGGATGATCGCATGGCCAGACCCGTGGGGGCTGCTTTCTTGTGCTCCTCCACCCCTGGCCAGGGCACACATCGTCTGGCAGAATTTTTTTTTAAAAAAAGAAGAAAGAGGGAACCAGCAGTTAGCGTAATGGCTATGTCGCTGGACTCCCACGTAGTCGACGGACCCGGTGGCTTAAAACTCACGCCGGGTGCGTGTGCGTGCGTGCCCAAGATCCCGAGAGGAGAATGGAGGAGAAGGGATTGCGGCATGACCATCCCCCCTGGGGGGTGATTTCTCGCTTTCTGTCTCTATGTCTCTCTCTGTCTGTCTGGCAAGCGCACGCGCCCTACAGTGAAAATCTCTCCAAAAAAAAAAAAAAGAAGAAAGAGGGACCAGCAGTTAGTGTAATGGCTATGTCACTGGACTCCCATGTAGTCGACTGTGGTTCGAGTCTTGAACCCAGTGGCTTAAACTCACGCCGGGCATGTGTGCGTGTGTGCCCAAGATCCCGAGAAGAGAATGGAGGAGAAGGGATTGCGGTGTGGCCATCCCCCCACCCCACCCCCGGGGGGTGATTTCTCGTTTTCTATTGCTTTGTCTTTCTGGTGAGCGCATGCGCCCTATAGCAAAAACCTCTCAAAAAAAAAAAAAAAAAAGGAAGAAAGAAAAAGCTGCCTGAAAGGTTATTTTCTTGAAATGTTAACAATAACCATACTTAGATGTTAGAATTGGGGTGTGTGTGTGTGGGAGGGGATTTTCTCTTTTTTTCTTTTTCCAGAGGGTGCACTCACTCACCTGAGAAAGATAGAAAGACCTAGGGAGAGAGTGGGAGTTGGAGAAAGCATCCCCCAATGGGGTGTAGTCATGCTACACATCCCATCTCCTCCAGGTTGCCCTCCTGTCAGGATTTGGGGCACGCACACACACACCTAGCTATGGTTTGCAAGCCGCCAGGTCTGGGACTTGAACTACATAGTCAGCCATGTGGGATCCAGCTCCTTTAACCACTAGGCCACAGAGATAACTCTCTCCCTTTTATTTATTTATTTATTTTTAACTGCCAGAGGGCATGTACACTTACCAGAAAAGACAGAGAGAGAAAGAGAAAGAGTAAGCACCCCCCAAGGGGCTGTGGTCATGCCATGATCCCTTCTCCATTTCTCCATCCTGTCAGAATTTGGAGCATGCATGTGCCCAGTGGGTTTTTCAAGCTGCCGGGGCTGGGATTTGAACCACAGTCAGCCATGTGGGATCTGGCTCCTTAACCACTGAACTACAGGACCAGCCCTTATTTTCCTAGTCTAGCTTCACTTTATTATTTTTTTCTGCATTAATATTCTCCTTATTATGGAGAAGGGAAAAAGGGGGGATAATCCCAGGCTTTGACATTTTCCCTCCTCCTCAGTAGAAGAGCCTCATCTACACCTGGCAGTAGGCTGAGCAAAAGCCAAAGGTTAGGGACATTCCCCGGAGGCTTGGGGTCAACACCACTAAAACCAAGGTCCTCCTTGAAGGGCCCTTCTGTGACCCGTCCCTAACCGTAGGGACCCAAAGGCTTGCAAACAGCTCCTACTTCTATAAAAGGAAATATGTTTTGAATCCATTAAATTAGAAGAATTCAAATAGCACACTACATACACACACACACACACACACACACAGAGTACCCAACAGGGGGGACCAGCAGATGACGTAATGGTTATGTTGCTGGACTCCCATGTAGTCGACTGCAGTTCAAGTCCTGGACCCGGTGGCTTAAACTCACGCGAGGCGTGTGTGCCCAAGATCCCGAGAGGAGAATGGAAAAGGGATTGCTGCATGGCCACCCCCACCCGGGAGGGGGGTGATTTCTCGCTTTCTGTCTCTCTCTGTCTGGTGAGCGCACGCGCCCTATAGCAAAACCTCTCAAAAACAAAAACAAAAACAAAAAAAACCCAACAGGTATGAATATGATTCATTTCCTCTTATTGCCCTTGCCTCAAGGACTTTCTTAGCTCTCCCTCCCCAGCAGTTTCGACAACATTGTTAGGGATAGACATCTTTTGTTTTGTTTTGTTTTACTTATTTATTTTAGAGATTTTTGCTATAGGGTGTGTTCTCACCAGAGAGAGAGAGAGAGACAGAGATACAGAAAGCGAGAAATCACCCCCCAGGGGGATGGCCACACCTCAACCCCTTCTCCTCCATTCTCCTCTCGGGATCTTTGACATGTGCGCACACATACCTGGCAGGAGTATGTGCGCACACATACCTGGCAGGAGTTTCGAGCTGCTGGGTCTGGGACTCGAATGTGGTCAACCATGTGGGAGTCCAGCACCTTAACCACTACTCCACCCTCTGGCCCAGCTAGAGACATCTGGACAGGCACTTGGTCACTAGTTGGCGTTACAGTAACAGTCGCTGTTGTTCTTTGACTGGGCCAGGCCTGGTGTGAGATGCTTTGCCCATGTAATCTCTTCTGGTCCTCCTGAGGATCGTTACTTCCATTTGACATTTGGAGAAGCTCGGCCGTGGTGGCCTGTGCTGCTAAAACCAGCTACTTGGAGCCGAGGCCATATGGGAGGCTTGGGTTTGGTTCCCAGGCCACCCTAAACGGGCTGGCCATGGCGACACATGTCTGTGGTCCTGCCTAACTGGGAGACTTGGATAGGAGAATTGTGATGTGGAGAGACCCTGTCAAAATCTCTATCCCTCTATCTCTATCTCTTTATCTCATAATAAATAAATATATATTAATTTTTTTTAAGGTTGCATAGTTAGGATTCAAACCCTGATCTACCTGAAGATAAAATCTGAACTCCCTAACTCCTTCTCGTTGCCACTGTCTGTCCCACAGCAGAGTAAATTGGTGCCTGGATTGGCGTATGGGTCACTTTTCCCTGTCCAGAGCTCCCCCACTATGTGACGTGTTCTCAGAAGTAAAGCTGTGACCCATGTCACTCCCATGGGTGAGGGTACGGGTAGGCCGGGGCCTCCAAAGTGGAGGAAGCCGTGATCAAGCAGGTCCACTCAGGTTACTGATTCTTGTGGCCACAAGCTTGGCCTGTAGGTCCCTGTGTGTTCCTGTGGACAGGTGGCCTCCCTGTGGGGAAAGGGTCCTGCCCAGGTACTCGTTCTTCCAGGATATCGTCCCCTCCAGTGTTAACTCACCCAGCGTGCCCCGGCTCAGGCTCCCCCAGTCCCAGCCGCCGATAGTCACTCCAGGCCCACACCCAGCCATCATCAGGGGTCCCAGATGACCAGGGCCTGCTGCTCCTGCCCGTCTTCCACGCTGCCTGGCTTCTGCTATCTAGAAGCAAATCATCCTTAACTCTCAGATCACAGGAAGCCTTTGTCCCCTCTGACAGTGTGGGTTACAAGTTATTCTCCGGTACCCGCTCTTCTAAAAAGAGGGTGCTCGGTGGTTCACACTGGGACGTTGGTGGTGACTTCTCGCACTGCAGAAGAGGGTGGAAAGAACCCCATGTTTACTCTCTAGAGAGGTGACCATCCACTGCTAGAAGTTTTGCTGAAGGGCGTGGAAGATTTGAAAGAACGAACTTGGATCCCACGCTCAGGGATGGGCTGGGTCCTGGGAAAACCATGCGCTGAGACTTCTCCGCCAAGAGTCGCCTCAGTTTCCTGCTTCAATGGTGCTTGATTGGAACCCTGGAGCCCGTCCCCCATCCCAGCCGGCCACCCAGAGCCAGTCCTCCGCCACCAACTCAGCGCCCTCGGACAGCTCCAAGGCCCCCGCCACCGCCACCGCTGTGTCTTCTCGGCCACCTGCCGTGAGGACCACGACGGCCTCGCAGGGTCTCCAGAACCTCCGCCAGGACTCAGAGGCCACCATCAGCTGCCAGATCAGCCTGGAGCCCTACGCCTCGCCTCCTACGTGTGCCTGTCCATGTCTTTCTACTTTGACCGTGATGGTGGGGCCTTGAAGAACTTTGCCAAACACCTTCTCCACCAATCTCCTGAGGAAAGGGAACGTGCTGAGAAACTGATGAAGCTGCAGACTCACGAGGTGGCTGCACCTTCCTTCAGGATATCAAGAAGCCAGACAGTGATGGCGGAGAGCGGGCCGATCGCAGTGGGGCGTGCCTTACACTTGGGAAAACAGCGCATCCGGACCTACTGGAACTGCACGAGCTGGCCACCGACAACGACCCCCGTTAGTGTGACTTCACTGAGACGCACTGCCTGAACCAGGCGAAGCCCATCAAAGAACAGGGTGACCACGTGACTAACCTGGGACGATGGGAGCCCGGAACCTGGCATGGCGGAGCATCTCTGTGAGGAGCACGCCGGGGAGGCCGTGATACCCAGAGCCACCGGTGACCTCCCTGCTCACCAGGGCAGGACACGCATGTTGAGGTTTCTTTTACATTTCCTGTAAGTTGTACCAAGACATCAGCTTAAATTCTTTAATTTGTACCATTCCTGCAAATAAAGAAATTTGGTACCAAAAAAAGAGAAAAAAGAAAAGAAAAAGCCGTGTGCCTGAGCGGGCCTGGGGACCTTTAGAAAAGGGCTGTGCCTGGAGGATTTCCCGGTTGCAAACAGGAAACGTGTCAACCACAGAACAGACGCAACCCGGGAGGTCCTGCTGACAGCTGTGGGCAAACGCTGCGAGGAGTGCGTTAGCGAGGCCCTGGGAGAGGAAAGCAAGGCGTCGCAGGCGGCCCAGTATAGCAGAGGTGATGCAGGAGGGCTGGGCCATGCACCTGGCATGTTCCTAGGGGTTATAACCATGCCCTTGGGATCAGCAGAAAGCAAAATGGTTGCATTGCTGGCCACGTAGGTGACTGCAGTTCGACTCCCGGACCTGGCAGCTTACACGTACACATACACCACACATGTGTGTGTGTATGCAGGCCCAAAATCTTGAGAGGAAAATGGAGGAGAAGGGATTGCAGCGTGACCATTCCCGCTGGGGGCGGGGGGGATTTCTTGCCTTTTCTCTCTGTCACTTTCTGTCTCCCCAGTGAGTGCACGTGCCCTATAGCAAAAAACCTTGCAAGAAAAAAAAAGATACATATACATTTCATTGTCTCAAGTGTTGGTGTTTGGTTTTAAAAGATCTTAATATTCTTGTATTTATAAATATTAAAAGATTTCTCATTGGCCCAGCTGCAGAACTCATGGGTAGAGGTTGCTATGTGGCAAGTTGAGGCCACACAGAAGGCCTGGGTTTGATTCCTGGCCTACCCTAAAAGCTGGGTGTGGTGACACGCGCCTGTGGTCCCGAACCTCCTTGGCTGAGGGAACCTTTCTCTTAGTGTCCACCCAAGGAACAGTTACTCTGGAAACACGACCTTGGTCATCAGAACACACTGGGTTTAGCTGGCTTTGACGAGGTCTTCTACAGGTGAAAAATTACACAGATCTCCATCATGGCGAGAGAATGGTCTCCTCTAATTTGGAGATGAGATTAACTTCTTAAATCAAAGCCGGGGACCAGCAGCTGGCATAAAGGTTACATTGCTGAACTCTCATGTAGTCGACTGTGGTTAGAGTCCCAGACCTGGCAGCTTAAAACTCAAGCTGGGAGTAAGTGCCCCAAATCCTGAGAGGAGAGTGAAGGAGAAGGGATTGCGGTGTGGCCATCCTCCCTGAGAGGTGATTTCTCGCTTTTTGTCTCTCTCTTTGGCAAGCGCACACGCCCAATAGCAAACACCTCTCTAAAAAAATAAAATCAAAGCCAGTAAGGATCTGGCAGGCCCTTAGCTGCCTGAAGAAGTGACCCATCCTAGGCTTCCCAGTATTTCACCAGTGGAGAGAAATGAAGACTATTCCAGGGGCCAGAGGGTGGTACTCTGGTGAAACGCAACGCTCTGAGAGGTTGACCCGCATGGGAAGGTTCTGAGATGTTTCCAGAGATTTTCCTTGGCAGCTTATCAGGGATGCTGTCTCTCTTTCTCTCTCATTCATGGATGAAATTAAAAAAAAAAAAAAAAAAAGACAATTCCAGAAGATCTGGAAGTTTACCCCAGGCTGAGCAGGAGGATAGATGGGCTCTGTGAGTCCTCGTAGCAGCAGGGGGCCGACTGGGACCTGGAAACTTCATCTTGTTCTCCTGTATCCAGCACATTCTGGGCTGCTGCCCAGAGGAGCCTCCCTTCCCTGGGCCCCGGACTGATGCCGTTGGCCCCTGGCCTCTCTCAGGAAAGGGGGTGCCGAGAGTTCTGCACACATCACATCATTTCCCACAGGCCAGCTGCCGGGCCTCCCCTCTTCCTTCTGATTCATCATGGGCCTTGTGATCTGCCCATGGCTGCGAGCCAGTGAGCGCTGGTGCCCTCCCGGTGAACATCACCACTTGGGAACACCACTACGTGCGCGGATTCACCAGGGTCTTTCCTGCCTCTCTGCATCTGCTGTGCTCTCATCTGAAGTGTCTTTCTTTTCTTCTTTTTTTCCTCCTTGCTTCTCTTTTTTTGAGAGATTTTTGCTATAGGGCACATGCGCTTGCCAGAGAGACAGAAAGTGAGAAATCACCACCCGGGAGGATGGCCATGCCACACTACAATCCTTTCTCCTCTATTCTCTTCTTAGAATTTTGGGCATGCATGCACATGTGCCCAGCACAATTTTTTTAAAAAATTTATTTATTCATTCACTTATTATTATCATCATTATTTAATTTGACCAGAGAAAGGCAGAGAAAGAGAAAGAAAGAGAAGGAAAGTGAGAAAGCAAGCCACCAGGTACGGGACTCGAACTGTGGTCGGCATGTGGGAGTGTCCAGCACTTTAACCATCACAGCACCTGCTAGTCCCCGCCCCCCCCCTATGAGTTTTAAGTTGCTGGGTCCAGGACTCGAACCATGGTTGACTACATGGGAGTCCAGCAACATAACCATTATGTCATCTGTTGATCCAGTACCTTCCTTCTCTTTTTCAGAGTCAGCTTTGGCGAGTTTTATTACATGGTTTACTTTTCACCGGTCTGTTCTGGCCTGCCTTTTTTCTTCTTTTTTCAAGAATCATTTATTGGGAACCAGCAGTTAGCGTAATGGCTATGTCACTGGACTCCCATGTTGTCGACCGTGGTTCGTGTCCCGGACCCGGTGGCTTAAAACTCACGCCGGGCGCGTGTACGTGCGTGCCCAAGATCCCGAGAGGAGAATGGAGGAGAAGCGATTGCGGCGTGACCATCCCCCCTGGGGGGTGATTTCTCGCTTTCTGTCTCTATGTCTCTCTCTGTCTGTCTGGCGAGCGCACGCGCCCTACAGTGAAAATCTCTCAAAAAAAAAACAAAAACAAAAAACATGCCAATAGTGTGCACACGTGCTCAGAGCCCTGTCAAGCTGGAGGACTGGGGAGAGGGGATCATGGCATGATGAGCCCCCGTGAAGGGTGCTTCTCTCCCTCTCACCCTCTCTCGTGTGCATGTGCTCTCTGTCATAAATAAACTTTATAAAGGTCCATCCATTGGCAACTAGTTATATAAATGTTAAGGATTCCTCATATTGGGATATTCTTTGGCATGTGTTCTTGTATTAACAGCTTTATTGAGATACAGTTCACACACCATAAATTCACGCACTGAGAGTACGTAGTCCAGTGGTTCCTAATATATGCATGAGGCTGTACCATCATCAACATGATCGAATCATTCATTTATTTATTTATTTACTACTTACTTATTTATTGAGAGAGTTTTTTGCTATAGAGCAGGTGTACTCCCTGGAGAGACAGAAGGTAAGAAATCACTCCCGAAGGGGGGGCAGGGAGGAATGGCCACACTGCAATTCCTTCTCTTCCATTCTCCTCTTGCAGTTTTGGGCATGCAAGCACATGCACCCAGCATGAGTTCCAAGCCTCTGGGTCTAGGACTTGAACCACGTGGGCCATGTAGGAGTCCGGCAATGTAATTATGCCCCCTGCTGGTTCCCCATGATCTAATCTTAGAACTGTTGGGAACCAGCAGTTAGCGTAATGGCTATGTCGCTGGACTCCCATGTAGTCATCCGTAGTTCGCATCCCGGACCCAGTGGCTTACAACTCACGCCGGGCGCATGTGCGTGCGTGCCCAAGTTCCTGAGGAGAATGGAGGAGAAGGGATTGCGGTGTGACCAACCCCCCTGGGGGGCAATTTCTCGCTTTCTGTCTCTATGTCTCTCTCTGTCTGTCTGGCGAGCGCATGCGCCCTACAGTGAAAATCTCTCCAAAAAAAAAAAAACAAACAAACAAAACTATTCATTACCCCCCAAAGAAACCCTATGATGAGATATTTTGGAGCCACTAGAAAAAATGAGGAAGTTCTTTATATATTTAAATGTAAATATATTCATGATGGGCAAAAGGTGCAAAGCAGCTGTTGTAGAAACTGTCCCATTTCTTCATAAATACATATACACACATATATGTATGTGTTTGTTTATGTTTATTTATGCATATATTAGTTAATTTTATTAATTGATTATGCATGGAGTACTATGTCTGGAGAAAGGAATGGAGAAGTTTTGCTTTTCTGTTTTTTAATTTGCCAGAAGAAGAAAGTACCCCCAATGGGGTGTGGTTATGCCACAATCCCTTCTCTTCCATTTCTCCATTCTGCTGGACTTTGGGCATGCATGCATATGTACTTGGCATGTTCTTTTCAACCCGTTGAGGCCAGAATTCAAACTGTGCAGTTGGCCATGTGGAATCCAGGTCCCTTAACCACCAGGTCATGGAGATGGCTCAGGAAGTTTTTTTAAATATATAAAATAAAATAAAATACACTCTTAAAATATTATTGGGTTGTCAGAAAAGTCATGACACATTTTTGCATAGAAAAATAGTCATCACTTTTCTTTTTTTAAAAAAGAATTATTTAATTTATTTATTATTATTATTTTCACATGAATTTTGCCAGAGAAAGTCAGAGAAGAGTGAGAAAGCAAGCTGCCAGGTCCAGGACTTGAACCGCAGTCAGCCATGTGGGAATTCCTGTCAAGCTGGAGGGCTGGGGAGAGGGGATCATGGCATGATGAGCCCCCGTGAAGGGTGCTTCTCTCCCTCTCACCCTCTCTCGTGTGCATGTGCTCTCTGTCATAAATAAACTTTATAAAGGTCCTTCCATTGGCAATTAGTTATATAAATGGTAAGAATTCCACGCCTCCTGCTGGTCCCAATAGTCATCACTTTTCTGACAACTCAATATTTTATATACATTTTTTTTATCACTGATAATGTCTCTATCAAAAATAACAACCTAAAAATAAAATATGCAATGGGCATGTCTACAGCCAATAAAGAGATGCTTAGAAGAAGCTGGGACCAGCAGGTAGCGTTATGGTTACATCGCTGGACTCCCACATGGCTGACTGTAGTTCGAGTCCTGGACACAGAGGCTTGAAATTCAGGCTGGGTGCATGTGCATGCATGTCCAAGATCCTGAGAGGAGGACGGAAAAAGGATTGTGGCCAGGCTATCCTCTGGGGAGTGACTTCTCATTTTCTGTCTATTTCTCTCTGTGTATCCAGCAAACAAATGTGCCCTATAACAAAAATCTCTCTCGAAAAATAAGAAAAAGAAAGAAAGAAAGGAAGGAAGGAATGAAGGAAGGAAGGAAGGAAGCCGCTGCAGCTAATAAAACAAATGTGAGGGCTAGTCAGTGTCATGGAGGTTATGGTGGCTGAATCCTTCATGGCTGACTGAGTGGTTCAAGTCTTGACCCAGCAGCTTGAAAATCACATCCACAGGACCAGCAGTTGGCGTAATGGCTATGTTTCTGGACTCCCACGTAGTCGACCGTGGTTTGATTCCTGGACCCGGTGGCTTAAACTCACGCCAGGCGCATGGGCGTGCGTGCCCAAGATCCCGAGAGGAGAATGGAGGAGAGGGGATTGAGGTGCGGCCATCTCCCCTGGGGAGTGATTTCTCGCTTTCGGTCTCTCTGTCTCTCTCTATCTTTCTGGCAAGTACATGTGCCCTATAGCAAAAACTACAAAAACAAAACAAAAACAAATTTGAAAATAAGAAATTGTTTTTCAGATAGTACAATCATCCAGCAGATGGCGCCATTGTCAAAGTTCTGTCATTTCAAGTAGGCTGGCAAAGGCTGGGCGCGTTCATTGTTCCTGCTTGGAATGTCATTGTTTTTGTTAGCTTTTCTTCTAAGACTCTTGAAATAATGATAGTAATAAAATGTTAAAATTCCCTTAAAAAATACTGTACTTTTTCTTTTTCTTTTTTTTTTGTGAGAGAGAGAGAAAAAGACACTCCCACCCCCAGTGAGGCTTTGGTCAAACTGCAATTCCTTCTCCATTTCTCCATCCTGTCAGGATTTATGGGTGAGCACATGTGCTTGGGATCCATTTCAAGTCACCATGGCCGGGATTCAAACTGCACAGTTGGCCAGGTAGGATTCAGCTCCCTTAACCACTAGGCTATGAGGTTGATCCAATACTCTACTATTTCAAGCCAATGAGAATCAATGAATTGAGGTGCTTATTAAAAGAATTGGGTCTTGGGGCCAGCTGGTGGCATGGTGGTTAAGGTATCTAGATCCCTCATGGCCGACTACACAGTTTGAGTCCCAGAACCGGTGGCTTGAAAAATCTGCCAGTGTGTGTGTGCATTCCCAAAATCCTGAGAGGAGAAAAGAGAAGAGACTATGGCATTGCTATGCCCCTGGGGGAGGAGGAAGTGCCTTCTCACTTTCTCTTTCTGTGTTTCCCATGAGCACATGTGCCTTATAGAAAAAAAAATTGCTTACATTTATTTTAAAGAATTATTTCATTTAACTTTATTTATTTTAATTTGCCCAGAGAAGGGCAGAGCTATAAAGAGAGAAGAGAGAGAGAGAAAGTGAGAAAGCAAGCCGCCAGGTCCGAGACTTGAACTGCAATTGGCCATATGAGAGTCTAGCGCCCTTAACCACTACACCACCTGCTGGTTCCACAAAAAAAATTTTAAAAATGTCTCTCTCCCATAGGAGGGAGAAAGAAGGAATGCTTCTCTCTCTTTGCTTTGAACAATATTAGTGTGTGTTGCGAGGCGGGACATGTCCTGGGTTTTTACTTCGCAAGAAGGTGACCTCCTTAGGGCCAGGGAAGCGTCATACTCATTTCCTTAAGCCCCTCACCCAGCATGTGCAGGGCACTTAATGGCTGCCCAGCCAATGAGAATCGAATGGAGGGTGCACTTGACCCACTTGGGGGCAGCAAATGGGGGCGGGTGGGTGGTAAAGAGGCTGCTCTGGACCTGCCTGCTGCTGACCTTGGGCTTTTACCCCTTGCAGGCCCCCCAGGGCCCAGAAAACTCACTGAACTGGCTCTTTGGAATAGCGCCTACCTTGATGATTCTGTGTTGGGTGGGTGGAGCAGTTCTTTAGCTGCGTTTTTCCAGAAGTAGAGTGGAAAAGGAGGGAGTGGAGACTGCGTGGACTCTGTTTTCCTAGAGCAACAACATTATTCTAGGCATTGTGCTCAACTTAACAGCTTTACATTCAACAAAATGCACCCATTATAGGTGTACAATTTGATGACTTCTAGTTGGGATTGTCATCACATACAGGACACCCAGTTAAATTCCAATTTCAGGTAAACAGCGAATGTATAAGTATATCCCATGCAGTCCTTGAGCTATACTTATACTAAAATGATTTGTTGCTTATCTGAAACTCAAATTTACGCAAAATACATCCTGGATTTTTGTTTACTCAATCTGGGAGCGCTACATTTTGTAAATATATGAATTGTCCCAGCACCACTACAGCCCAATTTTGGAACACTTCCATTACTTCCAAAGTCCTGTCTTACCCACTGGCAATCAAGCCCACCCCCTCCCTGAGTCCCAGCACCCCCTGGCCTGTAATCTGCCTCTGTAGATTTGGATCAGGCTGTATGTTTAAGTGGAGCGCCTCGGCTGTTACGCAACTTTGTTTAAAACCCAAGTATTTGCAATGAAAAGTTTGGTTTCATTTTTTCAAGTGAAACCAGAGAAATTGACTACCCGATGTGACGTTTGCCTTTTGCCATCCGAGCGGCCTCTGGGTTGCAGGTATGTGGGTGATTTTAATTCCTTTGCCTTTCTAGACTACAGGGATAACCCAATGGAGGCATTGTGAGAGGCTCCTGGCCTGGCACTGAGAGTGGGGACCCTTCCTAGGCCCAGCCAGGGAGGGCAGGAGGCCAGAAGGGAATGTCAGGAAATGACAGAGAGCCAATCCATAATGCTGCCTGCCACGCTGACATAGCGCTGGTCGCTGGCTACCTTGGGCCAGTCTGGAGAGACCTGATGAAGTGAAATATTACAAGTCAAGGTGTCCAGCCCTGTGCCAGGTGCATAAACAAGTGGCTAGAAAACAGTCTCTGATGAGTTCAGAGTTAGACATTTGCTCAACACCCCCTGGGGCTTGAGCACCTCCATCTAGGGGTACACATGAAAGATGACTCCTTCCTTTAGAAAGTCAACTCATCAGTGACTAGAATTTAGCGCTAACCGTGCCGGGGTTTTCTAAATGCTTTCTATGTGTTAAGGCTAAGCCTCCTAAGCCTCCAATACACCAGCAGGCAGATAAATCATTCTCTCATCTTCTATGAAAACCCTGAGGCTCAGAAAGGTTAAAAAGTCTCCCGGAGTCACACAGCTAGCCTGAGCCTCGAAGAGGTTTTTCTCTGGCCACTGCTCTGTGCTGTCCAACAGTATGGTGTGATGAGTCCTGTGGGAGCCCAGAAAGCAACACCTCTGATCCCCTGGAAAGAAGGCATGAGGCATCACCCCAGGGAGTTAGCAGGCTGAAAGGAATGGGGAGCAGCATTCCAAGCAGAGGGAACAGCACATGCAAAAGTTAGAGGCAAGAGAATTGGGACAAATAACATTGCCAAGCATTAAAAAAAATAATAATAATGAACACTTTCTCTGGGGAAGAAGTCTGATTTTTGGCAGGAGAAAGCCTCAGATGAAAAAGGGAGACCCTTCAGGTCTCCACTCAACAACTCCACTGTTAACCTGGAGTGCGTCTCCGGCACTCCCTTTCCCACCAAGGCCTGCGGCTTCTGTTGTCGGAAGGCTAATGGCGCCCAGGGCTCACCTACCAGAACGCTGTGGCGCTAGGGCTGGGACGTGATGTGGGGTCACCAGAGGGCGTAGGGTGGGCCTGCACGCCGCACGTGGCCCCAGGTGTGTGCACCTGGGCCTCACATGTGCCTTCACGGGGAGCCGGAGATTTTCGGGGTTTGTTTTCCTTTGGCTGAGCCCTCGTCCTCCTCCCTCCACCTGCGGGTCTGGAGGCCCACCTGGAGGAGCGCCAGGCGCGTAACCAGCTCTGGCGCGGGGGATGTGTTCGTGGGGACCCTGGGGAAGGGAAAATTCCGGCGGACTCTCGGGGCTGGCTCCCTTCCCGGGGATTTATCACTATGGAAACGGGGCTCTCTTCCTCCGGCAGCCGGCGGGTGGGGGCGCGCATTGTTGCTGTGGCGGAGCACAGAGCCGAAGTTCCTTCCTCTTTCCTGCTGCAGAAATGCCACAGCCACCGACGTGGCGCAGGACGGCAGCGCGCACCTCCAGAGCCGGGTCTTGGGAAAAACAATCTGGCTGCATTCCCCCGGGGGGCCCGGGCCCGCGGGGTACGCAGAGCCGCCGGAGAACAATGCAGTGTCGAAACAATGGCCTCCAGGGCTGAACTGGTGGCCCTGCCGGTCAGGCCTTCAGCTTTCCTAGCTGGGTTTAAAAATGGATTTACAAACCGTCGCAGGTAGTGGCATTGTTTAGGCGGAAAACTGAAACTCCATCTCCCCTGGATGGGCTCAGCGCCCACCACCATGGCTTCCCGAGGGGAGGGAGCGTCATCTGGGCTTGGAGGTGGGGTGGGGGGTGTGGCCCGGGGAGATGAGACTGCAGGAGATGACGCTTCAGGGCTGCACACCTGGGTCGCATCCCTTCCCTGTTCCCTGAGATGCAGGCGCTGTCTTGCTGAGAGCGGGCTCTGATGGGGGTGCACTGGCTCCAGCCACCCCTTCCTTAGGGGCCATCTGGGCCAGAGTGCCCTGACCTGGCATCACGTAGGCCTGTGCAGAGATCTGGAATGTGGGGACTCGGGCAAGTGGGGATCCAGGGACAGCCAAGGAAGCTCTCTGGCCCGGAAGTCCCAAAGCCCCGCCAGGCCCAGCAGCTTATCTGCTGGCTGCTCAGGGAAGTCGGGGCCTGGCGGGGCCTCTGGTCCTTCTCTGTAAGGCTACCTAAGGGATCCCTCTCCAGGTCTCATCCTGTGGTGGACAGGGCAGGAGGAGCCAAGGACATGTCCATGACCCATCCGAGAATGCCTTTGTGGTGAAACTGGCCCGGATATTCCCTCTAAGCGCTGGGGCTTTTCCATGCACCTTAGAATAATTTTCAGAAATTCCCTTTACCGCTTTATCTTTCCTAGACACTGAATGTTTCTGTCTGTTCACAGTAGAATTTCCTTGGTTTGGAACACGTTTGCTTCTTCTCCCCCTTGGAGAAGATTTCTAAATTTCCTGCAGGTTCTAAGTAGCAGCATAACAATTCAAGTTTATTTTGAATAACCAGAAGCCCTGGGTCCCAGGGAAACCCTGGCCTTAGGGTGAAGCTGATACAACAGGGGTGATGGGTTCAGAGCTGCTAAATTCACCTCCTCCCCTGCGTACGAGAGCGTGCGCCTCCGTGTGCTCACGGGACCAGCAAAAGTGGGGGCTTCACACCGCTCAGCAGCAGGACTCACCCAGTAAAGTATCTCCAACAGCCTCTGCCTCGGGGACTAAGCCAGCACTGACATCTTTCAGGAGCAGGAACCTGGGTCATTTAAAATAAATGAGTACATACATGCTTTTATTTATGGAGCGAACAGTAGATGCTTGTGTGCAGTAATAGTGCTTTCTGCCCAGTTTCCCCTAATGGTAAGTTTTTGGTTTGCTTCTATAATATAGGGTGTGAGCACTCACCAGAGAGACAGAGACAGAGAAAGCAGGGAAGTGAGAAATCATCTGATGGTGGGGGGTTGGCCATGCCATAGTCTCTTCTCTTCCATTCTCCTCTTGGAATTTTGGTCACACACACACACACATCTTGAAGTGACTTTCAAGCCGCCAGGTTTGGGACTCAAACGACGCAGTCGGCCATGTGGGCCCCAGCCACCCTAACCTCCATGCCATCTGTTGGCCCCCAATGGTAACATTTTATGCAGCTACCACATACGTGTGACAAGCAGGATACTCACGTCACGCGATGCATGCAGCCTATCTCATCCCCAGTGCGCCATGCGTCGCTGACGTCTGTGTGCGTGTGAAGTCATACAGCTTTATCACCTGTGTGAGTGCACGACACTGAACAGGGCCGGACAGTGGAGCCGACGTAAAATGCAGGGCTCTGTGAGCTGGCTCACACGGCAGGTTCCGGTTCCCTTCTGGACACCTTCCTGAGTGCATGTGCCCGGAAGCCAGGTCTGACTCAGTCTGGGGGTGGATCACAGTGGAAGACCCTGCTGGGGGTGAGCCTTCTCGCTCTCTCTTATTCTGTCTCTCTTGCTCATGGAAGAAAGAGATATCTTTTAAAAAGAAGAAAGAAAGAAAGAAAGAAAGAAAGAAAGGTAAGTAGGTAGGTAGGTACTGGGCCAGTAAGTGGCATAGAGGTTATAGGATCTCACATGACCACCTTCACGGTTTGAACCCTGGACCAATGGCTTGAAAATCACACCTGGGGGAACTAGCAGTTAGCGTAATGGCTATGTTGCTGGACTCCCACGTAGTCGAGCGCAGTTCATGTCCCAGACCTGGTGGCTTAAAACTCACGCCGGGTGCATGTGCGTGCGTGCCCAAGATCCTGAGAGGAGAATGGAGGAGAAGGGATTGCGGCGTGACTATGCCCTCTGGGGGGTGATTTCTCGCTTTCTGTCTCTATGTCTCTCTGTCTGTCTGGCGAGCGCACGCGCCCTACAGTGAAAAACCTCTCCAAAAAGAAAAAGAAAAAAGAAAAGAAAATCACACCTGGGGGACCAGTAGTTGGCGTAATGGCTATGTTGCTGGACTCCCATATAGTCAACTGCAGTTCGAGTCCTGGACCCAGTGGCTTAAAATCATGCTGGGCACATGTGGATGAGTGCTCAAGATCTCAAGAGGATAATGGAGGGAGAAGGGATTGCAGTGTGGCCATCCCCCCTGGGGGGTGATTTCTTCTCACTTTCTGTCTCTCTTTGTCTGTCTTTCTGGCAAGCTCATACGCCCTATAGCAAAAACCTCTCAAAAAAAAAAAAAAAAAAAAAAAAAAATCACACCCAGGCATGTGTTTATGCATGACCCAAATCCTGAGAGGTGACTAGAGAAGAGATTGCAGCGTGGCCATCCTCCAGGGTGTGATTTCTCACTTCTCTCTCACCCTTTCTGTTTCTTTCCGGCAAGTGCACACCCACTATAGCAAATTAAAAAAAAAAAAAAAAATTCAACACCTCAAGAAACCCTCCTTCTGTCTATTTTAGTTTTACTCACTTCCTTCCCTGCCACCAGCCCTAACCACTAATCTGTCATTTATTTATTTATTTATTTGTTATTTCAAAACGTTATATACATAGAATCGTGTTTGGAAGGATTGATTTTTTTTTTGCTCCAGCAGAATTCCCTAGAGATTCGTCTAGGTCTGTCCTTTCTATGGCTGTGTGCTATTCCATGGCACGGTTGTAACACTGAGGGACATCCGGGCTGAGTCCAGTTTTTCAGGACAGCTGGAATTACACATGAAACTGCTCTGAACTGTCATGTGCAGCTTTTTGGGGCGAACAGACATTTTCAGCTCTCTGGGCAATTGGTGCATTTTTTAAAAGGCTCTCGTTAGGGCAGATCTTTGCCGTTTGGGAGGGGTCCATCCAGAGCCCAGATGTGTCCACACACAGCCAACGTGAGAAGTGTTTAGACAGGCTCCTGGCTTGATCCTAAGTCACATGAGTCTCCTTTCTGTCTGGAAGCACCGTTTCCTGTGCATATTCTCATACCCCAACGTTTTGGCCGCCTTTTTTATTGTTACACATCAACTCGCTTTAATTTTGTTTAATCAGGTAACAAAGCTGGGAAGAAACAGGAAACGCTGAGACAGTTGTATAGAAAGAGGTGAGAGATTGCATCCTAGAATAACCTGGGAGAATAAATGGCTCACAGTCTGTGTATTTCAACATTTCCAAACCTTGGCCCCTGCCATCTTTGTTCCGAGCCAGAGATTATTCTATTGTGGGGCGGTTCACGAAGTCCTAAAATATTTTTCTTCCAGAGGCCCTGTGCAGAGAATGAAGGGCTCAGGGTGGAGTCTGGGAGTTAGCATTTCTACTGAGCTCACCGCTTCGGTTAGCTGTGGGATGTTGGGGAAGTGTACTCGCCTCTCTGATAGTCTTATTCTCTCATAAAACAAGGATAGGGACCAGCAGTTAGTGTAATGGCTGTGTCGCTGGACTCCTACGTAACCCACTGTGGTTCGAGTCTCGGACCCAGTGGCTTAAACTCACGCCGGGCGCGTGTGCGTGCGTGCCCAAGATCCCGAGAGGAGAATGGAGAAGGGGTTGCGGCGTGACCATCCCCCCTGGGGGGTGATTTCTCGCTTTCTGTCTCTCTGTCTTTCTCTGTCTGTCTGGCGAGCACATGTGCCCTGTAGCAAAAACCTCTCCAAAGGAAAAAAAAAAAGAAAAAGAAAACAAGGATAATAATATCGGTTTGTCAGAAAAGTCATGGCACATTTTTGCATTTAAAAAAAGCAGAAAATACATCAAGACTTCTCTGATAACCCAATAATATCTGACTCCTAGGATTAAATGAGATCTGAGAAGTACTGTCGGCACTCATTTAATATTAAATATATAAAAAAACAAAACAAAACAAAAAAACCCAGAGGGCATGTGTGCTTGCCAGAGAGAAAGAGAAAGCGAGAAAGCACCCCTGTGAGAATGGTCATACCACAGTCCCTTCTCCGTGTCTCCCTCCTTTCAGGATTTTGGGCATGCACACACATGACCAGCATGTTTTTTTTTCTTTAGCCACTAGATTTAGGACTCAAACTATGCATGCGGTCGGCCACGTGGGATCCAGTGCCTTAACCACAATGCCATGAAATATCCCAGCAATTACTATTGAAATAAAGGCTCTATGGCAGGGCTGGCCCTGTGGCCTGGTGACTAAGGGAGCTGGATCCCACATGGCTGACCACATGTTCAAATCCCCAGTCCTGATGGCTTAAAAAACATGCTGGGTGCATGGACATGCGTGCCCCAAATCCTGATGAAATAGAGAAGGGATCCGGGACAAGCAGATGGCATAATGGTTATATCACTGGATTCCCATGTAGTCAACCATGGTGGTTCGAGTCCTGGACCTGGCAAGATCTCGAGATGAGAATGGAGAAGAAGGGATTATGGCATGGCCATCCCTTCTGGGGGGTGATTTCTCATTTTCTGTCTGTCTCTCTGGAAAGTGCACATGCCTTATAGCAAAAACCTCTCTAAAAAAGAAAAAGGAAAAGAAAGAGAAGGGATCATAGCGACCACCCCTCATTGGGTCCTTTCTCCCTCTTTTTCTCTCTCCATCTCTCTGGCAAGCATACATATCCTCTGGAAAAAAATTTAAAAATGTATATATTTGCATACATATACATATATACACACACACATGGAGGGCCAGATCCATAGCACAGTGGTAATATACTGCTCAAGAGAAGCCGGATCCGACATGAGTTGGATGAGTTGAATCCACGGTTCGAATCCCTGGCCCAGTCAGCCCGAAACATGCCAGGCACACATACCTGAATTCAGGATCCTACGAGCCAGAGGACTGGAGGAAGGGGATTTCAGTGTGACCAGACTCTGTGGAGGGTGCTTCTCTCTCTGTCTCTGTCTCTTATCCTCTTACTTTCATGTGCACATGCGTGTAGTCTGTAATAAATAAAGAATAATGTTTCAGGGTGTCAGCAGGTGGCGTGGTCGTTAAATACGCTGACACTCCCACATGATCAATCATGGTTTGAGTCCTGGACCTGCTGGCTTGCTTTCTCACTTTTCCTCTCCCTCTGGTCAAATTAAAATAAATAAAATTAAATAAATCATTATTTTTAAAAAGAATTATTTAACTTTATTTATTTATTTATTTATTTTTAGATTTGACCAGAGAGGGACTGAGTGACAGAGACAGAGAAGGAATGTGAGAAAGCAAGTTGCCAGGTCTGGGACTTGAACCGTGGTCAGCCATGTGGGAGTCCAGTGCCCTTAATCACCACACCCCAATAAATAATTATTTAAAAAAAAATAAGAGAAAATTTAAAAAGAAAAAATATTTTTAAAATAACCAAACAGCTTGGGAAAATGGCTGTCACCGTCTTCTGGGTCTTCAGGCAAAGCTCAGGTACTCAAAGAGGTGAGAAGCTACAGGCACAGATGGAGCGAGTGTGAGGGGTGGGGACAGTCCCCTGAGAGAGGGGACTAGGCTCTGCTAAAAATGCCTCACCCCCACTTCCCCTGACCTGGGGTGAAAGGGGTTCAGAATGGGAGCTTAAAGAGACTTGGGGCTCAGGCTGCTAATAGTTCGATTTCCACTATTGGATTGGGGGCTGGCTGATTTAATCGGCATTCGTCAGCTTCCTTTAGAGCCCATTTGGAGTTAATTGCCCAACAGCCAACTTAAAAACAAAACTTCTGGATCCAAACCCGACGATAAGCTGGAGACTGCCTGTACTGAAGGCAGAGTCACGCTTCGTATCTGAAACCCATTCGCTGATCTCTAGATAAACCATGACCTAGTTTCCCCCTGCAGTTGTTCCTGGCAGGGTAATTTCTTGATGAACTTATGATAAACCAATTAGGGTTTCCTCTTATTTCACCAAGGTCCATTTTGTCTTTGATTAAAAGGTGAGCGAAAACAAAAATATATATTCCAGTGTTTATCATTTTTATTATTTTAATTTCCTGGAGGGCACACGTGTTCATTGGAGAAAGACACAGAACGAGATTGAGGGAAGGTGAGAAAACACCATCGTGGGGAGGGTCACGCCGCAGTCCCTTTTCCATTTCGCCATCCTTTCAGGACTTTGGGCACACATGCACATGCACCCAGGGTGTTTTTCAAATTACTGGGTCCAGGATTTGAAACATTCAGTTGACTATATGGGATCCCACCACCTTAACCACCATGCCACCGGCTGGCCCTATTATTATTACTGTCATTACTGCTGCTTTGAGAGTAAGGAGTAGCCACCACCTAGTGAATATATAATCGAGGTTTGCCTGTGTTGTGGATTTTACCAAAACGTTTAACTCCTCACCCTCATGCGGGGTCCTAAATGATGGTAACTATTAGAGTGGGAGATCTGTAACTTGTTGAATATTCTATTAAAAGAACTCTGATTAAGGTCAGCCTGGGGCAAGTCTCTGGTAGAATGCCATAGTGCCCTGTCTTTATTTTGCTATTGAGTATGTGTGTGTGTGTGTTGTTTATTTATTTACTTTAATTTGACCAGAGAGAGACAGAGTGAGAGAAAGAGAGGGAAAGTGAGAAAGCAAGCCGCCAGGTCTAGGACTTGAACTGCAGTTGGCCTTGTGGGAGTCCAGTGCCCTTAACCACAATGCCACATGTAGGCCCCCTCTTACTGGATATTTTTATTAATGACTTGAATGAGGATTCTGGTACTATTCTGATTAAATCTGTGGATGACTCTAAAGTGGGAGGGAGAAGTCAGAAGATAGAATTAATCCGACTCCATGGCCTGGTGATTGAGGGAGCCAGATCCCACATGACCAACCAGGGTTCAAATCCTGGCCCCAGTGGCTTGGAAAATATGCTGGTCACGTGTGTTTGTGTGCCCCTCAAATCCTGATAGGATGGCAAAATAGAGGAAAAGGGATTTTGTGCGACCTCTTCATGTTGGGAGATGTCTTCTCCCTCTCTGTCTCTCTCTCTGATGAGTACACATGCCCTCTGGCAAATTGAAAGAAAACCACCAAAGCAATGGAGGGGCCCCACCCTGAGGGCACACATCGTTGTATACCGTACAGAGATGACAACTAGGCAGGATACCCATAGAGGACAGCCTCTCGTGGAGCTTCTTTTTATTTCTATCCTGGGAGAGCTTAACCCAGCATCTGGGACATTGTGCCCACTGACCCAGTGTTGGCTCAGCGTCCCTACAACGTGGAGGGCAGGACTGGACCTTGTCTCTCTCCCCAGTGCCCTGCATGCACAGGAATGAGAGGTGCCCTCTGCTGTCCTTGCTCCTTCTTCCCTGGGGGGCCTCCCTAGAGACACTGACCTGCAGGTTCCTGGGCCGTCTGGAGAGGAGATGTCAGCTCCTTCAGATCTGTAGCCCAGTTAGTGCCGTCTCCTCTCTTGCCCGCTCAGCCACTTGATTTGAAAGAGAAAAAGCTGGGAGTCTGCCTTATCCCCAGAAGAGCTGGATTTCTGCAGGAAATGTTCCTGCTCCAAGCTGCTTCCCAGAAGGGTTCCTGAGCCAGGACTGTCAGAGAAACGAGGGATGACCAGTTCCTCTGCATTGCTGTGTCCCCTGCAATATGTGGAACGTAGTTATGCTTCACAAATGATTTGCTGCTATGTGAAATCCGAATGCAACTAGGGGTCCAGTATTTTTATTGCTGAATCCAGCAGCCCTGCCCTGAACTCTTCCAAGACAGGTCAGTAGTGATGCTGGGGCCCTGTGAGTCTTGGCCTGGCCTCACCTGCTGCCAGCTCTCACCCCTCTCACCTGTGGGGAGAACAGGTGCCAGCCAGCTTGGGGACTGTGGTCCAACCAGCGCACACTCGGCTCTGCTTCTCTGCTGGGCTCCTGTCTCGCGTCCGCGTGTGTCAGGTCAGGGACTGGATGTGAGTCTTTGGCTCGGGAAGGTGCTGTCCAAGGTCCGTTACAAAGGCCTGGAGCAAGCCGGGTCAGCACAGCAGCCAGCTATGAGGCAGAGAACATGGCCGATCTTCATCTTCTGGCCCTCGGTCTCCCCATCTGTATGGGATCCATGGTACCCCTCGAACTAGGCTAACAGTGACACCCCAAAGATGGTCTTAACCCCGGGACCGGTGACTGTTACCCTGTATGCGTAACTGAACACCATGGACCAGGGGGCTTACAAACAACGGGAATGTATTTTTTACAGTCGTGGGAGGCTTGGCGATCAAGGCAGAGACTGTGTCTGGTCTGGGTCCCCTTCCTCGTTGACAGACAGTCCTCTTCAGTGTGTACTTACAGAAAGAGCTAGGGCTTGGCTTCCTTTTCAGAAGGGCACTAATCGGACCCAATCACCTCCCAAAGGCCCACCTCCTGACACCTCACCTTGGGGAGTAGGTGTCAACATGGGAATTAGGAGGAGGACGTAAACATCCAGTCTTCAGCATAGAGAAAAAGGGCCTTTGTAGATATGATTAGGTTAAAGGTCTTGAGATGGGAAGATTATTATGGAGATCTGAGTGGGCCCCAAATGCAAGCCCGTGTGTCCTTTTAAGAAAAAGATGGGACCAGCAGAGGCAGGGTGGTTAAGGCTCTGGACTCCCATATGGTTGAGTGTGGTTCAAGTTCCAGAGCTGGCAGCTTGGTTTCTCACTTTTCTTCTCTCTCTGATGAGTGCACATGTCCTACAGCAAATTAATAATAATAATAATAATAATAATAGCAACAATAATACATAAAATAAAGTAAATAATTCTTTAGGAAAAAAGAAAGAAGCAGAGGGGGCCAGCCAGGAGAGGTGGAAGATGCTAGGTCCCACATGACTGACTGCCCGGTTTGAATCCTGGACCTAATGGCTTGAAAACTATGTCAGGCATGTATGTGGGCCTGAGTGCCTAAAATCCCCAGAGGACAATGGAGGAGAAGGGATTGCGGTGTGGCCATCCCCTCTGGAAGGTGCTTTCTCACTTTTCTTCTCGGGCTCTCTGGTTTTCTGGTGAACATACATGCCCTGTAGCAAATTATAAAAAAGAGTAAGGAAGAGAGAAAGGGCAGGGAAGATCGGACACACAGAGAAAAGGCGGTAAGAAGGGGCAGAAGGCAGGCCTGAAGACGCAGGTGCTGAAGGTTGGAGTGATGTGGCCACCAGAGGGTGGAAGAGGCAAGGGACACGTTCTCCCCTGGAACCTCTGCAGGGAATGTGACCTGCTGGGGCCTTGATCTGGGAGACTCCGATGCTGATTTTGGACCCAGAGCTGTGAGAGACTAAGTTACTGTTGTTTTAAGCCACTAAGTTTGTGGGAATTTGTTACAGTTGCCACTGGAAACAAACATTCCTTTCCTGAGATTTGTATTTATTTATTTTTATTGTTTACATTTTTCTAGAAGGTACATGCCCTTGCCAGAGAGAGACAGAGAGAGATGGTGAGGGAAAGTAAGAAAGCACCCTCCATGGGGAACGGGCACACGGCAATCCCTTCTCCCCCATCTCTCCCTCCCTTCAGGATTTTGGGCACACACTTGCCTGGCATGTTTCTTAAACCACCATGTTCAGGACTCAAGCCAAATGGTCAGCCCTGTGGGATCAGGCTGCCTTAACCACAGGCCATGCAGCTGGCCCCTTTCCTGTGTGTTTCTAGATAACAGCTTTATTGACATCTAGTTCCCATACAGTACTGTTCACCCATTTACGGTGTGCAATTGAAGGCCAGTCCCATAGCCTAGTGGTTAAGGGAGCTAGATCCCACATGGCCAAGGGTAGCACAAATATCAGAGCATGAGTAGAAAAACATGCCAGGCACATGTGCATGCATGCCCCAAATCCCAACAGGATAAAGAGATGGAGGAGAAGGGATTGCAGTGGGACCATGTCCTATCTGGGGATGCTTCCCCCTCTGTCTCTGTGTCTCTCTGGAGTATACATGTACTTCTTTTTTTTTTTTTTTGAAGAGGTTTTTCACTATAGGGCGTGTGCGCTCGCCAGACAGAGAGAGACATAGAGACAGAAAGCGAGAAATCACCCCCCAGAGGGCATAGTCACGCCACAATCCCTGCTCCTCCATTCTCCTCTTGGGATCTTGGGCACTCACGCACACACGCTCGGCGTGAGTTTTAAGCCACCAGGTCCAGGACGCGAACCACGGTCGACTATGTGGGAGTCCAGTGACATAGCCATTACGCTAACTGCTGGTTCCCTGCTGTCTCATTTTCTCTCTCTGGTGAACATGTGTGCCTGGTAGCAAATTAAAAAATAATAGTGATAAATAAAATTAAATAAATAATTCTAAAATAATCATTATTTTGATTATTTAATGTTATTTGTTATTATTATTATTTTTAAATTTGACGAGAGAGAGACAGAGAGAGTGAGAGAAAGTGAGAAAGCACTTTCCAGGACTTGAGCCTCGGGTGGCCACGCGGGAGTCCAGCACTCCAATCTCTGCTACCGCGCCACCGTGCCACCTACTGGCCCCCCTTTACTGTGTTTTTTATTTATAATTTTTAAAAAGAATTATTTTATTTAACTTTATTTATTTATTTATTTAAATTTGACCAGAGAGGGACAGAGAGAGAGAAAGAGAGAGAGAGAAAGAGAAAGCAAGCCGCCAGGTCCTGGAAGTGAATTGTAATCGGCCCTGTGAGAGTCTAGTGCCGTTAACCACCACACCACCTGGCGGCTCTTGATTTATAATTCCTTTTTTTTTTGGAGAGATTTTCACTGCGGGGCGCGTGCACTCGCCAGACAGAGAGAGACATTGAGACAGAAAGTGAGAAATCACCCCCCAGGGGGGATGGCCACGCCGCAATCCCTTCTCCATTCTCCTCTCGGGATCTTGGGCACGCACGCACACGTGCCCGGTGTGAGTTTTAAGCCACCGGGTCCAGGATGCGAACTGCGGTCGACTACGGGGGAGTCCAGTGACATAGCCATTACGCTAACTGCTGGTTCCCTTGATTTATAATTTCTTAACTAGTAAAGACGTTGAGTATCTTTTCATATGCTTATTGTTTATCTTCTTTGGAGAAATGTCTGTTCAAATCCTTTGCCCTTTTTTTTTTTTTTGGTAGAGGTTTTTGCCTTAGGCCGCTTGCGCTTGCCAGAGAGAAAGAGACAGACATAGTGAGAGGGAAAGTGACAGGTCACCCCCTGAGGGGGATGGCCTCACTGCAACCCTTTCTCCTCCAGGATTGGGCGCATGCATGCACAGGCGCCCAGTGTGATTTTCAAGCCCTTGGGTCAGGGACTCAGACTGCAGTCAGCCATGGGGGAGTCTAGCGACCTGACTGCTATGCCGTATGCTGGTTCCCTTTGCCCATTTTTAAAAAAACGATCGTCTTTTTACTGTTGAGTTGTAAAATTCTTTTTTTTTTTTGGGGGGGGGGGAGAGGTTTTTCGCTATAGGGCGTGTGCGCTCACCAGACAGACAGAGAGAGACAGAGAGACAGAAAGCGAGAAATCACCCCCCAGGGGGAATGGTCACGCTGCAACCCCCTCTCCACCATTCACCTCTCGGGATCTTGGGCACACACGCACACGTGCCTGGCGTGAGTTTTAAGCCACCAGGTCCAGGACGCGAACCGCGGTCGACTACGTGGGAGTCCAGCGACATAGCCATTACGCTAACTACTGGTTCCCGAGTTGTAAAATTCTTTATGTATTTTGATTCTAATCTCTTATCAGATGTATGGGTTCCAAATGCTTCTTACACTCTGTGAATTACCTTTTATTTTCTTGGTGGTGTCCTTTGCAACACAGGAAGATTTTTATATTGATGAAGTCCAGTTTATCTAATTTTTAATATTGTTGCTTGTGCTTTTGCACTCTTGAGAACAGAATGAACAAATATCTCTTTTGCTTCAGTGCCTGGGACACAGTGGTGCTCTTTCCGTCTTTCTAGGCCAGTGGCCTGGCCACTCAGGGTGGAAGAACACAGGCCCCTTGGCTCTGGGACTGTCGTGTGAACGATTTGGTACTGAGGCTGACTTTTCCAGTAGGCCCAGGAGGCACGCTGCCAGGACCCATCACACTTTAAGGGGCCCATGAAAGAATACGTTTTTAAAGTAGAAGAATATAAAAGAAATCTGAAGTCAAAGAATTTTTTTAAAGAATTATTTCTTTAGTTTTATCTAGTATTATGATTGTTACTTTTCATTTATCAGAAAGAGAGAGAGAGAGAGTGGGAAAGTTAGAAAGCAAGCCACCAGATCTGGGACTCAAACCATGGTCGGTCCTGTGGGAGTCCAGTGCCCTGACTATCACACCACCTGCTGGCCCAAGAAATGTTTTAATATATAATACTGATACGTTCTTGTTTTTACTAATACAGTTATAAAATACAATTAAAATATTTTCTTATGGAGAAAGGGGTCTGTGAAGGGAAAAATGTCTTCAGCCATGTGTTTTGATACAACCTTGTCCCTGTCACTGGAGGAGATGGAATAGCACAACCCCTTCTGCCTGCCTCCTTTTTGCCCAGCTGCCTACCTTTGAGAGGGGCCAGGCAGAGACCAGGAGGGCAGCACGGGTGTAGGGGGAAGGTTGAGGGGGGCATTGAGCCCCTCCATCTGAGCCCATTAAGACAGCAGAGTTACCTGAGCATCCATTTAGGTGGAGCAGGCTGGGGTCCAAACCAGACCAGGAGCTATTGTTTGTTTTTAGATTTTTTTGTCACAGGGCAAGTGTACTTTCTGGAGAGGGAGAGAGAGAGAAAGAAATCACACTCCCTGGGGAGGATGGTTACACCAATCCTTCTCTGTTCTCCCCCCGCCACACACACACACAAGCACGTGCCCAGCCCATTTTTCAGGCCGGAGTTGGGAACTCAAATCATGCAGTCGGCCATGTGGGAGTCTAGCACCTTAACCAGCAGTCCACCTGCCGGCCCAGCAACTATTCTTGTCACTGTTGTTCTCCTTGTTCTTACTGTGCTCTGCTGGTGGAATGTGCTTTCAATCACTAGCTGTCCTTTGATCTTCCTAGCAGGCCTGCGTGATGGGTAGATGGCGTGCCTTACTCTGGTTTTAGAGGGAAGAATGTGAGCCTCAAAACTTTTAGCTCTTCAGCTGCAGAGGAGGGACTGGAAACTCAGGCTTCTGATTTGCACGTTGGTACATGCACCTTCCCTGGCTGGGGTGTGGTCGGGGATGAGTGGACAAGGATCAGTCCCACGTATCATCTCTCCAGGACTGTTCAGGCCCATGGCCACAGGCTGGGGACATGGCCTTGGATCTTATTTCTGACCACTGTGGTTGTGAAATAGATGGGAGGTCTCTCTTCCCTGGTGCCTGTAGCTCTCTGACTTATCTGTTGCCTGCCTGGCCCTGCCGGCCCCTCCCCACATGCCCCACCCCAGCTACTCAGGAAAAAAACCCCACTTCCTGAGGTAGATTCCAGCAGGGAGCTTTATTTATGTGATTTAATGAATCACTGACCAGGTCCATGTTGCACTTCGGAGTTTGAAGGCAGGAGTACAAGCTTCTCTGTGTCTGTCCACCCATCCCATGAGGTGAAGAGAAGGGAGCAGGCCAGCTGGTGGTGTGGAGGTTAAGGCAACTGGCTCTCGCATGACCAAGTACGTGATTCAAGTCCCGGACCCAGCAGCTTGAGAAACTTGCCGGGTGTGTATGGATGTGTGCCCAAAATCTCAAGAGGGAATGGAGGAGAAGGGATTGCGGAGTGGCCGCCCCCCTGGGGATTTCTTACTTTTTCTCTCTCTCTCTCTCTGGCAAGTAAACAAGTCCTATGACAAAAACCTTTAAAAAAAAATGTGGAGGACTTTTTCTTTTTTGGAGGTAGAAATTAACAAGCCGATCTAAAAATTCATATGGAAATTGGGTTTGGAACGGCCCCAGTGAGTAAAAAAGGAAAGATAATATTTGCGAACTAACACTGACTTTAAGATGTATCGCAGTAACCCAGACCACGCGGTACTGCATGAAGATAGACAAACAGATCCCTAGAACAAAGTACAGACTTGAGAAATAAACTCACGCATATATGGGCAACTGGCTTTCAACAAAGAATTCAAAAGAATTCACTCAAGAGAGTCAGCAGGTAGCATGGTGGTTAAGGTGCTGGACTCCCACATGGCCGATCACAGTTCAAATCCTAACCTGGCGGGCTTTCTTACCCCCTCCCCCCCATTTCTCTCTGGTGAGTGTTCATGTCCTAGAGCAAATTTTTAAAAAAATTAAATACATAATTCTTTTTAAAAAAGAATTCACTTGAGAAAGGATAGTCTTTTTTAACAAATGGTGCTGGAAAAAAGTAGACATCTATATACAAAGAAAAAGTATGCCATTTGTTTCATGCCTTGCATGACATACAAAAGCTAACTCACGATGGATGATAGATCTACATGTGAGAGCAGGAGGACATCTGTGTGACCTCGGGTTAGGCACACGGTTCTTAGATGTGACACTAAAAGGAAAAAATGGGCAAAGTGGACTTAATGTATTAAAGTGAAAACTTGTGCTCGTCAAAGGACATCCTTTAAGAGGATTCAAGGACATGCCACAAACTGGGGAAAATATTTACACATCATTGATAAAGGACTTGTATCTAGAATATGTGAAGAACTCTATAAATGTAATACTAAGAAAACAAACATCCTTTTAGAGGTGAAGTGTCAAGATGTTTGCTACTCACTGTCAGACGATTTGGAAAAAATAAAAGCTTTCTCTCTCTCTCTCATTAGGCAAAATGTAGTAATAAGTAAAGTGTTAACAATCTACATGAAGGGTTAAAAAGAACCCATTATGTTATTCTTTAAAATTGTTGTATTAACTTGAAATCTTCCAAAATAATTAGTTAGGAAAGGAAATGTATTGATCATGAATCCTATCTGTAAAACTCTTTGAATATAGTTGAATATTCACTTGTAAATTATATAAATGAAATTTTGTTCTAAATAATAGTTCTATAGACTATCAAACATTTTACAAATTTGAGCATTATATTGATTTAATAAATACCAAATTAAAAAAAAAGAAAAACATCCTAATTAAAAATTGGGTAAAAGATTTAACTGACTTATGATATAATAAATAAACACATGAAAATATGCTCACTAGCAGTCATCAGGAAAATGCCAATTAAACCATAATAGGATATCTCTATATATTCCACCGAAATGGTTAATTAAAGAGACTGACTGGGGTGGCCTTGTGCTCTGGTAAGGGAACCAGATCCCACATGGCTGACTGTGGCTTGAATTCCAGGTCTGGAGGCCTGAAAGCCACCAGGTCTGGAGGGCACAAGTGTTATGTGTGCACAGAATCTCAACAGGGTGGAGAAATGGAGAAGGGATTGTGACATGACTATACCCCATTGGGGGCGCGTTCTCCTTCCTCACTCTTGCTCTTTTTTTAAGAGAGATTTTTGCTAGGGGCTGGCAGGGGGCGGGGGGGGCGGAAGGAAGGCACTGAATTCCCACATGGCTGACCGCAGTTCGAGTCCCAGACCTGGTGGCTTGCTTTCTCACTTTCTCTCTCTCTCTCTCTCTCTCTCTCTGGTCAAATTGAAAAATAATTATAACAAATGGAATTAAATAAATAATTCGTTTTTTTAAAAAATGGAGATTTTTTTTTTTTTGCTGTAGTGCACATGTGCTCACCAGAGAGACAGAAAGCAAGAAATCACCCCCCAGGGCAATGGCCATGCTGCAATCCTTTCTCTAGTCTCTCTTGGGATTTTCAGCACACACGCACATGCGCCTGGCATGAGTTTGAAGCCACTGGGTCCAAGATTCGAACTGTGGTTGACCATGTGGGAGTCCAGCAGCATAACCATTATGCCATCTGCTGGCTCCTCCTCTCTCTCTTTCTGAAGGGAATGGAGTCCAGACATTTATCACTATCACTTGAGTGTCATTCTGAGATGCAAAAGTTGCTTACTCTAGAAAATCCAGAAGTTACCAGTTGAACTCAATATTCATGTTATTAATCCTTTCTTTTTGTGGGTGGGGCTAGTTTCCAGTAGGTAGTCAGAAAAGATAGCTGATAGTGGGGAATGGGGAACACAAAGCAATAGCAACAAAAAATAAACGATAGAAAACATTCCTTTAGAAACAAGTGGGCTCCGCGCATTGCTCGCCAACAGCTCTTCCCACAGTTCCCACCGAGCTGTGGATCCGAGAGAGAAATTGCTTTCTAGCTGGAAGTCATTCTTTCTTGGTACTTGCCCTGAGGCAGAGAAGTCTGGGTTCTAGCCCCCAATTCAAATCTGTCCTAGCTCATGTGGAAGTCCTCGAGGGTGATAGTTCAGAAACAACATAGAGGCCAGCCCGTGATTAAGGTGGCTGAGTCCCACATGGCTGACTGTGGTTTAAGTCCTGGACTTGGCGGCTTGAAATTCATGCCAGGCGCACCGGCCCCAAATCCCAGGAGGAGAGTGGTGGAGAAGGGATTGTGACATGACCGTCTCCCATGTGGAGTGCTTTCTTACCCCCCCCCCTCAGGCAGGCACACGTGCTCTCTGGCAAATTTAGGGAAAAAAAAAGAAAGAAACAACGTGGCACTCTGATTTCAAGGCAATGGTCATTTCATTTAGAGCTGCAGTAACTTGTCTTCATTCGCCTTGATAACCAACCATTCTGTTCATGCTTTTTGCTCATTTTCTGGGGTACCGAGCTCTGTCCCTGCCTTCAAGAAGCGGGCAGTCCACTGGGAGAAGACAAGCTGTCTCTGCACGCTGTAGACGGGGTCTCACAGGAAGGTGGGGGTGGTGGAGGGCACAGAGGAAGAACAGCAAAGTCATGGGATGCTAGGGAATGTTCTAGAGGAGTCGATGCCTGAACTAAGTTAGGAAGGATGGCTAGGAATTAGCTAGCAAAGAAAAATGGGAGGCCATGGCACTCCAGGCAAGGGAACAGCGTTGGCAAAAGGACAGATGTGCGCTGCATTCTGGGTACCATCGACTCTAGCAACCGGAATGTGGAGGCCAGGTAAGGAGGGAGCGACGAGGGATTGCGCTAGAAAATTAAGCAAGGAACTGGACTGTGGAGGGTTGTAACCTGACTTTTTCTGGAGGGCAGAGGGAAGCCATCACAAGTTCGTACAGGAAAGTGGATGGCACTGACTATATCTTAGAAAGCTCCCTGTGGCCTGGTACGATATCTGTGTGTTTGACAGGACCTCTGGGTGGTGTGGACACCTCACAGGGTGGCCTAATCATCCACACCAAAACCCATGGTGGGGTTCCACTGAGTTCCACTGATTTCCTAGCTCACCCGCCCCTGCTGGGCAGGTCTCCTTGACAAGCCCTTCCAGTTTTTGGAAAAGTCAGCCCAGGAAAGGTGGGGACCCAGATTTATGCCGTGGTCTCCTGGGGTGGAGGGACCATGGGAAAAGCAGAGGGATATTTCTGGGTGTCCAAGGAGCGAAGCCCTTTGGGTGGGGGCTGGAGAAAGGGAAGAACCCCTCATCCTGTCATGAGAAAGGGCGCCCAAATCCAGGCGAGACAGAGGAGGAGGGTCAAGAACTCCAAGGCTAATGTCCCTTGTGCCTCCCCCCACCCCAAAGAAACTAAACAAAGCGACTGCGTTCAGTGGCCCCTCAGGAAGGCCAGTCATTTCCTGAGGAGCTATCAGGCCAGCCCAGACCTCATTGTTCCCTGTTTCCAGCAATGGCCGCCATTACCTGACCAGCGCCACCTCCAGTCTCTCTGCAGGCGCCGGGAGAAGAAGTTACAAGAGTGATTTCTGCTTTGCACGGGAAGGTCTCTCGTCTGCAGCGTGTGGGAAGTACCTCCCGGCCTCGAGGCATGGCCTGTGGGCAGAACTAACCGGCCCTCTTCGCTCTCAGGATGCAGCTGGGGTGGGCTCGAGCAGGCAAGATGCGGCTGGTCCTGCTGACGCTGGCGCTCTGTGAGTTTTCACCTTGTCCCCACTCTTTCGCTTCAAGAGAACTGAAGCTTCCGACTCAACATCTTCCTTCTGTCTCTTCTAGGTTCCAGCCTGGAGGGTCGCGAAAACTGTAAGTCATGGTGTGTCTAGACACATTGTCATATCTTTTCTGTGATTCTTAAAGCTCAGGTCAAATCACTTAGGTTGATATTTATACCAATTGAGAAACATTTTCCAGTGGGGAACTAAAGTGTGTCCCATGTTGGCATTTTTTAGAAGGGCTCACAATAAAACCCTTATCCTTACAGCATATTTTAGAAATGACATGTTTTCTAGACCCTCCTGAATGGCTCTTTGTGGGGTTGAGGAAGTGATAAGAGTGAGTGATTGTCTTTCGTTTTTTGTTGTCCCACCATAGCTGCTTATTTCCATGTTCTACCCTATCCTTAATTTTTCTTACTGGCAAATGAAATAGAATTGATGGCCAGACTCATGAAGACCGAATAGAGTTGGAATTGTTTCTGTAATTCTTTTCCTTCCTAAATGATTGAACACACTGGGTCTCATTTCTCATCCATTGGTGAGGCTACAATCATACCTGCCATATTTCGTGCTTGCCCGTAGGGAAGAGGGCGTTCCCTACCTTTGAAGCTCGGTTTATCATCAGCTTTACAGTTGCTTTTTATTTTTAAAAAATTGATATATAAATTATACGTTTCTGTGGGGTACAGTGGGATTTTTCAGTACAAGAAGACAACGTGTGATTATTAAATGAGGGAAATTAGCATAGCTGTCATCTCAACCGTTCGTTACTACTTTGCTTTGGGAACATTCCAAAGTCTCTCTCTTATGAAAAAAAGAAATCCTCCTTTTTAGTTACTGTGAGATATACAATAAATTGTTGTAAGCTATAGTCACCCTACTGTATTTTATAGCACTAGAAATTTTTTCTCTTATCTATCAGTAATGCTTTTTTCTTTTTAAAATGCCCATACCACGATCCCATCTTTTCCATTCTCCTCTTGGGATTTTGGGCATGCTCGCATATATGCTCAGCCCCGGGTCCGGGGCTCAAACCATGCAGTCCATCATGTGGGATCCAGCCCTCTTAATCTCCATGCCACTGCCTGGCTCTTGTCTGTCTGTTTGTTTGTTTGTTTTTAAATTTCTTATTTATTTATTTTTTAATGGCTAGAAGAGTATATGTTCTTGCCAGAGAGAAATGGATGGACAGGGTAGGGGGATACCCTTCATGGGGCATGGTGACACCCCAATCCGTTCCCCTCCATACCTCCATCCTATTGGGATTTTAAGAAAGCACACACATGCCCAGCATGTTTTTCAAGCTGCCAGGGTTGAGGTTTGAACTGTTGTTGGCCATGTGGGATTTGGATCCCTTCGCCACTAGCCCACAGGGCCAGCATTCTATTAATAGCTGTAATTTTGTTTGTGACCAACATCCCTGTATCCCAGACCCTCACCCTTCGCAGACTCCAGTAGTCATTCTTCCACTTAGAGCTGATTTTGAATCTTCATCTTGAAATAGGAGGGTTTGGCTCTGCTTCATCTGGGACCTTAGCAATGAGGGTGTGCATTTGGGTGCATGGGTTGTGAATGGAGGAAGAGCCCACAGAACATGATTCCCTTGCCAGAAGTCACTTTGGCAAAACATGGAGTGGTAGGATGGCAGAATCGTACAGCTCTTTGGAGGTGAAGTACAAGGCCAAGTTGTTGAGCCAAGGCTTGAACGGCTACCAGCAAAGCCCATCTGTCCGACTCTGCTCAACTGGCCATGTGTTTCCTTGGGCATTTGAACCTGCTGGTCCTCCTTGGAAACAGGATATCCATTATCTCCATAATCATCGTACTTGACCGATGGCATCACTGACCCTCAGAAATGACCCGCTGTCCATGAGAGAGCCAGTTCTTGGGGAGTCAACACTAGACTATTCCTATCCAGAACCTGACCCACCATCTGTCTGGAGCCTTGGGCCTGACTCAGGTCTGTAAAACCAGGTTTGCTTTGCCCTTTTGAGTTTCTCTCCCAATTTGTAAAATGGGATTGATAAAAAAGCCTCTATGGAGTGGTTGATAAGAGGCAGCATGCGGTGGTAGTAATGGGAATGTTTACCCTACTGTGGTCCTAGCCCATCTTTACAAGCAAAGCTCCTGCCCCACCCACAATCCGGTTCGCTCCGACCACGCCCTGCAGACCAGACTGTGCTCTGCAAACACCCAATGCTCTGCGGCTCCTGCTTCTCTCATTCTCCATCCAGTCTCCCGGGACTGCCATTCTTTCCCATCTCCCTCACCAAATGGGAGGTCATCTCCCCTTCCTGGGGCTGCTAGAGAATGTCCTCTGCACCCTCAGGGAAGGCCTTGGAACCGACGTACTTAGTGCAGGGAGACTCCCCTGTCTTCTCAGGCCTCTGCCTTGTTTTGTGCTTGAGGAAACCAAGACCCGGCAGCCACTGGACACTTGCAGGATCACACTGGGGTAAAAGAGCAGGGCTGGGACCTTCACCGCTCTGCTCCTGAGGTCACCCAAGGCCTGCCAGCGGGCTGTGGGGGCTTCCTACCTATCTCAGGCATTCTTGACTTCCTCCAGCCCCTACCCAACCACGCCTGCCGCGTGTCTCAGGAAGCGACCTCAGCTCCATCTTCACTGTCCGAGGAGGCTCTCAGCTTCCTTCTCAGCAGGTTACAGGCTTGTCGGCCTCCCTGCCCATCTTCCTGGCTTTCCTCCTGGCTAGATAACAGGTCCAGCCCTGTGCCTGGTCAGAGCCAGCCCTTCCCCCGGGCTCTGAGCCCACCCTCATCACCCGGGACCTCTCTTTCATTTACTCACATCCCTCGCCCCCACCACCGCTCCCAGCACTTCTGGCTCTTTCC
>NW_006159662.1:4392462-4434502 GCF_000334495.1 Tupaia belangeri chinensis
GCCCCCACCATCGCTCCCAGCACTTCTGGCTCTTTCCCTCAGTCTACAAACACAAGTGAAACTCTTGTTTTTAAGAAAAGTTGCACTCAACAACCTTCTGCCTCCCCTGACCTCGCGGCCCCTTTCCAGCCACCTCCTTTCTCAGTCAGACCTCTGGGACGGCAGCCTCTGCTCCTTCACCTCTCAGCAGTCCCTGACTGGTCCCCTCCTCTCCCTGCCTTTGTGTTCCTCTCCTAAGAGGGCACCAGCAGCTACCTCATGCCCAATGCGAGGGCTGCCCTCAGCTAACTGAGCTCCCTGTACCTTCAGCTGGTGATCGGACCGCCGCCTCTTTCCTGGTCCTTCTAGATCCGCTTCCCTGCTTCTCCTCCCTCCTCTTAGACAAACCCTCCTCCCCTCCCCCGACGTCTCCCTGGCTGTGGACTTGGCCCCTGGTCTCTGCAGACTCCACAGTCTTATCCTGCCTGGATCCCAGCTCCTCTCTCGTGTCCTGGCCCGCCCTCTCTCCATCCTCGGGTTCGGCATGGAGCTGGCTGCTGACAGCTCCTCCCACTCACCCTGCAGGCCCCTCTGCATCCAGCTGCACCCCTCAACTTCGGCTTCCTCCTTTATCTTTTTCTGGCATTCTCTATTAGTTGGTGTCACCCACATCCTCCCAGGAACCTAATTTGAGAGTCGTGTCTCCACTTTTTCAATGCCCACGTTCAAAGTTACGGTGGCAAACTGCAAATAATAGGGAATTCATCACGAGCGATGTCGCGTGCATACACGATGCTGTGTGGCCACCACCCTGTTCAGCTGTAGCCCATGTTCGTCACCCCTAGCACATGTCCTTTTGAGTCCACTGAAGGGTTCTCCAGTTGGTCTCTTCCCTCCTCACTGTGCCAATGTGCAGATCAGCTCATTGGCTTTCACCTACACACTCCCACACCCCCCCACCCCCACACCCCCGGCTGTTCACTGGCCTCAGGCCTCTTTCCCCAGGCCACAGTGATCTTCCAAGTGTTGCCAGTCTAGTGCTGCCTCACCCTCCAAAGGCCACAGGACAGGTCTGGCTTGTGTGCCGGGCTGGCAAGGCCCTGCGTTTGGCACCAACAACCTGGTCCCACACTCTGCTTCCCATAACCAGCCGCCAGAATGCGCCGAATTTTCCTGCCCCCGTGCCCTGGTACACGCTGTTCTCCTGCCCAGAGCACCCACTGCCCTCCAGCCTGGGGGCTCAGTGCAGGGGTCACTTCCTCCCGGACAGCCCTTCCTTTGGGTGCCCACTCACACCACTGGGCTCCAACTGCCTGGGCCCCCAGCCTGCTCATCACCCTGTGTGCCCAGCCCCTGAACAGTTGCCCCATCAGTGTCCCGTGGTTGGGACCTTGCTCTGCCTCTGGGGACTCGAGATTCAGATGAGGAAATGGATCAGTGGCTCTATGCTGGGCCGACGTGCTCACCAGGGACTCCGCTTTGGGGCTCCCGGTAACTTTCCTGACAATGGCGGGCGGCCCCTCCTCCCCACTTTCTGAGTCATTTCCAGGTTGAGGGCCAGGTGGCCGGCTGAGTCACAATGCCTTATCTTTCCAGGGAGCATCAGCATCCGCTGACTGGCGGCCTTGAGGTCAAGGGAAACAGGCCCATCATGCTGGTATTTTGGGATTTGGCACCGTAGGCCTGGGTGCCTCATCTGTGCCTGGTGACTTTGTAACTTGAGATCTTTCCCCATCAACCTTCATCTCTCCAAGTGGAAAAGGTCTGACTTCTTGAGGCTGTTCTGCAACCCCATCCTTCTTCCCAGCAGTTCTGAACCTGGTTGGGCTCAGTAAGGAAGGCTGCGGGCCTGCTCCCTAGAAAAACACACATTGTGTACAATTGGAGGTGGATTGTGAGTTCCTTCATGCCTGTCCCATTTGTGCACCTTCCAGGGCCCTGGTTCCCAGGGTGTGGACCATCACCCCACTGTGTAAGCAGTGACACACGGTAATCGTTTGACTGTGCGTGGACAGTTTATTTACAGAGGGTAGCGTATTGTTCAAATAGGAATCAGGTAGAGATTTTTAAGAGAGTTTGAGTGTTTTTTTTTAAATAATTATTTTATTTAATGTTATTCATTGTTTTGTTGTTGTTGTTGTTGTTGTTGTTTTAAGTTGACCAGAGAGAGAAAGAAGGAAAGTGAGAGAGCAAGCTGCCAGATCTGGACTTGAACTGCGGTCAGCCATGTGAGAGTTCAGCCACCTCAACCACCACACCACCTGCCGACCCCAAGTCTGGGTGTTTTTTTAATCTATTGATGCTTAACAAGTTACTCCACAATTTTGTGGCTTTAAAATAATGTACATTTATTATCTCATGTGGTGTCTGAGGGTCAGGAAGCCACTAGGGGCTTAGCTGGGTGGTTCTGGCTCCAGGTCTCTCATGAGATTGCAGACCAACTGCTGGCCAGACTTCGCAGTCCTCCGGCTACTGGCAGGAAGCCTCAGTCTTCATGTGGATCTTTCAGGGGCTGCCCATGACAGGGCAAGTGGCTTCCCCCAGAGCAAGTGACCCAGGAGGAGAAAAAGTGGCCAGAAGTGACATACTAGCATTTCTGGAGGATTTAACATTTTTTCATTGGCAACCAGTAATTGTACATATTTATGGTTACAGTGTGAAATTTTGACACGTCTCTACAATGTGTAGTGATCAAATCAGGGTAATGAGCTTATCATGATCTCCTCACCTACCATTTCTCCACATTGGGAATATCCAAAATTTAGCTATTTGAAACATGCAGTGGCTTCCTGTTAGCTACAGTCGCCCTATGATGTAGAACACGATACAGAACGCTCAAACTTGATCCTGTCCAACGGTATTTTTGTGCCTGTTAACCCATTCCCCATTCCCCTTCTCTGTCTCCGGTAATGCCTGTTCTCTCTCCTTAGATCAAGTTGTTTTTTGTTTCATTTTTGTAATTTGCTGTAGGGCATGTGCACTCAACAGAGAGATGAAGAGGGATGGAAAGTGAGAAAGTATCCCCTGGGGTGGATGGTCACACAGCAATCTCTTCGCCATTGTCCTCTCAGGACCTTGGGCATGCACACACACATCTCAGCATTTTCCAAGCCACCAGGTCTGGGATTCAAACCATACTCTTGGCCATGTGGTATCCCACTGCCTTAACCATTATGCCACTGGCTGACTCTAGGTCAACTTTTAAAAATTTCTACATACAAGGGGAATTTCAAAACATTTATGGAAAGCGTTAAAGTATAAATTTATTGTGGTAAAAAAATGGAACTCCATGCATAATGTTTATTTAATTATGTTGCTTAAAAAAAATGACGACAGATACTAACTCCACTAAAAAATGCCACTGCTTTGTGCCTTAGCCAAGTTGCCTTTGATATTGCTGAAAAGAGAAAGGGTTTATGTGAAAGGGAAATGAGCTGGGCCTGGGCCGGAGGAGGCCCAAGTTAAGGATCCTGTGGTGACGCTGGAAGGCCACACTAGGGAAGAGCAGTGAGATGCAGAGCTCCCGGCAGGCAGGAGCCGGGCCAGCCTCTCTGTTCCCTGAACACTAGCGATGAGCACAGAGCTTGGCGGAGAGAAGCTGCCTTCGGTGTTTGCTGTGAGTGATGCTGAAGAAGAGAGAAGGGAGAGCTAACCAGGAGCCAGGCCCTGGGCAGTCTGTACACTGCTCCAGTCTACATGCAGCTCCTCCCGGGCACCTCGGTCACTGCTGCAGCTGAAAACACCAGGGAAGGCAGCTACCAGAGTCCTGTTTTATGGGAGGAGGAGTGGTGGCCCAGAGAGGTTAGGAAGCTCACAGACCACCCAGCCAAGGACTGTGGGATTAGAATTTGAGCCCAGGAGTGCTTGCTTCTCCTCTGCCTTGTCTCCCAGCCTGGGGCATGCCAGCTCCAATAGTAAAGCAGCCCAGTGACTCATGCGAAGACTGCAGTGGGCTGGGCGAATGTGGGAGTCTGAAGTCACTATAAATTTTATTTTAAAGAATAATTTTTTTTAACTTTATTTATTCATTTGTTTATTTCAATTTGACCAGAGAGGGACCGAGTGAGAGAGTGAGAGAGAGACAGAGAGAGAGAGAGAAAGCTGCCAGGTCCAGGACTCAAACCGCAGCTGGTCATGTGGGAATCCAGCGCCCTCAACCACCATGACACCTGCTGGCCCTAAAGTCACTATAAATTAAAAAGATTTTTTTTTTTTTGAGAGATTTTTCACTATAGGGCGCATGCGCTCGCCAGACAGACAGAGACAGACATAGAGACAGAAAGCGAGAAATCACCCCCGAGAGGAGATGGCCACGCCGCAATCCCTTCTCCTCCATTCTCCTCTCGGGATCTTGGGCACGCACGCACACGTGCCCGGCGTGGGTTTTAAGCCACCGGGTCCGGGACGCGAACCGCGGTTGACTACGTGGGAGTCCAGCGACATAGCCATTACGCTAACTGCTGGTTCCCGAAAATTAAAAAGATTTTTTAAAAATATTTTTTTCTTTTATTTATGATAGAGCTTCTATATGCACTAGAGAGAATAAGAGAGAGAGGGGGGTGAACATCCTCCACAGGGTCTGGTCACACTGAGATCCCCTTCCCCTTCCTCCAGCCCTCCATCCCGTTGGGTCCTGATATGCGCACGTGTGCCCAGCGTGTTTCAGGCTGGTGGGCTGGGATTTGAACTGTGGTTGGCATGTGGGATCCAGCTTCTCTTGAGCAGTGCATTATGACTGAGCCATGGATCAATCCATATGTATGTATGTGTGCGTGTGTGTGTGTATGTGTACACATATATTTAATTTGCCAGAGGGCATATGTGTATGCTCACCAGAGGGAGAGAGAAAGAAAGCAAGAAAGCACCCCACCACCACCACCACCATGGGGGAATAGTCACAACGCAATCCCTCCTCCTCCATTCCTTCCTCCTTGTGGGATTTTGGGCATGCATAGACATGTGCCAAGGGTGTTTTTCAAGCCACCGGGTCTGAGACTTGAACTGTGCAATTAGCCATGTGGGATCCAGCCTCCTTAACCACCAGGCCACAAATTGACCCCCACTAATATTTTTTAAGAATTCCAGAAACGTTGAGTGGATATACAGGTTCTCCAGAGTTGGTTCTATTTCTGTGACTGAAGAATCCAGCATTTTATAGGTGCCAGTGCTTTAACACAGATAGATTCTCATTTGCATGCACTGTCACTGTGCCCATTGTATAGCTAGGTGAACTGAGGCCTAGGGAAATTTAATGATTTGCCAAAGGTCACTCAAGTTATAGCAGCCAAGGTGGGGGGTTTGGTTCTGAGTTCTCTCCCCTTGGCTTGCAGTTGACTGGCTGACTCCCTACTATGTTCCACCTGGTCTTTCCTCTGTGTATCCCTAGTGTCTCCATGTGTCCAGATGTTCTTATAAGGACACAAGTTAAATTGGATTACCCATCCTAACAGCCTCATTTTAACTTTGTTTCCTCTTTAGAGGCTGTATCTCCAAATATAGTCATTCTGAGGTAAAAGGGGGTTAGAGCTTTAACTCCAATATAAATTGGGGTCATATTGGGTGGTGGTGGGGGGGGGGATGCTTTCTTGCTTTCTCTCTCTCCATTGAGGAAAGGACCTAATTTAGGCCACAATAGCATTCCTCAGTAGAACACCCAGGCCTAACTTGGCTAACACAATTCTGCGAGGGACCATAGCAAAGAGATCCAAGCACACAGATTTCTGGAGCTCTTCCTTGGCCCAAAGGCAAGATGAAGAGTGTCTTAGAATGTGAAAGCGTATTCAACCCATGAATAGTTTTCTCTTATTAGATCATCTGATAAAAATGATCTTTAGGAGGCTTATCTAAGTCATGGATTGTTCTACAACATCCTGGTCTCTGCAGTTCTCATAAGGGTCCCATAACTTTGAGTAAAGTCCATATATTTTTTAAAAATATATTTCTTTTTAAAAATTTATTTATTTATTTTACATGCTTTCACTGAACATCACCACAGCATACCGAATGCAATTTTCCAGCCAGAATACACTGTAAAGTGGCTTAATCATAAATGTTATCATCAACAAATAATTTTCCATTTCTTGTATGTATGTGTGTATGTATATGTATATGTGTGTGTATGTGTGTGTGTGTGTGTATATATAATTCCCCCCTATTTCTCATCCTCTACCATTTCCCATCCTCCTCCCACTCTGTCTCTGGTATCTACAGTTGCTTTCCATTCCTTTATTTTTTCCCACATTGTATCGATTCACAAAATATCTTGGTTAATCTAATACTTTCAATAGTAAATGCTGCTGGTAAGTACATATCTGTGCACAAAAGTTGACTTTAGGCATGAAACTCTGTGGATAGAATGAATATACTGTAAAATAGCACAGAGCTGAGGGTATATAGCTTAGGTATTTTTTAAATACATTTTTTAATTTCAAGAAAGGCAGTTTTAGCTTTAATAAATAAAAATCAAAGAATGTTAAGGGAACTTTGCTTAATAACTTACAGTCAGGAAACAGGTTAGGATTCTGTTCGGATAGTAGGTACATGGACCTGTCCACAACTCGAGAGAAGACAAAAATCTTTAAATCTGGAAAACAAAACATAGAAGAAAATCAGTAATGTTTTAGTCTAAAGTCATAAAGTTCTATCTCACCAGTTCAAACTCATGTACTTTATCTTCTGTTGTGGTCCGATCTTTTCATTTAAATTCTGGAAGATAACGTTCAACTCTGCATTGTCCCTACCATTAAGCTGGCCATTTTCTTTTTTCTTTTTTTGGAGAGGTTTTCGCTATTGGGCACGTGCGCTCGCCAGACAGACAGAGAGAGACATAGAGACAGAAAGCGAGAAATCACCCCCCAGAAGGGATGGTCACGCTGCAATCCCTTCTCCTCATTCTCTTCTCGGGATCTTGGGTACGCACACACACGTGCCCAGCGTGAGTTTTAAGCCACCGGGTCCGGGATGCGAACCGCAGTCGACTACGTGGGAGTCCAGCGACATAGCCATTACGCTAACTGCTGGTTCCCAAGCTGGCCATTTTCTTAGCTGTTTTAGAACTCTTATTTTTGTGTGTCTGACTTTAGTTTTCCTGGGATAGCATTGCCTTCAGAACTTCTTGGAGAGCTGATCAGGTGATGGTAAGTTCTTTCAGGTTTTGTTTACCTGAGAATGTTCTTGTCTTCTCTACCCATATGAAGGATAATCTTGCTGGATATAGTATTCTTGGTTGAAATTGTTTTTCACTCAACACTTTGGATATATTTTCCCATTCTTTCCTTGTTTGCATTGTTTCCCTTGAGAGATCTGCTGTTAGCCTGATGGGATATCCTTTGTAAGTAACTTGATGTTTCTCTCTTGCCAATTTTAGTACCCTGTCTTTGTTTTTAGTTTTGGTCATTCTGGCTATAATGTGTCTTGAAGAAGATCTTCTTGGGTTGATCCTATCTGGGATCCTTTGTATTTCTAGAGTCTGAATCTTTGAATGCCTCTCTAGGTTTGAGAAGTTTTCTTTCAGGATTTCATGGAATAGATCATCAATGCCCTTATTAGTTTCTTCACCTTCTGGCATACTGATTATCTGGATGTTTGGATGTTTAATGGTATCTAGTATTTCTCATATATTATTCTCATTTTTTGGGCTATTTTCTCAGACTTTTTGGTAGATTTTACTAGTCCAGTGATCCTGTCTTCCACATCTGAGACTCGACTTTCTGTATGATCTAGTCTGCTTTTAATACTTTCAAAGGAGGTTTTGACTTCCTGTATTACAGCCTTCATCTCCAACAGTTCCATTTGATTCTTTTTTATGGTGTGTATTTCCTCTTCTAGCTCTTGCAAGAACTTCCTCAATCCCTGGAACTCATCAGATTTTTTCTTCTGGTGTTCATTGTTTCTCTTCTCTTTTCTGTTTCGTCACTATGAATACTCTAAATTCTTTATCAGACATTTCCATGAGTTCCACTGTACTGTCTGTGGATGAAGAATAGTTATTCTTTTCCCTTGGGGGTGAGGTATTTCCTTGGTTTCGCATATTTCTTGTAGCCCTGTGGTGATTTCTAGTCATCTGATGGGTTATTCTTTTCTTCCTAATTTCTAGAAGATCAATCTGAGCAATCATAGGTGCACAGGAGGATGTGGTCTGCAAACTCTTTGGCTTCTCCCTTTGTGTCGCAGATTCAGTGGGTGTTGAGGAATATGAGGACCCAAATAGTATTCAGATTTTGGCAACTTTTCAATTAGACTTGTCTAGACACTCATTGCGTGGAGGCTGAGCAACAAAGTGATGAGGTAAAAGAAAAAGGATAAGAAAACAGAAAGAGAGAAAGAAAAAAGAGAGAAACAGAAAAAGCAAACAAACCAAAAAATTATTTATTTGTTAATTTTAAAAAACAAAAAGTAAAAACCACGTGGTGTGGAAATCACTAGATCTCAGTTCTCATGGCGGACTCAGTCTTCTTCTGGCCTGCCCTGTTTACCTAGATGAGAGCGGGAAGGAGGAGGGGATTATTACCAAGATAAAGGAGGACTTCAGAGCCCAGAAAAAGCTTTACCTTACAAAATTTTTTAAAAAGGAAAATTTAAAAAATGAAAAGACAGAGACAGAAAGAGACAGAGAGGGATACAGGGGCTCTACCAGGGTAAATTCTCAGCAGAACATCTTTATTGCCTTATCTCTGAAATCACTAGATCTCAGTTCTCATGGCGGACTCAGTCTTCTTCTCAAGTAAAGTCCATATTTAAAGGTGTGTCACCCTATGTGGAGAGTACCACCTCTTGTGTAGATGGTTAGGGGGATAAATAAGGCTGTATTTCTCTTTGTTTGTATAGTAGCCCCCCTTTATCTGCAGTTTTGCTTTCCATGGTTTTAGTTACCTTCAGTCAACTCTGACCCAAACAAATAAATGGAAAATTCCAGAAATAAAAGCTGTTTTAAGTTTTAAATTGCATGCAGTTCTGAGTAGTATGGTGAGATTTATCACTGCCCTATGTAGTTTCACCCAGGATGTGAATCATCATCCTTTTGGCCAGCTTATCTACACGGTACCTGTTGCAGTTATCAGACCCACTGTCAGGTGTCGCAGCTTGTGTTAGGTAACTCTTTTTTTTTTTTTTTTTTTTTTTTATTAAAAAAACAAAAAGAAAAAAAAAAAGAAAGACAGAAAGAGACAGAGAGACAGAAAGTGAGAAATCACCCCCCAGGGGGATGGCCACACCGCAATCCCCTCTCCTCCATTCTCCTCTCAGGATCTTGGGCACGCACGCACATGCGCTTGGCATTGAGTTTAAGCCACTGGGTCTGGGACTCGAACCGCGGTCAACTACGTGGGAGTCCAGCGATATAGCCATTATGCCAACTGCTGGTCCCTGTTAGGTAACTCTTATTTTGCTCAATAATGATCCCAAAGTACAAGAGTCGAGATGCTAGCATATTGTTATCATTGTTCTATTTTATTTTTAGTTATTATTAGTAATAATAAAATAGAACAATTGTACCTAAATGATAAACTTGATCAGAGATGTTTGCATAAGGACAAACATGCAAATGTCATAACACACATACACACACATGCACACGGGTCCGTATTATCTACTATTTCAGGCATCCACTGGAGATCTTAGAATAGATTTCCTGAAGATAATGGGGAGCTACCGCATATGCATAAAGAAACTCTGGCTGGAAGGATGCACAAGAAACTAAAATCAGTGTGTGTGTGTGTGTGTGTGTGTGTGTGTGTGTGTGCGTGTGGACACTGTGGAGTTGAGCAAGAGGAGATGAGAACTATGGGGATGGAGACAGGGATAGGAAAGAGACTTTACAATGGCTCTTTTTCTCTATATTTTTCTTTTTGTGGGTCTCAACTCTACAGAATCGAATTTATAATATGCTCTCATCTTTGATCCATGCATGCTTGCCCTTTGTTTGATTTAAATGTGTTTGTTTAGTAACATAATGAATTCACATGACTCCACAAGCCAACCCAAGAACTGGAACACTAGCAGTACCTGTGTCTCCCCGTGTGCTCCTCCCCATCTATTCTTCTTTCTCTCCAGAGAAGATTAGATCTATAGTCACTAGGATGATTTCTTAAATATTTATTTACTGAAAAAATTTTTAAATGTTGAGACGGTACATGTGCTCACAGGAGAGAACAAAGAGAGAGGGAAAGCCAGAAAGCACCCCCATGGGGGATGGTGACACTCCAATCCCTTCTCTCCATTCTCCTTTCAGGATTTTGGGCACGCATGCACTTGTGCTCAGAGTGTTTTTCAAGCTGCCGGATCTGGGATCAGAACTGCACAGTCGGTCATATGAGATCTAACTGCCTTAACCACAGCACTACTGGCTGGTCCAATTTCTTAAATATTAACCTCATATCCAGCCTCCTTTCTAAAACTCACATTATTTAAACTAATTTGTCTGTAAACTCTTTAAGGTTTTTATGCGAACATCATATCACCTGTCTTTGGAGTTTCGAAACATTTGATTGCACTATTTGCTTAAAATGTTAAATTCTAGGAAGAGCCAGCCCTATGGCACAGTGGTTAAGAGCTAAGCAGAGGGAGATGGATCTCACGTGGCCGCCTGCAGTTTGAATCGCAGTCCCAGTGGCTGGAAAAACAGGCGGCGTGTGTACGCATGCATATCCAGGGTCCTCATGGGAAGGAAGGATGGAGGAAAGAGGATCACGGCATAACCAGGCCCCATGTGGTGGCTCTCTCTTTCTCTGGCTCTCTGGAATTAAAAAAAAAAATTAATTCTACAACTGCTTTATTCACCATTTTATAATGATAGATGAGACAGGAGACAAATAAAGCTTACCAGACACAGTGTGGCTCTTGACCCCAGGTCTAAATACCAGATAGATAGCCTTCTTGAGAATGTGCATGCTAGAAGTTTAAGGGAGACTTGTGGAGTTTCAAGAGGCTGAGACTCCTGGTTTTAAGGTCATGGATGGGCTTTTTTTTTTTTTCTTTTTCTTTTGAGAGATTTTTGCTATAGGGAGCATGTACTCACCACAGACACACAGAGAGACAGAGAGAGAGAGAGACAGACAGAAAGAAATCCTCCCCAGACCCAGTACCTTGAAACTCACGCCAGGTGCTTGTGCATGCATGCCCAAGATCCTGGGAGGAGAAGGGATTGTGGCATGGCCATCTACCCATGGGGGTGATTTCTCACTCCCCTTCTCACTATCTCTGTCTCTGTCTCTGTATCTCTCCCCCTGGTGAGCACATGCACCCTAAGGTAAAAACCCCTTTAAAAAAAAAAAAAAAAGCTAGCCAGCAGGCCAGGAGATGGTGTAGTGGTTAAGGTGCTGGACTTCCACATGGCAGACTGCAGTTTGGGTCCCAGATCCGGCAACTTGAAGCTCATGTTGGGTGCGTGTGTGTGTGTATGTGCCCAAAAATCCCAGGAGGAGGATTGAGAAGAGATTACAGTGTGGCCATCTCCCCTGAGTGACCATTTCTCACCTTCCCTTTCTCTGTCTCTCCCTGTCTCTTTCTAGAAGGTACATGTGCCCTGTGGCAAAAACCTTAAAAATAAAAATAGCTAGAGAACATTCATTTTTAAAGCAATTCATCTTCCCATTAACCCACTACTGTAGATTATTATAGCTTCAAGATACGATCTCTAGCTAGCTGCGTTCTATTGAGTCTGTGGCTGCTGGATACGAGCCAGTTCCATGCTGGAGGACACTAGCCAGAAAGGATGTGGTGAGCCGGCTGGCCCAGAGCCTGCTTTCTGGCAGACCCTGAGTAGCTGGTTGAGGGTGGTGGCTGCTTTGGGTGCTTCACTAGAGGCTCCTAATTGACAGAGCGCATCTGTGCTCTTTGCAGGCAGAGGTGGGGAATGCAACTGGCGGCCTCAGAAATGGTTTCAATGGGAACCAGCAGTTAGCGTAATGGCTATGTCGCTGGACTCCCACGTAGTCGACCGCGGTTCGTGTCCCGGACCCGGTGGCTTAAAACTCACGCCGGGCGCGTGTGCGTGCGTGCCCAAGATCCCGAGAGGAGAATGGAGGAGAAGGGATTGCGGCGTGACCATCCCCCCTGGGGGGTGATTTCTCGCTTTCTGTCTCTATGTCTGTCTCTGTCTGTCTGGCGAGCACACGCGCCCTACAGTGAAAATCTCTCCAAAAAAAAAAAAAAAGAAATGGTTTCAAGTTCCTCTCCCCATGTGGTAAGGTCTCTAGTCTCTAGGTCCATTAGATCGAAAACACCAGCTGGGACTAAGCTAATTTGGTCAGGCCCATGTGGGGAAGGAGAACTCCCGGACCATCCAGTTTCAGAATGAAGGGAGCTGCCATTTTTTTTTTTTTTTTCTTTTTCCCTTTTTTTAAATAATTCTTTTTTCTTTTTTTTAGAATTGTGTATTTTGATTATTCATTCATTTATTTGTTTTAATTTGACCAGAGAGAGACACAGAAAGAGTTAGAGAGAGAGAGAAAGTAAGAAAGCAAGCCACCAGGTCCAGGACTCGAACCACAGTCAGCCATGTGGGAGTGTCCAGTGCCTTAGCCACCACGCAACCTGCTGGTCCCAGAGCTGCCATTTCTTAAGCACTTTCTGTGCCCAGGCATGGCACTGGGTGGTTTCCGGCTGTTCTTCTGTAAGTCTCTGACAGCCACCTACTGAGGTACCAGTCCCCCATCTTACAGATGAGGAAACTGGGCTCAGGAAGGTTAACCATCCAAGGTCATACCATCTAAAACGATTAACCATGACCTGGATACTTGTCTGCTTGGACCCTATGCACCCTCGAAAGTCACAGTGTCACAGCTCACAGGCCACGTACATCTTAATATTTGTCACAGTCTTCCACTTCGTCTCGGTGGGGATAGGAGCAGTCTGGTGCCAGCTGTCTCAGATTTGACCCACTAAAGACAGTTTTTATCTACCTGGCTCTGTTGGGCATTTGGGACCCCTGGACACATACCATACGATGGGGTGACACCCATGTGATGCGAAGGTCACCAGGATGCTGTGGTTTGTGAGATAACAACTGTGTCTGTCCTCCTTCCCTATGCATCTAGCCTTCACCATCAACAGCATCCACATGGAGAGTCTGCCGGGCTGGATAGTGCCCAATGGGTGGAACGTGACCCTGCAGTGCATCGTGGACATCAGCACCACCTCTCAGGTCAAGCCTCAGCACGAGCTGCTGTTCTATAAGGATGACGTGCTGTTTTACAATGTGTCCTCCATGGAGAGCACGGAGAGTTATTTTATTCCCCAAGCCCGGGTCTACGACTCGGGGACGTACAAGTGCACTGTGATCCTGAACAACAAGGAGAAGACCACTGCAGAGTTCCAGCTGTCAGTGAAAGGTGAGTCCCTGCAGTGTCGGCAGACTAGCGTCTCAGCCACGGCACACAGCACTCGGGAAGCGGTTGTAACACAGGTCACATCTGTCCGTCTGTCCCCCTTCTCACTGGTCTGGCATTTTCCTACCCTAAAAATGTAGGCATTAGACACATTCCCAATATGCCAGACTACTTCTTTTTCTTGTCTTTTCTTTGTTGAGAGATTTTTGCTATAGGGCATGTGCACTTGCCAGAGAGACAGAAAGTGAGAAATCCCCACCCCCCTGGGGGGATGGCCATGCCACAGCCCCTTTTCCTCCACTCTCCTCTTGGGATTTGGGGCATGCATACACACTTGTCTGGCATGAGTTTCAAGATATCTGGTCCAGAACTCAAACCACAGTAGGCCACGTGGGAGTCCCACTTCTTAACCACGATGCTACCTGCTGGTCCCATGCCAGGCTGCTTCTAACCGCCATGCTTTTGCGCATGCTGTTCCCTTTCTGGGGGCTGCCCTTCTTCATTTCATTTCCTTATGAACTATAACTTTTCCTTCGAGACTTAATTCAGTGATTTCTTTTTTATTTTTAAGAATTATTTTATTTCAGTTTATTTATTTTAATTTGACCACAGAGAGACAGAGTTTGAGAGAATGAGAGAGGGAAAGTGAGAAAGCAAGCTGCCAGGTCCGGGACTCAATCCACAGTTGGCCATGTAGGAGTCCAGTACCCTTAACCACCATGCCACCTGCGGTCCCTCAGCAATGTCTTTTCTGATTCTTTCTCCAATGAAAATCAACCCCCCCCCAGGCTCTTCTCTCTTCGCTTTTGATGGTTTTGCCCGTGTAAAGGTCATCGAGCGGTGTGAAGCACTGGGTTCTGCAGACACTCGGCCTAGGTTCCAGTCTGGCCAAGCTCATAATCTCTCTAAACTTCAAAATTGTCACCACTAAGCTGAAGATAGTAGTAATACCTGGCTCAGGGAGTTGCTGAGAAGATTTAAAGAGTCTTGAGGAAGTAGAGTACCTAGTGTAATTCCCAGCGTGTTGTGAGTTCTCAAGAAATGGCGGTTTGCTGTCACTCCATATCACAGCTATTTCTCAAACTTCTGCCTGCTCTTCTGGATTGTGAGATTGTGAGACCAAAACTACGGTCTAGTTTTATAGCTTAAAACAACAAAATCTGGTTCACAATAGACACTCAAGAAATGTTTGTGGGTGGGGCTGGCAGGTGGCGTGGTGGTTAAGAGCGCTAGACTCCCACATGGCTGACCATGGTTTGAGTCTTGGGCCCGGTGGCTTGCTTTCTCACTTTCTCCCTTTCCCTCTCTTTGGTTAAATTAAAGTAAATAAATAAATAAGTAAAATAAAGTTCAATAAAGTAATTCTTTCGTTAAAAAAAGAAATGTTTGTGGAATAAATTAAAGTTAATCCTAGTTTATGGCTGACATTTAATAAAGCGTTGCTGCAGTCACAGTAAGGTTAATAAATACTGTCTGATTTTTCTTCTTTAAACTGTATCGGCTGGGAGTTGGATTATATCATCTTCCTAATAGGATTATACATTATTGAAAGCACCAACCACATCTTGACCACATTCCGTATTTTTCTAAGTGCCTGGTACATGCAGTGGTTACCTGGTAGGTACCACTGCAGGTTCGGGGAACATAAAAGACCCCTCATGTGGATCAGTCGAAATGACTCAGCTGAGGGTGGCTTGTGGCACTTGCCCAAACTGATACTAACGGACTTTCTCTTTCCCCAAAGGAGTGCCCAGTCCCAGGGTGACGGTGGACAAGAAGGAAGCAATAGAAGGCGGGATCGTGACAGTCAACTGTTCCGTCCCGGAGGAAAAGCCCCCGATACACTTCACGATAGAGAAATTCGAACTAAATACAAAAAGCATCAAGCTAAAAAAAGAGAAGACTTCTCGGAGTCAGAATTTTCTGATACTGGAATTCCCCGTTGAGGAACAGGACCATATTTTAGTATTCCGATGTCAAGCAAGAATCATTTCTGGGATCCACGTGGAGACGTCAGAACTCACCAGGAGTGATCTGGTCACCGTGAGAAGTCAGAGTCCCACTCTTCTCCTAGTCTTTGTGGCTTCTGGTTTGGTATGGGGAGGAAGCTCAGAACTGGAAAGGGGCAGTTTAAGTTGATATGTTTCAAAATTTCTTGAAAATTTTTTCTTTCTTTCTTCTTCTTCTTTTTTTTTTTTCTTTGAGAGATATTTTTGCTGTAGGGCACGTGCACTCATCAGAGAGACAGAGAGACAGAAAGCAAAATAATCACCCCCCGGGGGGATGGCCACGCCGCAATTCCTTCTCCATTTTCCTCTCGGGATTTTGGGCACACATGCTCACGCACCCAGTGTAAGTTTCAAGCTGTCAGGTCTGGGACTTGAACTGTGATTAGCCATGTGGGGAGTCCAGCGACATAGCCACTACACCGCCTACTGGTTCTGAAAACTTTTCTCTTTATTCATGCTAGAGTACATCCATGGGCACATGAGAGTGAGAGTAAGAGAGAGAGAAAGAGAGAGAGAGAGAAGCACCTTCCATAGGGTCTTGTCAAGCCGTGATCCCCTTCTTCCCATGTTCTAGCCCATTGGATCTTGGACACTCATGCCCATGACCAGTGTGTTTCAGGCTGAGCAGGCTGGGGATTTGAACCATGGTTTTCATATAGGATCCAGCTTCTCTTGAGCGAATGTCACCACTGCACCATGAAGCCAACCCTTTTTTCATCATCTGTAACACAGTTAAATGTGCATATGTGCGGTATCTTCCAAAAGCTCATGGAAAATGCATGTTATAAAAAAACTATGCATGGATTGCAGATTTTTTTTTGCACCCAAATAAACTCATTCTTTAATTTAATTTTTCCACACTCTTTTTAAAGCCTGCTTGTACCAGTCCCCAAACAAAAGTTTCACAAACAATATTTACCCTTAATGCATTGTGATATTTTAAGGTCTATTCTATTTCAGTTTTTAAAAAACACTGGCTAGGGGGTCAGCAGATGGTGTGGTGGTTAAGGCGCTAGACTCCCACATCACTGACTGAGGTTCAAGTCCTGAATCCAGTAACTTGGAGATCATGCCAGGCATGTGAGTACATGTGCCCAGAGGAGAATGAAGGAGAAGGGATGTTGCTGTGGCCACCTCCACAGGGGTGATTTCTCACTTTCCCTCTCACTGTCCCTCTCTGTCTCTTTCTGGTGAGCCCACACACCCTATAGTAAAAACTTTTAAAAAAAAAAAGAAGAAGAAGGAGAAGGAGAAGGAGAAGCTGGCCAGGACTCACTGCACTGATGCACACGTGACCTGAAGTTTGGAAGCCGTCACTTTTAAGCCTTTGAAAGTCAGACACCAGGAAGTGGGGTCTAGAGGGTATCGAGAAGGAAGGGGACTAGATGCTCAGCCTTTGCCTTTCATTTGGGCTCGATTTAGAAAATAAGAACAACAGGTGGCCTGAAAAATAGACTCAGGGAGAAGGTAGAGGCAGCGGGAGGAATTTCTGTGAATGGGTGACTATCCCTTACCCAAACTGCTCGAGACCAGAAGCGTTTCGGATTAAATTATTTTGCATATTTTGGAATAGTCACATGTACATAAGGTATCTTGGAGATGGGACCCAAGTATGAACATGAAATTCATTTATTATTATTGTTTCTTTAATTTGCTAGAGGGCATGTGTGCTTGCCAGAGAGAGAGAAAGAGAGAGGGAGGGAGAGTGAGAAAGCATTCCCGGTGTGGGATGATCATACTGCAATCTCTTCTCCATTTCTCCCTCCTTTTGGGATTTTAGGCAAATACACACACATACACACAAACACTTAGCATGTTCCCTAAGCCTATGGCAAACACCTAAAAAAAAAAAAAAGATGCTAGATGCTAGTGTGTATTTTTCCACATTCTTACCAATACAGAGTATTGTCAGTGTTTTATTATTTTTGCCAGTCTGATTGAGGTACAATGATCGTTGTTGTCACGGTTCGTATTTTTTAGATTTTAGTGAGGTTGAGTATGTTTACTGGTCTATACATTTCCCCCTATAAACTGCTGGTTCATATATATCTTGCCCATTTTAATTTTTTCCTTACTGATTTGTTTGAGTCCTTTGTAAATGAAAAAAATTAGTTCTTTGTCAGAGGTACTATTCAAAAATTTCCCCTGGTTGTCATTTGCCTTTTTATTTTATGATGAGTTTTCTGTGCAGAGTTTTTCACTCTTTAGTTAGTCAAACTTATCCAGTTTCTTAAAAATGGCACCTCAGTTTTGCTATTCACACCTAAAGTTCTGCCAGAGTCTAAGATTACTACAGGAAAAAATTCTATGCCTATGTTTTCTTTTACGGTTCCTGTGGTTTTGTTTTTTTCCCTCCATCTAAATCTCTGGCATATCTGGAGTTAATCTGGATATGAGGGAAAAGCTTTCAGTTACTACATAGTTACTCCAGATAGTCTAAAAGTTGAGTGTCCCAAAAGATGCCCTCCATTTTTTCCCCATTTTACTTGAGAAAAGGCTTCTTATTCATTGTCAGCAGGCATGTATGCTCACCAGAGAGACAAAGAAAGAAAGAATGAAATAAAGGGGGTGTGAGCACCCCCCAGCAGGGCATGGTCATGTCTCAATCCCTTCTCCTCCATTTTGCCCTCCTGCCAGAGTTTCAGACATGTATGCACACGTGCCAGGTGTGTTTTTCAGGCAGTCGGGAATAGAATTTGAACTGTAGTCAACCAGGTGGGATCCAGCTTCCTTAGTCATTAGGCTATGAGGCTGGCCATATTTTTTTTTTCAATGATAGCTTTTTATTATACATTTAAGTGACTTCAGAATTGTAAAAACCATTAATGACTATTAAGTTGAGTAACTCAGTAACTTTTTGCTCTAAATTCACTTGTAGCATTTTTAAATGCTTGTGCTCTTTATTTGAGTTGGAATGCATACACTCACTCTAGCGCAACCTTTGGGTTTGTTTTCTGTGTGTACATGGGGACAAAAACCGAGGACCTAGCCCTGTTTCCCTGAAGATTCCATCCCCTGGTATCTGACCCGTATTGGATTAAAACTGTGTTTCAAGCTGTGTGCGTCCTGAAATCAGTTTCGTGAGTCATGACTGGCATTTTAAAGAAATAGACTAGAAGCCAGTTTCTTTTCTGCATTAAAAAAAAAATTTTACAAAGGTGAGGACCAACTGTTAGCGTAATGGCTATGTCGCTGGACTCCCATGTGGTCTACCGCGGTTCGCATCCCGGACCTGGTGGCTTAAAACTCTTGCCGGGCACGTGTGCGTGCATGCCCAAGATCCCAAGAGGAGAATGGAGGGGAAGGGATTGCGGCATGGCCATCCCCCCGGGGGACGTGATTTCTCACTTTCTGTCTCTCTGTCTCTCTCTGTCTGGCGAGCGCACGTGCCCTATAGCAAAAAACCTCTCAAAAAAAAATTTACAAATGGTATATACACTTGCAAGAGAGAGACAGACAGACAGAGACAGGGAGAAAGGGAGAAAGCAACTCCCCCGTGGGAAATAGTCATGCTGCAATCCCTCCTCCTCCATTTCTCCACCCTGCCGGGATTTGGGGCATGCACACACATGCACTGGCCTGTTTTTCAAGCCACCAGGGCCAGGATTCAGACCACGGTTGGCCATGTGGGATTCAGCTGCCTTAACCAGCAGAGCTTTCCCTTGTATCTGGTTATTTAAGTGCACATTTCCACAGAGGAGCACAGTCCACATAGTTGTCACTTAAAAAAAAAATTGACCAAGAGCATGTGTGCTTGCCAAAGAGAGATACACAGGAAGAGAGACTGAGGTAGGAGCAAAGGGAAAAAAATCAGCCCTCAATGGGGTGTGGTCAGGTCACAGTCCCTCCTCCTCCATTTCTCCATCCTGTAGGGATTTTGAGCGCATACGCACATGCGCCTGGCGAGTCTTTTAAGCCGCCAAGGTTAGGATTCAGATCATGATTGGCCATGTGGATCTGGCTCCATTAACCAGTAGGCTATGGGACCAGCCCCCACATAGTTGTCACTTTTGAAATCTTAGAATGTTCTTGCCTCAATGCCAAGATTTCGTGGAGTGGTGTGACGAGAGGCTAGAACTCCACGGTGGGCAGGGAGGGCGCGGTCCCTGCTGCTGTGTTTTTTCTGAGGAAGGTTCTGTAGGTGAGATCTAGGGAAGCACTCTGCCTCTGGGGAGTCAGAATTGCCGCTAAGACAGCTGACGGTGAAATGACCGAGAGGGAAAGGAGCGTGAGGTGAACCCCAGTGAGGGTTTTGAGTAAGGGGTGAATTTTGTAAGGAGAAAGAGTAGTTGACAGAAGGGAACAGCAAAACCAAGAGCATAGGACGTGCCTATTTGTCCTGCCACAGTCTGCACCTGCGTCCAACGGCTCTCTTCTTCTCTCGTAGCGTCCTTCTCTATTCCCAAGTTCTACATCAGCCCCGCCGGCGTGATCACGGAGGGAGATCAGCTGCACATCAGGTGCACCATTCAGGTCACACATCTGGCCATGGAGTCTCCGGAAATCATAATCCAGAAGGACAAGGCGATTGTGGCCAACAGCAGACACAGCAACGAGGCCGTGTACTCAGTGATGGCCATGGTGGAGCACAACGGCAACTACACGTGCAAAGTGGAGTCCAGCCGCATAGCCAAGGTCAGCAGCATCGTGGTCAACATCACAGGTAGGGCTGCCGGCCTGTACTGCTTGTTCTCAGCCACAGGAATGTGCCGCGGGGTGGGGGAACGCTGTCAAGTTGGCTCAGGGCGTGTCTTTACCATCTGGAACAGTGCCTGGCACACAGCAGGGTGAGAAAGCAAACCGCTAGGTCTGGGACTTGAATCACAGTCAGTCTTGTGGTAGTCCATTACCCTTAGCCACCGTGCCACGTTCTGGCTCTAGCAACTTTATTTTTTAAACTTTTACTTCTTCTTCTTATTTTTTTCAATTTGACCAGAGAGAGAAAGAGGGAAAGTGAGAAAGCAAGCTGCCACGTCTGGGACTCAAACCATGGTCAGCCATGTGGGAGTCCAGCACCTTAACCCCCACTCTACCTGCTGGCCCATAATACATACTTTTGAATAAAGGCACTAAGCATGGATGACGGTGTCCCAGAGAGAGTCAGCAGCCCCTGGTTCTGCAGAGAAAGCTGGTCACTCCTGCCTGCATCCATTCACTCACCTACTAAAGGGGATCGTCACAGCCACAGTCCCCTAAGTCATGATGTAGCTTTCTATGCAAAAATGGTCATGATTTTCCTGATGACCCAGTACTTAACCATTGATAATGACAAGTATTTTGATGGCTCCTGGTATTGTTAACTGACAAGGTTTGTAAGATCTTATTAGAGAAAAGTATCCATTCAACATATAGGAGTATCTTCCATATGTGGGGCAAGCTGCTGGCCACAGAGAACTTACACACACATTCAGTTTGAGAAGCTCAGCTTGGGTGGCCCCAGGACCCATAGTCTGCCCACCGGAAGTCTTATTCTAGGCCAGGTTTTGCCTTTGAAGAGCTCACAGACTGAATAGAGCAGCTTGCTGCGTTTTCTTTTCTTTTTTTTTTTTTTTTTTTTTTTGGAGAGGTTTTTGCTATAGGACGCATGTACTCGCCAGAAAGACAGAGAGAGACAGAGAAAGAGAAAGCGAGAAATCACCTCCCAGGGGGGATGGTCACGCCGCAATCCCTTCTCCTCCGTTCTCCCCTTGGGATCTTGGGCAGGCACGCACACGCGGCTGGCGTGAGTTTAAGCCGTCGAGTCTGGGACTCGAACCGCGGTCGACTATGTGGGAGTTCAGCGACATAGCCATTATGCTAACTGCTGGTCCCATTGCTGCATTTTCTTGTAATAGCCCAGATGCACTTCAGGACACTCTGTCTAGGACATGTTCCCTGGATAACTTCTTCTGAGAGGCCTTTCCCTAAGTCTCTAAGCCTAGGTTTACTGTTTCTTATATGGGTTCTGCTGCAAACGTTATGTCTGAATCACTCCCTAGACATAACTGTTTCTTATTCCCTGCTGTCTCTCCAGTGTCCAAGATTATTACTTGCGGTGTTACAAATTGCAGAAACTTTTCTAATCCATGTCTGTGAAATTAATTGTATTGGGCCAGCTCCATGGCTTGGCGATTAGGACAGCCAGATCCCATATAGCTGACTGTGTGGTTTGAGTTCTGGACCCAGTGGCTTGAGAAATACACTGGGTGTGAGTGCATGTGTGTGTGCCCAGAATCCCAAAAAGAGGGAGATGGAGAAGGGATTGTGGCATGACTATACCCCAGGGGAAGTGCTCTTCCCTCTCCCTCTCTCTGTCTCTCTCTGGTGAGTGCACGTGGTCACCAACCAGAACAAACAACAACAACAAAAAAAAAAAAAAAGGAGAAAGAAATTAGATTAACATGGGAAGAAACCCTCCCATTGGAATCCTGGGCCAGGAATGTTTAATGTTTAATGCTAATTGTTTAATGGTGTGATCATCAGGGGAATGAATAGCAAAAGAAAATATTACACCGATTTGGGGGTTTGCCAACAGCAACTGGACCTCAGGTCTCTCTAGGAAGGGATTTTGGGGTGGTGGCCAGACATGTCTTGCCCCATTCCCATTTGCTGTTTTTCAGAATTATTTTCCAAACCGAAGCTGGAATCTTCCTCCACACGTCTAGACCAAGGTGAAAGCCTGAACCTGTCATGCTCCATCCCAGGAGCGCCTCCGGTCAACTTCACCATCCAGAAAGGGGACACGATTGTGTCACACACTCCAAATTTCACCAAGATAGCCTCCGCGTGGGACAGCGGGACATACACCTGCACTGGAGCCATTGGCAAAGTGGTCAAGACGAGCAGCCCAGTCCAGATCACAGTGTGTGGTGAGTAGTCCTCGTGGGCAGAGAGCTCTGGTATTGCGTGAGAGAGGGGGAACTTCTAGCCAGCTGTCGCCTCTCCCTTCTGAATGCAGAGCAGACTCAGGCAGGGTAAGAACTTCAGGGAAAGAGAGAGGGCAAAATCAAGAGGCCGAACAGAAACAAGCAGGTATCTTTGTTCAGAGCCCAGGAGAGAAGCAATATGAGGACAACGTGACTGCTCAAAATCAAGTTCATGGCTTTATTGTGACTGCATGCTGGTGATACGGCCCTGAGTTGGCAAGATTCTGCCGCTAGAGCAGGCATCCACCCAAAAGGTTTATAAGGAAACACTGCTTAGTCAATGGTGAACTTTAAGAAGATCTGAATTCCAGTTTTTGACCCTATCTTGCCTGTCCAGGAGTAAGACTTCTGGTGGGCAGAATGTGGGTACTGGGGCCACCCAAGCTGAGCTTCTCGAGCTGAATATGCATGTAAGACAAAGTTAAGATACAGGTCAATTCAGGAGGTGAGGATGGGGCTGGGGTCTGCATCTCTAACTGGCACCTTGGTGATGCCACTGGTCCTGGACCACATTTTGAGTAGTGAAGTTCTTTTTTTTTTTTCATTTTTCATTTTCTTTTTCCAATTTGCCAGACGGCGCATGTGCTTTCCATAGAGAGACAGAGAGACAGAGTGAGAACGAGAAGGTGAAACTATCCCCCAATGGGATGTGGTCACACCACAATCCCTTCTCCTCCATCTCTGCATCTGGTGGGATTTGGGTCACTAGTGCACTTGTACCCAGTGTGTTTTTCAAGTCACCGGGGATTTGAACCATACAGTCAGCCACGTGGGATTTGGGTTACTTAACCACCAGTTCTCAGAGCCAGCCTGAGTAGTGAAGGTTTGTTTTTTGTTTGTATGTATGTATGTATGTATTTATTTATTTATTTATTTATTTATTTATTGGAGAGCTTTTTACTATAGGGCGTGTGCACTCATAAGAAAGACAGAAAATGAGAAATCACTCCCCAGGAATCCCTTTTCCTCCATTCTCCTCTCGGGATCTTGGGCATGCACACACACACGTGCCAGATGTGAGTTTAAGCCGCCAGGTCTGGGACTCGAACTGCGGTCGATTACATGGAAGTCCAGCGACATAGCCATTACGCCATCTCCTGGTCCCCCTCAGTAGTGAAGTTTTAAGTGAATGTGGAACCCATTTGAACTGTCACTGTCACTATTATTCAGTCACAGTCCTTCAGCTTAAACTGTGGCTAAAATCCACCTGAGATTTTAGTCTTGACTGAACCAAGATTTAAGCCTATTGCCAATGGTCTAACCATCTAACTCAAAGGAAAGAATGAGGCCAGCCCTGTGGTCTAGTGGTTAAGGGAAGCTGGATCCCACATAGACAACTATGATTCAAATCCTGGCCCTGGTGTATGAGAAACACGCCAGGCATGTGTACCCCAAATCCTGACATGACGGAGAAATGAAGAAGGGTTTGCAATATGACTACGCTCCATTGGGGGGATACTTTCTTCCTTCTCCCCACCTCCTTTCTAGCAAGTGCATGCACTCTCCGGCACCTTAAAAAAACCTCAGGAAATAATGCAAGAGACAGATATGGGATATTACATTTTAATTTGTTGTTGTTCTTGGGAGGAGGTAATTTTATTTTGTTAAGGTTTATAAATAAGCTAATGTCTAAATAATGACTAAATAGAATTCTTATCTCTTGAGACATGCAATTTATTATTGAGGAGGCTAAGGTACTGAGAAGAACTTTTTTAAAGACTTATTTTCTTTAGATACTTGTTATACTTCCCTTGTGAGTTGTTGTTGTTATTGTTTTAATTATCAGAGGGCACATGAGCACCAAAGAGAGAAAGAGAAAGCACTTCCCAGTGGGGTGTGTTTATACCAAGACCCTTTCCTTATGCTTTTCTGTGTTTTGGTTCAACACAAAGAAAGTATATGTATGTGTGCATGTGCTATATACTATATTAACAGATAAATGCATTTATAAGGTTGTCGTTTTTTAAAATGTGTTATTGTTTAATTTGCTCATAGCACTTCTCTCTCCCTTACGCCTGAATGCTTGCACACATACATACACGAACACACACAGGCTGTCAGCCTAACAGGAGTCCCTTTAAGGTAGATAAGATGGGCAGGCATTTGAAATTATGGGTGTGACAGAGATAGCAAAGTCTACACTTTAGAGAAGGAATCTTTTGGCTGGATTCTTTCCTTCTGCTTTCAATATCATTTATTGGGTCGTCAGAAAAGTCATGAGACATCATGACCCAATGCGTTGTTTCTCCGTCTGTTGTTCCAGAAATGCTCTCCACACCCAAGATTTCTCACGACGCCAAGTCTGAGATCATAAAAGGACAGACCATCGAAATCAGTTGCCAATCAATAAATGGAACTTCGCCTATTTCTTATCACCTTTTAAAAGTAAACAACATTTTGGAGAGTCGTACAACGAACTCAAATGATCCTGTAGTATTCAAAGATAACCCAACCAAAGACACGGAATACCAGTGCATCGCAGATAATTGCCACTCCCATATTGAAATGTTCAGCAACGTTCTGAGGGTCAAGGTGATAGGTAAGTTGTAGCGCTATGAGAAGAAGTTATGTGGAATTGGGGCGTTAGTAAACATTTTTGAAAATTCAGGATTGCCTAGAGATCATAGGGACCGTGAGAAGTGGGTGGCACTTGTGCAATGCCAAGCCACATACTCATCAAAGCAGGACCAAAGTGTTGTAACTGGGGCTAGAAAGCATTTGGGGGCTATTCATATGGCTAATGTAATCTCTTTCCAGAAATGTCCAAAGGAACTGTTAAGATGATGTTAGAGAAAAAATATCCTGAGTCCAGGAAGTACTGAAGTGCTTTTGGATTCCCCTAGCACCTGCCCCTTTTCAGACAATCTGAGAGCCATCTCTGAGGACTGAAGCCCAGAGCTTTTCTGTCCAGCCGAGCCTCGGTGGGGCAGCTCTGTCATGTGGAGAACATACAGCAACCCAGAGCTAAAGGCTGTGGTTTTGTGGGAACTGCTAATGTTCGCCTGGGATTCTCACAGTCAAGAAAAGTACACTATTGTCTTGAGGGTGGATATTTTTCCTTAACTCTTCATCTCGTGCCTCTCAGAAGGCGGTCTTCCTTAGGAGTGCTATTCCTCGTGTCTCTTGGTTATAGATACCCTGTATCTTCCAAGAGGCTTAAAAGGTTTCCTCCTCTTCATCCCCGTCCTCCTTCTGCCTTTTTAAAATGTTTAAGTTTATTCATTATTATTTCCTCTGTGAGACAGAAAGTAAGAAACAGAGAGACAGTCATCCCTGAGAGGGTTTCAGAGAAGCCCGGGGATGGGAACCTGGGACCTTCTCCTGTGGGTCCGGTTGCATCACCGTCTGGTCCCATTTTTGTTTAAGAAATGCTTATCCACATATGCTGCTTTGGGCATGAGTTGTCCACAGGACAGAGATCCAGCAGGATTGAGAGTTCTGCTTCTATTACTGTGTAGTCTAAGAGTTGCCATGCTGTTCATGTTCACATCAACATAAAATAGACATTTAATGCTACAGGGCACCCAAAATTGTTTTCAATGGTACAGTAGAAAACAATCTCCTGACTCATTCAGGGAGAAGTACCTAAATAATGGTACAAGTAAGCATAGGCAAAAATGTCAGGGGGTAAGTGAATTAATGGTCACATGGACTATATCCTTACAATGATGATGATTATAATTCAAGGCATGGGATACATTATCTATCTTGAGTGGGAACATTTCACAAAAGAGCCGAGTGAGGAGTTAGGGCATGGTAGTGGGTGGGAGAGACAGCCTAAGATGGTCTACCATCTCTGGCCACCACATGAACTGGAGTCTCGGTGGGCAAATCCAATGGCTGGATACAAAGGTTGGGAATGGAAAGCTACTGGAGATAAACTCAAAAAGTGACTGAGCCCAACTGTGAGGGGCATCAAACATGTTTTAGGAGTTGGGAATTGTCCTGTGTGCAATGAAGAGTCAGAAGAGGGAAGAAGGACTTGATGAGAATGAATTGTTGGGAAGACTAAGCTGGTGGCTATATCAGTGAGGAGTGGAGACCTCAGACTACACCAAAAGACTAATGTCAAAGCACATCGGAAACTGTTGGATTAAATCGGACCAATACCAGTAATTAACATTTACTGAACTCTGTCCACATGTCCAACCCTGTGTGAAGTGGTATATTCAGTTATTCCAGCTAATCCAAAGCCATGTAAGACTGAGTGGTAGGATGCTTGTTTGGTAATGAGATAACCAAAGCTCAGCACCAATGGCTGGTGAGTGGTAGCTGGGAGGATAACCAAAGCTCAGCACCAATGGCTGGTGAATGGTAGATGTGATTCAAGCCTGCAGTCTGACTCCAGAGGCCAGTTTGCTATCCTCTGGGAGTCCGTCCTTGTGTGAGACCACCACCTCCCCAAGCCTGGTGCTCAGCTTCTTCTGACCAGCAGCTGTGTGGTCTCGCCATAGCAATCTCTTTGAGAGATTGGAAGTGCTGTACATCTTTGTTAAGCAGGAGAGACATCACACACACACACACACACATGCATACTAGCACAGAGTAGACCCCAACAGACCATGTAGTTAATCTCCAGTCAAGCAAAGTAATCAGTAATCTTTGAGTGGCAAGTGAAGGGAGACACCCCTAGGGTCTCATGTATAATTTAGTGAGGACAAAGAGGCATCTGTGGTTACCCTCAGGGTTCATCAAGGTCCCGTTCATGAAGAAACTGGGATAAGATCGATGACCTGAAGGAGAGTGCAACTCAAATCTGAGCCTGACTTGGGAGGGTGGCTGGCCAGGAGCAACGGCTGCTCCATTTTTCTTCTCTTCCCCCTCCTTGGCTCAGGGCTGGTTCTTATGCTTTTCAGCTCCGGTGGATGAAGTCACACTTTCTATCCTGTTGAATAATATGGTGGAGTCCGGCGAGGACATCACACTGCGATGCTCTGTGAATGAAGGGTCTGGTCCAATCACCTACAGGTTTTACAGAGAAAAGGAGAACAAACACTTCTACCAAACCACTGTGAATGACACCGAGGTATTTTGGAGCAAGACACAAGCGAGTAAGGAGCAGGAGGGACAGTATTACTGCATAGCCTTCAACAGAGCCAACAGGGCCAAGCATTTCCCCCAGAGCAACGTACTGACAGTCAGAGGTGAGTTGGCATCTCAGCTGCAAGGTGTCATGTGGACTCCAAGGTGTGAAGCCAGAAAACCTGCCACTTGTAAGAGGGGGTGGGCAGGAGGTTGCTCGCATCATGGAGGATTAAGAGATCAGTGTCTTCTAGGTTCTCTGGTTGCAAGTGACAGAAACCCACTAAAAGAACTTAAGTTAAAAAAGGAATTTATTAGGCTAAGGAGTTGGAGATTTTTCACATGGTCCCAAATTCCAGTTGTTGGCAGAGAGACACCCATTAACTCATCTCGAGTCAAACATTCATCCAGAGACTATCTATGGCCAAGAGAATTGGGTAATGCAGAAGGGACATGAGTAGGGGAGCCCACTTATGTAGGAGGAGTGTAGTTTCATCAAGAAGAAGGAAGGATGAACAGACACACCCAGAAAGAAGTCTTCTCCAGCAAAGATGAAGATTTCCTCCATCGCTGACCACAGAAACAACCATTTCTTCCCTGGCAGTGATGCAGAGTCCTGGGGAAGTTGACAGATGCTAAGGCAAGATGCCGGTTATAAAGCCTATAAAAATCAACTGCGTTTGTTGTTTGAGCCTGATATTTCTTGCTGGCAAAGAACTGGCCTATATATTTCTTTCATTTTTCTTTTTCTTTTTCTTTCTAGTCTTTCTTGCCCCATGGAAGAAAGGACTCATTGCAGTAGTTGTCATCGGAGTGATAATAGCCGCCTTGATAGTTGGGGCCAAATGCTATTTTCTGAGGAAAGCCAAGGGTGAGCACAATACTTTTCTTCCATCCTGACATCTGTGTTTGCCAGGAAACTGACCATGGATATGTGGTGCTTCAGTTTGTGGGGCTGGCACTCTGCCCAGTGGGAACTAAGGAGATGTAACTGTTTTTTCTCTTTGGGGAAATACCTTCATAACCAAAGGTTTTGGCTTTTGTGGGTGTGGAGCTTTTGCAGTTCCTGGATTTAGCTAGGCAGTGACCAAAGCAATTGCTCTCCTAGTTGGGCAAGCCAGAAAAGATGAATCTGGGGGGAAGTCGCATCTTCATGTGGTCAGAAGCTGTTCCTATAGATTTGGCAATACCTGGTCCTGTCATTGATAAAGTGGGGTGTGAGTGTCATAGACATGTGTGTGCATACATGCGTGCGCGCACACACACAATGAATGTCTCCCAATTGACCGTCCATTCTGCCATGATTTCGCCCTGTGCTTGGACTTAGTCCAGCAGGGATAGCAAGCCAGAACCACCCGCTGACACTCAGGGATCAGAGTCTGCTAGTACAGACTCTAGGAAATGGGCACAGCACAATAAATTCTGGAAGTGTTGTTGTGGGATAAGGTGGGTTCTTTCAGACTTTGGGAGCTGCTGCTGGAGCAGATGGAATGAGGAAAAGTCCCGGGCTTTTTCTCAAGTGAGAAAGCTGCAACTCCTCTGGGGAGATAGGCTCCAGTATGAGCCCCTTCCCAAGGCTGCCCCGGTATTGGGGTCAGGCTGACTTGGATTAAAAGCATTTGGGTTGATTTAAGCTTTACTCTTTGGAGTTGTCCTGAATCAAAGGGATGGCTTCCCACTTACCTGTTAAATTTGGCTTCTGTACCACTGTCTTCACGTTCATCACTTGCCACTATCAAAAATTGCTTCTGGTTAAAATAGTCAAAATGGGGGCCAGCAGTTAGCATAATGGCTATGTTGCTGGACTCCCATGTAGCGGACCACAGTTTGAGTCCCAGACCTGGTGGCCAGGCCCGTGTGCGAGCGTGCCCAAGATCCCGAGAGGAGAATGGAGGAGAAGGGATTGCGGCATGACCATCCCTCCTGGAGGGTGATTTCTCGCTTTCTATCTCTCTGTCTTTCTGGCGAGTGCACGTGCCCTATAGCTAAAGCCTCTCCAAAATAAATAAATAAATAAATAAAGTCAAAATGTCCTATTCCAGGGAAATAATGCGACATGTCTTTCTATCAGTGGAGAAAATGCCCTTTCTTTCTCTCCTCCCTTCCTGTGTTCCTCCCTCCCTCTCTCCTCCCTCCCCTGTTCTTTTTAAAGCATGAATATATTTGATTTTCTTTTCTCTCTTTTTATGAGTACTCAATCTTCAGAAATGTCAGTGTGGTTGAGACGACTGTTCCTACCTGGGATGGATGTGGGTGCCTTGTATTAATTGGGTTTTTCTCTTTCTTTTAAAGCCAAGCAGATGCCGGTGGAGATGTCCAGGTCAGTGCACTTAGAAGAGGGGGCAGCTGCTTGTGGGAATAGATGGACTTTTCTGTACGGAGAGTCTGGTCATTGGGTGGTTTCCAGAGGTACTTGGCAAACTCAGAAAAATAAGGGCCTTAGCTGTGAGGTGTGTGTGTGTGTGTGTGTGTGTATGTGTGTGTGTGTGTGTGTCTCCATAGGAGGTTGCCGACGGTCCCTTTCCTGGGAAGGAATGGCCTTTATTCTGCGATCATGCCCTTCCTAGACTATTACCTGTGAAATTCCCCTTTCCTTATAAAATTATACTAGTAGGTAAAACTTTAGATTTTTACTTACTTGGCAAAATAGAGCTGGCCTAAAAAATTGGTTTTACTACCTTTACTGTTCTTGAAATCCAGGATTAAAATGTATGGAAACGATTGCTTGTTCCTGGGACCAACAGTAACCCAGGGCGTGAAATTCAGGGAGCTGGGAGTGTTCCAGTAAAGGCTTCCTAGTATCTCTGTGCCTTTTGGTCCTGACATTTATTTTTTTAGATTTTATTTATTCATTCATTTATGTTTAATTTGACAGAGAGAGAGAGAGAAAGAGGGAAAGTGAGAAAGCAAGCCACCAGGTCCAGAACTCGAACCATGGTCAGCCATGTGGGAGTATCCAGCGCCTTAACCACCATGCCACCTGCTGGTCCCCCCTGACACATATTTTAACAGCAAAAAGTTTTATCAAATAATTCTGGAGGTGGAAACTATGTTAATTTTCCAAATGAGAGAGTAAAATTTTCCTCACCTTAGAAAATCCTTCCTGGTTTTCTTGAGATCTTCCTTTGATTATTTTGTTGGTTTGGAGATAGGGTTTTTTTTTTTTTTTTTAAGTGTTTTATATATATAATTTTTTGTTTCAAAATGTTCATGGAAAATGGAATTAAAGTCCAAGTTTATTTTGGTACGAAAGCGTTCGAAATTTTTGCAGTTTTTTCATATGCATTTGCCATGAACTTTCTGAGGTCCCCTGTGTGTGTAGACACATGTACATAGACACACATTATACGTTTCTTTTTAAATTTTATTTTAAGGACAGCAGCACCACTCCTGAACTCCAATGAGATGTCAGATCCCAACACCGAAGTTAACAGTCATTACGGTAAAGTCACGATTTCCTTCTATGGCTAAGAGTTTTTCCCGTAGAGTCTGCATATATTTCCTTAGCCCTCTTAGAAGTAGAATTTGTAAGCAGGGGCTGAAAGGTGGAAGGGAAACCCTGACTTCAAACAGGGGTGCTTCATCTTGTTGGCCCCTGAATGGTGGGCTAAGAAAACAAAACCTTCAAAGGAAAGGCAGGACATTTTTGTTCTGATTTCATCACCTTATCAACTTCCTGTGGAATAAAAGATGGAGAATAATCATGCCTCAGTAGCTTCAGAGACTGAGTATTACCCAAGCATAGTCACTCTCCACTTACGAGACAGAGAGCAGATTTCAAATGAAGACATTAGTAAAACCTCTCAGAGGGAATGCGAATAATGGTAGTAGAACAAAAATGTGACTTCACATTTTTCGTAAGAAAACCAGTTTAAAGATGTCTTCTTAGTGGAGACGTAAACGCGTGTTCCAGTGAAGAATAGGAGATAACACCCCCTAATGGGGCATGGCCACACCATTATCCTTTCTCCCTTTCTCCACCCTGCTGGGATTTGGGGCATGAGCACACACGTACCTAGTGTGTCTTGTTCAACCCAACCCGGTCAGGACTCAAACCAAACCTTGCTGTTGGCCCTGTGCGATCTCACTGCCTCAGCCATCCAGCCATGGAGCCGGCCCAGGAGTTCTTATGGTCCCATTAGATTTATGAGGAAACTACTCCAGCATTTTTTTTTTTTTTGAGAGATTTTCGCTACAGGGCGCGTGCGCTCGCCAGACAGACAGAGAGAGACATAGAGACAGAAAGCGAGAAATCACCCCCCAGGGGGGATGGTCATGCCGCAATCCCTTCTCCTCCATTCTCCTCTCGGGATCTTGGGCACGCACGCACGCACATGCGCCCGGCGTGAGTTTTAAGCCACCGGGTCCGGGACGCGAACCACGGTCGACTACGTGGGAGTCCAGCGCCATAGCCATTACGCTAACTGCTGGTTCCCACTACTCCAGCATTTTAGCAGAGATTCTAATGTCTTCCCAGAGGGGGCTATAATTGTATCCCACAAAAAGTTCTGTCTTCGGGATCAGCCCATGGCATGGTGGGAAGGTGGCTGGATCCCATGCGGCTGACTGGTTCCAGTTCTGGACCCAGTGGCTTGAAAAACACACCGGGGGAGTGTGTGTGCATGCCCCAAATCATGAGGAGAATAAAGGAGTAAATCGCGGCATGGCTATCCATCCCCGGGGGGTGATTTCTTACTTTTTCTTTGTCTCCTCCTGTGAGTACACACACCCTATAGCAAACAAAAGACCAAAAAAGCAATGTGCCAATAAAAAGAAAAGAACAAATATATAGTTGAAGAAATGATATTCCAAAGTAAACAAACCATAACAATAAAACAAGAAATTATACTCAGAAAAATGTAGTGACTATTTAGCAAAAAGTAACCCATGGCTGTGGAAAAAACAATACCTTCTTGGTATGGAGGGATTAATACTATTTGTAAGTACAGCAATGCTTTAAATTAAGTGTTATTTATTTATTTATTTATGACAGATTTTTGCTATAGGGTGCATGTGCTCACCGGACAGAGAGACAGAAAGCGAGAAATCACTCCCTAGGGTTATGGCCATGATGAATCCATTCTCCTCTGTTCTCCTTTTGGGATCTTGGGCATGTGCACACACTCACGCCCGGTGTGGGTTTTAAGCCACTGGGTCCAGGACTCAGACTGCAGTTTCACCATGTGGGAGTCCAGGGATGCAACCTTTATGCCATCTGCTGGTCCCAGTGTTGATATATATTTATATTAAAGTAGGATTTTCTCCAAAACTTAAAATGTGAGAAATACTCTAATCATTTCATCTATTCTCTCTGCATAGATTATTTCAGTTTATAAACACATTTTAATAACATAGTAATTAGCACAAATACATGATAGAAAACAAGGTATTTTTCAGGAATGGTATTTATACCATTTTTTGAAAAAATAATTATTTATTTAATTTTTAAATTTATTCACTCATTTATTTTAATTTGACCAGAGAGAGATACAGAGAGAGAGGGAGAAAGTGAGAAAGCAAGCCACCAGGTCTGGAATTTGAACCATGGTCAGCCATGTGGGAGTGTCCAGAGCCTTAACCACCACGACACCTACTGGTCCCCCATGTTTATTTATCTCTTCCATGAGATAAATAGATGGCTATGTTGCTGGACTCCCATGTAGTTGACTGTGGTTCAAGTCTCGGAAACCATGCTTCCATAAAATGAGAAGAGAAAGAGTGAGAGAGCACCTCCTGGCAGGGTCTTCACACCGTGATCCACCCCCAGCCTCAGCCAGCCAAGATCATGGCACATTCCTGCCCAGCATGTACAGGGAGACCTTGGGACATTAGAGCCTGGGGCCTTCCCATGTGGCTTTGGCACTGCAGAGCAGTTCATTAATGCTGCATTACCGCAGCTGATCTCTAACATTTTTATAAAGCATTTTTTATAAATAATGACTTGATAAAACCAATAATTTTTATTGGTCTGTGCCCACAAAGTGATAGCCTAGAGACACTAGTGTTTCTTTTTCTTTTTTTGAGAAGTTTTTGCTATAGGGCACATGCACTCACAAGAAAGACAGAGAGAGACAGAGAGACAGAAAGAGAGAAATTAACTCCCCCCCAAGAGAGCATGGCCACACCACAATCCCTTCTCCTCCATTCTCTTCTCGGGATCTTGGGCATGCACGCACACCCGCCCGGTGTGAGTTTAAGCCACCAGGTCTGGGACTTGAACCACAGTCCACTACATAGGAGTCCAGCAACATAGCCATTATGCCAACTGCTGACCCCAACACTGCTATTTCTTTAACCCATGTTCTCATCAGTCCAGTTCTCCAGCTGGAGAAAGTTAGCCAGCATCCTTCATGTTGGCAGTTACTACCTGGTCCTTTCCAGAGCAAGTTCAAATTCTAATAAATCTGCTCACATTTAGCAATTCTGAGTTCTGAATAATACATCAACAGAAAGAGACCACACCGAGGGTCAGATGGATCCCAAAGGGAGACCCAGTAGTGAATCCAGAACCCAAAGACAGGGGGTTGTCACCTACTCTGAAGACATTGTACTTCCTTTGTTAGTGGCACTGAATTTTTAAAAAACACATAGAAAACTAGAATTTTTATTGTCACTCATCCTAACTTATTTTTCAACTAGGTTACAATGATGATGTTGGAAACCATGCTATGAAACCAACAAACGAAAATAAAGGTAATTACTTAGTTAAATGTTTATATTAAAAAATGACTCATAGGAAAATAAACTGAAAACTGTTAAGATCAGTGGATACTTTCCCACCTCTCTCTTAATGACCCTGAAATAGATATATAAAAGAAGTTGGCTAATTGCTTTCTCCAAAGATGCTATTGAGTGTCCTTAAATCTATTGGGTTATACCTAAAAAGCAACTTCCTGATTCAGAATGAGCTACCCAGCACAGTGGTAGGGTTTCTCCTCCCTTTTGAGGTTTTTTTCTAGACAGGGTCTCATTGTTAGGATCCCCTGCCAGCTGGCACTACAGGTACTCACCTTCATACCCAACTCTTTGAGGTCATGGTCTTGCTCTGTTATCTGGGTCAGCCTCAAGTTCATAATCCTCCTACCTCAGCCTCCAGAGTTGTTGGGATAGGTGCACACCACCACTTCTGGCCTTTAGCTTGAACTTTAGGTTGACCTGGGACTAGAACCTGAGCCTCCCATGTGGTTGCAGCCTGTAGAGCATAGTGTATTGGCTGCATGTACCACTGTGGCTGGGCCAGGTGGAGATTTTTCCTTTCCTTTTCTCTTTTTCTAATTTGCTATGGGGCACATATGCTCACTGCAGAGGCAGACAGAGAGAAAGAGAGGGAAAGTGAGAGAGTACCTCCCAGGAGGGATGACCACACCGCAGTCCCTTCTCCTCCACTCTCCTCTCAGGATTTTGGGCACATGTGCACCTGTGTGTTTTTCAAGCCACCAGGTCTGGACTCGAACCACATAGTTGGCCATGTGGGATCCAGCCACATTGGTCATCATGTTGTTTGGCTGGCCCTAGGTGGAGAGGTTTGTTTGTTTGTTTGTTTGTTTGTTTTAATAGAAATTTTTGCTATAGAGTGTGTGCCAGAAAGACAGAGAAAGGCTGAGAGACATAAAGTGAGAAATCACCCCCCACACACAGGGGGGATGGCCACGCTGCAATCCCTTCTCCTCCATTCTCCTTTCAGGATCTTGGGCATGCACGCACACACACCCAGTGTGAGTTTAAGCCATCAGGTTTGGGATTTAATCTGCAGCTGATTACATGGGAGTCCAGCAACATAGCCATTATGCCAACTGCTGGTCTCCCCAGGTGGTGATTTTTAAAGACAATTAAAAGACAATAGATTGCTTGCTTCTGCCTAAAGCTAGGAGGGATTCAACTAAATTATTTTCCAGAACTTCTTTTTGCTCTGGGAAACTAACCTGGGAGCTAAAGTTCCTAGAGAAATAAAGGGAGTAGAGACCCCTTTCTATAAAATATCCCCTTTTTCACAGAGAGATTTTTGCTATATGGGTGTGTACACTTGCCAGAGACAGAAAGTGAGAGATCAACCATCCAGGGGCGATGGCCAAGCCACAATCCCTTCTCTTCCACTCTCCTCTCAGTATCTTGGGTATGCATGCACATGCACCCAGTGTGAGTTTTAAGCCTCCAGGTCTTGGACTCAAACTGTAGTTGACTTCGTGGGAGTCCAGCAACATAACCATTATGCCATTTTCTGGTCCCTGTATAAAATATCCCTGACTGCAGAATCACTGTGTTTTTAGAAGTTAATGAGAACCCCTTCTTCTTTGGGGCTGAAAAACAGAACAATAATATTATTTTGAGTCGGGGCCAGCAGGTGGTGTGGTGGCTAAGACCTGGATTCTCGCATGGTCAGCTGAAGTTTGAGTCCCAGACCCGGTGGCTGGGAACTCACGCCAGGCACGCGTGCGTGCCCAAAATCCCAGGAGAAAAATGGAGAAGAGATTGTGCTTTGGCTCATCCCCCGGTGGGTGATCCCACACTTTCCCTCTCACTGTTGCTGTCTCTCTCTGGTGAGTGTGTGAGTCCCACAGTAAAAACCTTAACCAAATTATTTTGAGTTGAAATCAAATTCCTTTTTTAAAGGAATTGTTTTATTTATTACATTTTATCTGTTATTATTATTTTTTATTTTGGCCAAAGAGAGACAGAGAGATAGAGAGAGAAAATGAGAAAGCTAGCCACCGGTCCGCGACTCAAACCACGGTCGACCATGTGAGAGTCCATTACCCTAACCACCACACCACCTGTCAGCCCCAAGCTGAAGACACATTTCTTCAGGCGTTCACCATAGCACCCTGAGTGAGTCCAGTAACTGCCGTGCCTCACATTCTCCAAGTATTTTTAGGCTAGTGGCTCTCATTCCCCGTTTCCTGAGCTCCGTTTGCTCATTGAGGTAGCTGGGTATGCCTGCAGGAGTACAGAAGGCTCCCTGCATTTTCAGTGAGACGGACAGACGGAACTGCTGGGCTGACCCTGGGCTGTTTTCTGCAATCTATTGGCCGGTTGGTACAAAACCTTCCACTATAGAAATGAAGACCTACCTAGGCAGGAGCGTCCTTTCATGCCCAAGAAATGAATCAGAGAGGAGATCCCTGGGCCTAAGTCCTGCCTCTGCCTCCCGGGCCAGAGCAGAGCCCATCCTGCCTCTGTACCCTGAGCCTTTGTCCACGTAGAATGGAGGGAAGCCCCTTTCTCACTGGCCCCCTAATAAGGAATGTTTTAATAGTTGTGGGACCAGCGCTTCACATGGTGGTTAAGGTACTAGATACCCACATGGCCTATCGCAGTGTGAGCCCCGGACCTGGTGTCTTGCTTTCTCACTTTCCCTCTTTCGCTCTGTCTCTCTCTGGTGAGTGCATATGCCTTATAGCCAATTAAAATAATAATAATAAACACAAAATTAGCATGAATAATTTTTTAAAAAAAGGGAAAAGAAAAAATCTCTAATGCAGTCTGAGGTGCCCGAGGAGAGCCCATCTAAATGCACGATGCTGTGGTCCCTTTGAGCAGAGCCGCTGACCTCGGACGTGGAGTACACGGAAGTGGAGGTGACCCCAGCCGAGCCTCACAGAGGTAAGTGCCGCTCACCCCAGTGATCCCCATGCTTGCTCTTGGCTTTGGGAGGGGCGTCGTGCCCAGTGAGGAAAGCTGAGGCACCTTCAGTCACTCAAAAGGGAGCTGGCCAGCCAAGGCCCTGTTCTAGGCTTCGGCCTGCCAAAGTTTGATTCTCATTAGTTATGACGCTACAAATAATAGGTAGCATTGTTTATTGAGCATTTACTAAGTGCCAAGCAGTCACTACAGGTTGAGCAATTTTGTTTCTGTGAAAGAAACTTCCAGGGCAGCCCCTTGGAGTCCTGGTTGTTTAGGTTTTCTTCCAGAGGTACCCCTCTTGCCCACACCTGGTGTGTTCCTAAAGTTGCCTGTGTAGACGGAATGTGTGTAGATCACATGCACAGTCCGAGCTGTCGAGGCATTGCTATTGAGGACCCCAGGGTAAAGGTGCTCGGGAGCACAGACTCCCTTTCAGAGTGTGCAGTGGTGTTGGTCCCGTGCCTCGGGTCTTGCTTTCGTGTGCTGCATCTCAAGGGCAGGATGGCCAGGACGTCCCTTCCTCTGGTTCTGGCCTGGGGAGACAGAAGCAGGATGGACCAATGTGCAGCAATGCTAGACCATCCCTCTCAGCTGCTTCGGCACCGTGAAGACGTGCCTACCCTACCCTTCCTCCACCAGAGCTCTCCAGAGCTCCTGCACGCCCCAGGGAAACTGCCATCTGAGGCTCCCAGCTCTGCCGGGCAGCTCCTAGGACCATTTCCTAGGAAATATCCACTCCCTAAAAAAAACTGCTGAGACCAAGGCCAGGCGGTCCCTTCAGCCAGGCAGGCCCAGGGCAGCTATCCTAGCTAAGTCCATCTATCACTAGCCAGGGCCACGTGGCGATGCTGTTTTCAAGCCACCTCTTGCTCTGTGATCAGGGAGGATTCCTCCCTCCTTCTTTTACTTAGAACAGTTCTGGCACCATGTCGGCAGGTATGTGCACAGAACTTTCCAGACAGGCTGTCCTTACAGCCCCTAGGTTGTGTGCTGCACTGGGCACCATTTCCAGAGCCTACCATCAGAATAGCCCCTGGAGTTGGGTACTGCCCAATCCATGCAGCTACATGGGCATCCCTCTTCCAAGTCTAGGCAGGGCCTGAGAGAGGTGGAGAGCATGGCAGGCCTCCAGTTCTCTATTTCATTGTGGGGTGGTCCCCTTGGTGAGATAACAGATCACGCTGAGTGCCCATTTTGGACCAGCTACCATGGAAGGTACATGCAACAAAGGCACACGGGGCCCTTCCGTCATAGACGTCTAGCCTAAGAGGGAGCCGGGAAACCCGGGAACCAAGCAGGAGACAGCACCAGGTTCCAGCGTGTGCTCTGGAGGAGAACGGGGTGCAGTGAGAAGGTGTAGGTGAAGCCCTTTCTGTGATTCAAGGAGGCCTGTTTGAGGGTTGGCATTTCAACTGGGTACAAAGGTTGCAAAGAAAGTAGCCCCACCAAGAGAAAGGGTTAGGAGGACCCAGAAATGGGAAGGGTGGTGTGAGGTGGCCCAGAGCTCAGCTTGTTTAAGATCTGAAAGGAAGCTTTGGGTCTGCAGAGTGACCAAGACAGAAGGAGGAAGTGAAGGCAGGGGAGGGTGGGGAGGGGGCCAGGCACACTGGGCCTCTGAGGTTTTCTCTGCACTCTATTCTCAATGGACCAGGGAGCCTTTCAAAGGCTTTAGGCAGGGAAGTAACAGGTTCTAATATCCTTCTTTAAAAATGATCCTCATGGCTGGCATGAGAAATGGATTAAAAGGGATCAAAAATAAAACCAGAGAGACTATCACCAGGCAAGCAGGCACAGGAGCGGGGCGGGCTGCTGGCCACGCATGGAGTCTAGATACGGTATTTCGGAGTCAGATCACAGCACCAGATAAAGACGTTAACAGCTGACATGGGGGAGAGACAGTCACTGCTCGTTTCTTGACTAAGCAACTGCCCGGTTGGTTGTGATGTCCGAGGCTGGAGGAACGAGCTTGTGGTGAGATCTGGTTCTGTTGCATTAAGTTTGAGATGCCCATGAGACACCCAAAAGGAGACAGCCCAGGATCTGGTGCTGAGGAGTGAGTGTGGATGGACTGTGGGGGCTCCCCACCAGCCTTCCTGGGCCAACCTGCCCCTGGTACGTAGCATCCCTCCTTCACTGTGCAATGGGGGCTTGGTCCAGGGTGAGAGCTTACTTCCTTTCAAGGGGACATCAGTTTGGAAGGAAATGGGGATGACAATGAGAGGCCAGGACTGCCCAGAGGTTTTGAATGTGAGTGGAAAATCCCCGTCTTCATTTTTAAATGTTTTGATGGAGGCACATACGTATGCATGAAAGAGAGAGAGAAAGCACCGTGACGCAGTCTCGTCATGCTGCAGTCTTCTTTCCCCAGCTCTCCAGCTCTGCAGGAGCCTGGGTACCCACTGTGTGTTCAGGCTGACCCAGGGGGCTGAGTCCACCGTCACCATGTAGCCTCCAACCTTACAGGGCACTTGAGTTAACACTGGGCGCTTCTTCATTCTCAGCCTCCACACTCCACTGAGCGCTCAAGCAGGCAGCGATCCCTGCCTTGGGTCCCAGCTCTGGACTTCTGAGGCTCCTCACAGGGAGCCAGGTCCTGCCTTTGCTCAGCTGTGAGCTGGGCCCGAGCAGGTGCAACCCGGAGGGCTATGCACGACACCTGAAAGACCCTGGGTCTAAGGAAGCTCAAGAGGGGAGCAGGAAGCAGAGTTTTGTCCTTGAGGAAATGCCCATTTTCCACATCTCTGGAAATGTGTCCATGTTAGTAACAGCTGGTTTTCTATTTCTTGCTTGAAGACAGTGAGGAATGAAAGGGAAAAGGAGCTATGGAGGGTCCTGGAATGGGATGCAGCAGGGACACTGGCCCACGCTTTCCTTGTTAAGCTGTGTAGCCGCAGGGTTGCCATCACCCTCTGGCCACTTCATCCTGATTGGCACAAACGCACCCTGTGGGCTGCAGGGGCCTGGATGGAGCTGGAATGAGAGCCACTTGGAGGGCACTGGGGAGCCCCGGGATGATTCAGGTTGAGTCACATGGACCCGGCTCCTCCTTGGCAGTCGAGGGGGAGTCTCTGGAGCTTGCCCCTCACCTCCCATGGGTGAGGAGTATGACTTTACCAGGCAAGGAAGGGGCTTTGTGAGTTCAAGGTTGGAGCAAGTAAACTTGACTTGGTCTGGGCCACTCCAAGGCCTGCCCCCCTCCACAGCAGGCTGAGGAGGGGATGGGACCTTGTCCAGCTCTAGCCTTGGCTGGCAGCTGGCCAAGTGGCCACTGGGTGTGGAGGAGGAGCAGGAAGGAACTCGTTAATCCTGGTCTGCTGTGCGCTTGCTGGGAGGCTAATTGCTGGGAAAACCCCATGACGTCGAAGCCACCTCTTTCTCTGCGAACACAGGGAAAAACAGAAGCCAAAATTAAGCGCCAGCCGGAAATATCCCTGACAGCAAAGACAAACAGCCGTCGGCCTGGTTTAGTCATTAGCAAGCGGCTGCCGGAGTGGAGGAGGGGGACGGTGATGAGCTGGGTAGATGGGGGGGAGCTGTCGATGGGGGGGTAGCTGTGGAAGCCACGGGGCAGCTTAACGCCAACAGCTCAACCGAGCAGTGGCAACCAGCCCTGCTGCCCAGGCCGATAGGAATTACGAGAGGTGAAAGGGAGTCAGGAGGACACTCAGGTCCAGAGCAGGTGACACCATCCCCTGTGACCGCAGAGTTCTCCTGCCATCCCTTGTGTGCTGGGGGCAGGGGAGTTCAGAGTGTCCAGGCCCCCAGGCCTCCATTTATTCCCACTTCCCCCAGCTCTAGAGGGGCTGGGCTGGGATGAACTGGCGTGACCCCCATGAGCGTGCGCAGCCTCTTCCAGAATTAATCACGGCATTAGCACTGTTTGCACACCTGCTGGCCTCACAGCCTGGGGCTCCAGAGAACTGGGGCCAGTCCCATGGCCTTTTCCTCTGCCCTGGTGCAGAGGATGCAGTGTGTCCATGGTTGTTCTGAAGGAATGCCTTCCCGGGCCTGACGTGGAGCAGAGGGTCCCTTAAGGAGTGGAGGATCCCCCAGCTGGTGTGGGGGCCCCAGAGCACCCCTTCATGCCCCCAAATCTGGAGAATGGAGGGTCATGAGGCCATCACTCTGTCCCTCTTGGCCTCTCCCGAAGCAGGCATCCCGGCAGTGGGGGCCTGCTATCTCAGCCTCTCTGCTGAGCTCCAGGTCTTGCTCAGTGCCCTGGGGGAGTCACTACGATGTCTCCTGCCAGGTCCTTGTCACCCCATGTCCAGCCGTAGGGGTCCGAACCCCGCCACCTCCAGGTATTCCCTGGCGTGTGGGCTCTGCCTTTCCTCTGGCAGCACGTTCTCCATTTTACAGACAGGAAGCACCTTGGGGGTTGTGTGGTAATGCCAAGGCCTGTCTGGAGGCCGGGGAGCTGAGCTAGAGCCACCTGAAGGACATCGAAGGAGGGTGTGAGGGTGTGTGAGGGAGGGTGTGTGTGAGACTGTGGAGGGTGTGGGTGTGTGAGGGAGGGTGTGGGTGTGTGAGACTGTGGAGGGTGTGAGGGTGTGTGAGGGAGGGTGTGAGTGTGTGAGACTGGAGGGTGTGTGAGGGAGTGTGTGGACATGTGGGGATATGTGGGTATGAAGGAATGTGTGAGTGTGCAAGGGTGTGAGGTGTATGTGTGAAGGAGCGTGTGGGTTGCAAGGAGTGTGTGTGAGGGAGTGTGTGAGGTGCACACACAGGCGTGCAGGGGCAAAGCCTGTCCAGGGTGTGGGAGGAATGGGGCTGAGAAAGCCGGGCCAGCAGTGGAGGGCCTGCAGAGGGTCGGGGGTAAGGGTGGATGTCCCTGCAGCATGGCCAATGGAGGACATCTTGGTGCAATCTGAGTCCATGGTTGTGCCCAGTCATCTGGCCGTGAGAGAAATGCCCACAGGCACTGGCCATGTGGCAAGAAGCATGTTCTTCTGCCTGGGCCCCCTTTCCCAATCTGTCAGAGGAGAATGGGGGCCAATATCCATGTGAAATACACGAGTGGCCGAGGGGCGCTCTGCCTCCTGAGCCCAGTGTGATCCGCGTCCTGGGGCCCTGGGTGGGTCATCTTGCTTGCTTTTGAAAGGGTTCAGCCCAGAGGCTCTCAGCCCTGGCTCATTAGAATCCCCTGGGGAGCTCTTACGACTCTCCCCCACCCCCACAT
>NW_006159662.1:4434630-4438418 GCF_000334495.1 Tupaia belangeri chinensis
ACATCCCCACACCCCCACCCCACCCACCCCTGCCAATGCCAGGCCCTGCCCAGCCCAGTTCAGCCAGACCTGCAGTGAGCCCAGGTGCAGGCCTGAAGTCAGCCAGCCTCGCCCCAGGACGGTGAGCAGGTCTCAGTCCCAGCTAGTCCTTAGAGGGACTAATGCTGCCCAGGCTCCCACCCAGGCCTCGGGATCCAGTTAGGCCAACCCTTCTGGGAGGGGCCCTGCAGAGCAACTGAACACAAGGCCACACCCTGGAGGCTGCAGGCCCGTTCTGGGGGTCCCCACACCTGTAGCCCCTCAGAGCCTGGGTTCCGGCCCCACAGTGGCCTGCTGACCTCCTACATCAGATGAAAAGTGGTGCGGGTAAGCTCAGGATCCTCTCAGATAGGGAACCTGCAAAGCTTCCAGGTGCTTCTGGGTGTGGGCCCTGGTGGGGCGGGGTGGTGGGGTACAGCCTTCCTGGGGAGCCCCAGACAGCCTGCTTCAGCAGTGGGCTGACCTGGTGCCTAGAGGCTGCTATTGACCTGCGCCTGGTCCCTTTTCCAGCTCTGGGAACGAAGGGGACAGAGACGGTGTACAGTGAGATCCGGAAGGCCTGCCCTGGTGAGTGAGGGACCTCTGCTTCCCCAGCCCAGGGGCGGCCCCCTAGAATCGCTGATGGGGACTTGTGAGTGGGCAGAGAAAGAGAAAACAAAGAAGGCCAGAAAGGGTGTCCCCTCCCACACCAGGCGTTGACCTCTCTCCTGCCTGTTTAAGAAGTAGCCACGTGATCGGGATCGTGTCCTAGTGATTTAGTCAACGAATGTGACCCCAACAGAGGCAGTGCTGCTTTGTGGGTTCTCAGGTATCAGCTAGGGAGACTCACCTGCTCCCACAGGGCCCTGCCAGCCTGGGCTCCCTAAGATCTCAAACTCAAATACTTGGTTTTGAAGCAATTCAAACCTTTCTGAGAATAAGCTGACTTAGGAGCCAGGGCAGATTTACAGATCTGCCCCCATTTCCTTTGGATTCTGCCCAGGCCCCATTTCAGTTCCCATCACCCACCACTTCCCCCTGAGAACACAGGGCCCAAGCAGGCATGCACCTGGGGATGCTCCCAACAATTTCACTTTTACCGTACACAATTCCGGTGATATGTAATCTGCAAAGATAACTTTTAAATTCTTTTTTTAAAAGACGTATTTAGTTTCATTTATTATTATTGTTTAATTTGACCAGAGAGAGACAGAGAGAGGATGAAAGGGAAAGGGAGAAAGCAAACCTCCAGGTTTGGGACATGAACCATGGTTGGCCATGTGGGAATCTAACGCCTTTAGCCATGACACCACCTGCTGGCCCCAGTGACTTTTAAATTCTAAAAGTGTCAGGGGACCTCAGAAAGTTCATTGGGAAATGAAATTAAATTATAAGTTTATTTTGGTGCAAAAAAAAAAAAATTGGAATCTATGTATTGTTTTTTCATACTACACATATTTCATGAGTTCTTTAAAGACTCCTTTTGTTTTAGGGAAGGGGGCTAGTGAAATTTGGAGGCCTCAGGGGTCCCTGTCGCAGGAAACCAGCTCCTCATCGCCTCTGTCTGGAAGCCTCAGAGTCTGAGGCCGCCTGAGCCTACCCATGGAGACCCTTTTAGAGTGGTCAAAAGCCACCCTAATGCGGATTCGAAAAAGTCTGTATGGGAAGGGAAAAATTTAACATTTTTTCCTATGCTCTCTGGCTGAGACCCTTCCAAATAGATCGGATAGATTACCAAGAGGGAAAACAACAAGTTTATTAACGCATGTAACATACCTCACAGGAGAGAAACCAAAGGAATCTAACACGTGGAGTCTATTTAACATTTTAACAAAGAGCCATAAATTTGTAGAGAAATGACAAGACAAAAGAAAAGGGGCTTAGGCTTCCAAGAGTGGTAAACTACGGGAAGGTGGAGTGAGATTTGTTTGTGCAGGTCCATCCTGGTGCCGGCTTTCTGTCTTCATGATTGTAAAACTGCGCTGATGGGGGATTTATGGCCGTCCTCGCCTGTCAGAAGTCTCTGCTTTCAGTCAGATAAGGAAGCTCTGTGAAGGCTTCTTTCTGCATCTGTTGATTTTCAGTTGCCTCCAGCTCAAAATAATCCTATGCCAAAGTGGCCTATTTGGGGATGGCATATTCTTTTTTTTTTTTAATTATTTATTTAATTTTATTTATTCACTCATTTATTTTCATTTGACCAGAGAGAGAGAGAGGGAAAGTGAGGAAGTAGGCCATCAGGTCCAGAACCTGAACCATGGTCGGCCATGTGGGAGTGTCCAGCACCTTAACCACCACGCCATCTGCTGGTCCCTTCTTTTTAAAGAATTACTTTATGCAACTTTATTTATTAGTAGTATTCAATTTGACCAGAGAGAGACACACAGAGTGAGAGAGGGAAAACGAGAAAGAAAACCGCCAGGTCCAGGATTCAAAACACAGTTGGCCATGTGGGAGTCCAGTGTCCTTAACCACCATGCCACCTGCCAGCCTCAGAGATGGCATATTCTAATTTCCTACATTTGCTTTAGGGCAGCTAGCTGTGTGAGTGGGTTCTCTCAGGGTCACCAGTTTGGTTCCAGATTACTCGGTCCTGGGCAGTTAGAACATGACCACTCCCTCAGGCTTGGACCGTCAGCCTTGTATAACACAGTCTTGTAGGGATTTGAGGCGGGGAAGAGCCCTGGCTTTCCTAGGGGACACCTGAGCCTCTGTCCTTGTGGTGCCACCTGCAGCTGGGTGACTTTGACCAAAGATGTCTTACTCCTCTGAGACTCAGTTTCTTTAGCTGTTAAATGGGGATGGGATTAAGTGAGAAAGGAGGGTTAGGATTAAATTAGCTAGGATCAAGGGTGATGGCACTGACTATCCAAGAGACAGTGTGTTATCCCTACTTTAGAGTGAATCTTTGAATGGTTACATTGCAGGATTCCCACATAGTCGACTGTGGTTCGAGTCCCAGACCTGGTGGCTTAAAACTCACACCGGGCATGTGTGCATGCATGCCCAAAATCCCAAGAAGAGACTGCAGGAAAGGGATTGCAACGTGGCCATCCCCTCCGGGCGGTGATTTCTCGCTGCCTCTCATTCTCTCCAGTGAGCACACATGCCCAAGAGCAAAAAAAATCTCTCTTAAAAAAAAAAAAAAAGACACAGGAGGAACTTGAGCTCTGGAGAATTCAGTGCCTTGCCCAGCATAAGTCTAGAGCAATTTCCAGATTCCAAGCCAGGGTGTTCCCACTGTCCCATCAGGGCTATGGTCAGTGTTGGGGTGGCCATTTAGGGCTCCAGTCCCTCTGCAGTCTGGTCTCTAACCTGGCAGCTCTCCAACCTGCCCAGGGGCTGAGGGATAAAGCCCAGATCTTACAAGGGCTGTGTTCCTCAGGGACTGCAGCAGCTGGTGCCCCCGCTTCGCCTAGAAAGCTCCCTTCCTGGAAGCCAAGGGGTTTCCTGTTTCTGAGTGTTTCCTTTCAGCTGCTGCTGAAGGGGAGAAGCCTGCATGCCGATTCTATTTGTTTTTTTAAGTTTATTTATTTTATTCGTAATAGCACATGCAACCATAAGACATAGAACCCTTGAGATAGTCTCATCACGCCATGACCCCCTTCTCGCAACCCTCCCACTGCTCAGAGTCTTGGCGTTTAGCTCCTGTAATCACTAGGCTACAAGGTCGGCCCTGTCGCTGACCTTTACTGACCCTGCCTGTGCCTGCAATGCTCAGAGCCCTCACTGAGTCCTCAAAGTCATCACAGGGTTAACGGGAGCTCTGT
>NW_006159662.1:4438449-4439522 GCF_000334495.1 Tupaia belangeri chinensis
ATTCCTGCTCCACAGGTGAGGAAAGGGGCCTAAAGGGTCAGTGATTTGTCTTGCCCCATGGACAGTGGTGGAGCAGGGCTGACCCCATAGCCTGGCTGTGGCGTGGAGCTCTTCAAGCCTCCCCAGTCCCTCTGTGTATTCCCAAACCAGCTGACTTCATACTTCTCCACTTCCCATCGTTCTTGGTTCGGTTTCCACATTGCCATCAACTTAGCTGGAAAATCCAACTCTCTACTGTTGAAATTAAGAATAGCATCTTGGTGTGGTCTGAGTGACCCCGGCCAAGTGGTGGAACCTCTCATGGCCTCTGTCACCCTCTGAAATGAGGGTGATGGGTAGACCAGTGGGTCTCAAAGTTTGCTAAGACTCAGGTTCTTTGGCATCACTCCACTACCGCCTGTGAATTTCTCACCAGCAGGTCTGAAGTAGAGCTGAGAGTCTGCATCTCTGACAAGTTCCCTTGTGTTACTGTTGCTGCCGGCCCAGGGACCACACTCTGAGAACCATCTAGATGTCCCGAGAGTCCTTCTGATTCGGCCATGCTACAATTCTCCTTCTTGTTAGAAAGAGAAGGTCTTGGGGCCAGCAGGTGGCGTGGTGGTTATGTCACTGGACTCCCATGTCACAGACATGGTTTAAGTCCTGGACCCAGGGCCTTGAAACTCAAGGCGGGCATGTGCAGGTGTGCCCAAAATCCCTGCAGGAAAATGGAGGAGAAGGGATCGTGATGTGGCCATTCCCCCTGGGGGGTGATTTCTCATTTTCTGTCTCTGGTGAGCACACATGCCCTATAGCAAAAATCTCTGGGAGGGGGAATAAGAAAGAAAAAAAAAAAAGAAAGAAAGAAAGAGAGAAGAGTCTGTCTGCCTCCCAAATCCTAGAGGGATTGTTCAGGGCTGGCTAGCAGGAAAACCCAGAAACACTGTTGTCTATGTGTGTGGTGGCGTGGGGGTGACCCCAGTGAGACCAAGGGCCCAGTGGGGGGTGGGCCTATGGACAGGCCAGTGGGTAAAACACAGCCTTGGCTAACCCTCCCCACTGTCTTCCAGCCAGCGGGCCTTCAGGGGCAGCTG
>NW_006159662.1:4439908-4448246 GCF_000334495.1 Tupaia belangeri chinensis
ATTCCTGCTCCACAGGTGAGGAAAGGGGCCTAAAGGGTCAGTGATTTGTCTTGCCCCATGGACAGTGGTGGAGCAGGGCTGACCCCATAGCCTGGCTGTGGCGTGGAGCTCTTCAAGCCTCCCCAGTCCCTCTGTGTATTCCCAAACCAGCTGACTTCATACTTCTCCACTTCCCATCGTTCTTGGTTCGGTTTCCACATTGCCATCAACTTAGCTGGAAAATCCAACTCTCTACTGTTGAAATTAAGAATAGCATCTTGGTGTGGTCTGAGTGACCCCGGCCAAGTGGTGGAACCTCTCATGGCCTCTGTCACCCTCTGAAATGAGGGTGATGGGTAGACCAGTGGGTCTCAAAGTTTGCTAAGACTCAGGTTCTTTGGCATCACTCCACTACCGCCTGTGAATTTCTCACCAGCAGGTCTGAAGTAGAGCTGAGAGTCTGCATCTCTGACAAGTTCCCTTGTGTTACTGTTGCTGCCGGCCCAGGGACCACACTCTGAGAACCATCTAGATGTCCCGAGAGTCCTTCTGATTCGGCCATGCTACAATTCTCCTTCTTGTTAGAAAGAGAAGGTCTTGGGGCCAGCAGGTGGCGTGGTGGTTATGTCACTGGACTCCCATGTCACAGACATGGTTTAAGTCCTGGACCCAGGGCCTTGAAACTCAAGGCGGGCATGTGCAGGTGTGCCCAAAATCCCTGCAGGAAAATGGAGGAGAAGGGATCGTGATGTGGCCATTCCCCCTGGGGGGTGATTTCTCATTTTCTGTCTCTGGTGAGCACACATGCCCTATAGCAAAAATCTCTGGGAGGGGGAATAAGAAAGAAAAAAAAAAAAGAAAGAAAGAAAGAGAGAAGAGTCTGTCTGCCTCCCAAATCCTAGAGGGATTGTTCAGGGCTGGCTAGCAGGAAAACCCAGAAACACTGTTGTCTATGTGTGTGGTGGCGTGGGGGTGACCCCAGTGAGACCAAGGGCCCAGTGGGGGGTGGGCCTATGGACAGGCCAGTGGGTAAAACACAGCCTTGGCTAACCCTCCCCACTGTCTTCCAGCCAGCGGCCCTTCAGGGCTAGCTATTTTAGGAAATGGCTCACAGGGTGTAGTTCTGGCTCTCAAAGGCCCCTTTTTCCCCTGAGTGATACAAAGGAAAACCGCTCCCCTAGATAAGCAAAAGGGCATTGGGCAGGCCTGAACCAGGCCCTGGAGAGAGTGCTGGGAGCTGGCCGAGGAGGCAGGAGTCTCCGTGGTGGAGCTCGCGGCCACGGGAGGCATTCTTTGTAATCCTGACTTTTGGCTCTAAGCTTGAGTTTTTTCCTTTTATTTTTCAGAATTGTTCTAAAATTCTACATAGCACTCTGAGCTGTTTTTAAGTGAGCAGTTTGGTGGCATTAAGTACATTCGCACTATTTACACCCATCTCCACATCCATCTCCAGAGCGCTGTCCGTCTTCTAAAACCAAAACTATTAAGCAGTAACCCTTTTTGCCCCTCTTCCCCCTGCCCTGGCAACTACCATCCTGCTTTCTGTGAATTTGACTAAGCTTGCCCTTTTTTGGAGGAGGTAGCTGAACTGATGGTCTTAAATTCCTTTCCAGTCACAACGTTCAGAAATAGTCAATGGTCTGGCATTTGGAGGGAAGGGTCATTGGTCTCTACCTTGGTCAGTCCAGACCCAGCCACCTGAACACACTGGGGTGGACAGGGAATCAGGCCTTTCCAAGAGTCAGCCCAGAGTCCCTCAGAGTCAATTCTAATCCTTCATCCAACCCACCTTCTCCCTCGACTCGAAGACGTCATAGGAATTTGCTCCTACACCTGAGTCCTCCTTTCAAATCTAAACCAAGTCCTAGACCTCAGGGGCCTGGCTGCAGCGTCTGTGCCGCCTTCCTGCTGGCTGGAGTTCAGGCTGACTGGCTCTTTGTCCTGGGATCCTAATGGAGCACTGATTTAGTAATAAATAGAGACCTGGGTCCTGGCCTCAGTACAGGTCTTACTGGGCTACGTGACTGGGCCCCCACCATAATTTCTCCTCGAGCATTAGTTTCCTCATTGTTGCTCAATAAAATGCTTTGATCCGGGTGGAGCTTCTGCAGAATGAGCTCCTCAGTGTCCTGCATTAGTGTGTGTGGGGGGAGCTCTCAGGTGGATAAAGGCTGGAGTAGTGGGGGGTCTGCAAGGTGGGGGAGGGACAGGTCTCTCCCTCCCTCCCTCCAGGCCATGGCCAAGGTTGTTGAAGTTTGCTCTTCTATTCCAGAGGAGCACTTGTTTATTGAGATTAACTCTTAGCCTAAGGCAAGGAAACCTCTTGATCTTCTAGCTTTTTCCCATTTCAACTAATACATGATTAGTTACAACAACACATGCTTCTTCTGTTGGGGAGAGAGGAGTTTTCAGAACTAGAAAAGGTATATAAGGAAGACAGGAAATGAATAGAGGCCCACGGAGAAGAGAAACTGGATCTAGCCAGAACAGGCTGAGATTTTGCCACTGAGCAGCCTTCAGAGTCCTAGGGAATGGAGAAAGATTTGCAAAGATTTACAAGTTTAGCACTTGAGATTCTGTTTGTTTTTAATTTGCCAGAGGGCACTTGGGCTGCCAGAGAGTGACAGAGAGGGAGAGGGAGAAAACACCCTCCAATGGGGCGTGGTCACACTGAAATCCCTTCATTTCTTCATCCTGTCAGGATTTGGGGCACGTGCACACACACTTGTATACACACACAAACACATGCACACAGAGTGTGTTTTTCAAGCCATCGAGTCCAGGACTTGAACCGTGTAGGCAGCCATGTTGTACCGGCCTCTCCTCACCACTAAGGCCATGGGGCTGGCCCAGCATGTAAGGATTTTTCTGAAGTTATTTTCCCTTTAAAATGCTTATTATTATTTAGACTTTTGCCATAGGGCATGCATACTCTCTGGAGAAAGGAGAAAGGGAAAATGAGAAGTCACCTCCAGGGAGGATGACCACTCTGCAATCCCTTTTCCTCCAGTTTCCTCTCAGGATTTTGGGCATGCATGCACATGTGCCCAGCATGAGTTTCAAGTTGCCAAGTCCAGGACTTGAACTGCAGTCAGCCATGTGGGGAGTCTAGCACCTTAACCACCATGCCACTGGCCGGTCACACCTTTTTTCAATTATTTGCCTAAAGTTAGGATTTGCAAATCCCAACCAGCTATAGTAGCTCTAGTTATGGTTTATGATTTTGTTTACCAGAAATGGGAAAATCTGTCTTTTTTTAATCTCTTGCTAAGCCATAATGTAGGTGTTAAGAAGGGAGGGTTCAGGGCCAGCCCTTGTAGCATGACACATACACACTGCGGGGAAGCCAGATCCCACATGGCCAATCAGGGCCCAGCGGCTGGAAAAACACACCCAGTGTGTGCCCAGAGCGCGCCCGTGGGACAGAAGAGTGGATAAAGGGGACTGCAGCGTGACTAGGCCCTGTTGGGGTACTTTCTCTCTCTCCCTTACTCCCTCATGTGTACTCCCTCTGGCATTGGGAAAAAAAAACGTTTTTAAAGAAAGTAATCCAGGTTGCAATTTGAAACCTTTCTAATATTTACCTAGAACCCATTTCCTCATCTCCTTTAGGCTCGGACTTTATGCAGGATAATCTGTTACTCAGGACCTGAGTTCTCTTGATTCAGACTGAGGCTTCTCCTCTCCCCCAAGGGTCTGTGCATGCTTTGGTGCTCTGCATTTTCACCTGGTGTCAAAAGCCCTCCCGAACCCCTTGTCTTCCGTATGTCATCAGCTTTCTCACCTCTTCATCTGTAGCTGGTCCTGACTAATGTGAGGAAAGGGTCCATTTTCCTTTCCGCTGATGCTCTTCTAGACTAGAACTGACAGACAGGACCGCTAGCTGGGCAGGGAGCCTCTGTACGAGCACGTGGTTAATTAGGCAATGGCTGTTTCCATGTCTTTCTCAGCAACCTCACTCTGCCTAGCTGAGCCTTGTGTCAGCTGCAATTTCTCACTAGCTCGGGACGTTTTCATCTTTATTCAGATCTGGTGCTGGAAGTTTTACAGTGCTCCAGTGGATTCTGAAAGTGCTCTTTAAAGTGGCATGCTGGGGACCAGCAGGTCGCATAATGGTTACATCGCTGGACTCCCACGTAGCTGACTGTGGTTGGAGTCCTAGACACGGTGGCTTAAAACTCACACAGGGCATGTGTGCATGTGTGCATGTGTGCCCAAGATCCAGAGAGGAGAATGGAGGAGAAGGGATCACAGCATGGCCACCAGCCCTGGGGTGTAATTTCTTGCTTTCTGTTTCCCTGTTTCTCCGGTGAGCGCACGTGCCCTGTATTTCTCTTAAAAAAAAAAAAAATAGCATGCAGATCGTCTGAAGCAAAATCACTGAATACATTTGTATGCTGGATTTGAAAGCAGGAGAATGGTTTAATGCAATTAGTAATGCAGCCAAGTCAATCCCTATGCAGGAGCCCAGCCCCGGGATGAGACCTTCACAACTTGGAGCCGTGCATCTTGGTGCAGGAGACGTGGAAATGTCTGGAGATGTTTTTGTCATACCTTGGGGGGAGTGCAGAGCAGGGCCACCACCACAAAGATTTATCCAGTCCAAATTGTTGAGAGGGCCAGTGTCGAAATGGTTGCCTAGAGGAATTCACTCATCTCCTGGGCCTCCCGCGGGATTGCTGGCTTGCCTTTCTGGATGCCAGCTCCGGCTTCCTCTGTGCTCACCTGGGAGGGGACCTGGGTACTTCCAACCAGATACCTCTGGCCCCGGAAGGGAAGCTGAGTCCTGCTCACGCACGTGCCACATGTGTTGAGTGAGGGGGGCCCACCACCCGTCTGGGTATCTGCTCATTCAGTTTTCTACCTTCTGCTTTCTCGACACCTGGGATTCAGACTTCTAGGATGCTTCTTAAGGGAGCAGAAACCCTAGGTCCTCGCCCCAGCCCCTTCCTCCCAGAATACCAGCAACGGCTGAGCTGAGAGGAGGTGTGACAGAAAGTGGCCATCAGGAAAGAACCAAAGAAAAGGAGGCCTCTGTGCCTAGTCCCCTCTGGGAGGGAGAGAGGAGCATCTGAAGGTCAGTCCCCACCCACCCCACAGGCTCAGACCTAGCCAGGCCAGCAGGCACTGCCAGCCCTGCCCTCCAATGTAGGGTGACATTTCCTACTGCAGCTTGCAAGGTGGTGGAAAAGTACTCTGGGGAAAAATAAAAAAGATCCTACACTCCAAATTCTACTTTTTCATGCTTTATTACCAAAAAGAGAGAGACACTGCAGGCATGCCCAGACATGGTATTCAGCATGGTCACCATTTTCAGATCTTTAGCACTTTGCATTCTGATTGCTTTGGCTAATGGAGACATGAGACTCTCCCTCTCATGTCAGTCCCAGAGCCTTCAGGGCCATGGAGAGCAGGGAGCACGAGATCCTTAGGGTCCTCCCAGGTCGAATTTGGGTTGGTGGCTGCCCATGACCTCACTCCTTGTGTGCAAGCTGACACGGAGCTCGACTTCATGGCTGGACTGATTCATCCATTTGGCTGTTGTCACCTGCCCCTGGTCCAGTCAGCACAGAAGAGAGGTCCAGAGCAACTTCTGGCCCTATTCTCTCTGGAGGGGTGGCCCAGTGGAGCCATGATAAGACAGGGCTTTGGGAAAAGGAGGACTCACAGAAATTGTTTTTTTTTAAAGAATTATTTATTTAATTTTATTTATCCATTTTATTTTCATTTGATGAGAGAGAGAGAGAGAGAGAGAGAGAAAGTGAGTAAGCAAACCACCAGGTCCAGGACTTGAACCATAGTTGGCCATGTGGGAGTGTCCAGCGCCTTAACCACCATGCCACCTGCTGGTCCCGGAAATTGTATATTTTTAAATTAGAGAAACAGAAGGACTGTGACTCCCACTATGACAAACAGGCCTGAGATACCCAAGTCTGGAGGGGACTGGGGTTGAGCTTGGGAGCTAGGCCCTTTGGAGTACTCCCTTGCGTAAGACTGAGGACTTGGTGAGGGATCATTACCTCCCACCATTACCTTCACCATCTTCAAGGTCAGTGACCACCCCAAGGCATAGGTCACTTCTCAGGGCTCCTCCCAAGCAACAGAGGAGGTCTCTCTGACTCCTTTGTGTTCAAGTCTGTGTCTGCAGTGGGGTCTAGAGGACTGTACTCCAACATGCGAGCCACTGACCACGCGGAACCCTAGTATTGATAGAGCCTGGGCCTTTCCGAAGTGACAAGTGAAACCTGACCCTCTTGCCTCTCCCATTATCAGAAACCATCTCTGACTTGTCAGCAGGGACCACCCACCCTCATCACAGAGCTCCCTCTTAGCGCTTTCTCACCCTCCTCTTCCTGACACTTGGCCAGGGCCATTCCACAACTGCAGCCTGGGGGGCAGCCAGTCCCCACGTGCCCTCTGGCAAGATGATGGTGGGGGTGGGGAGAGGCTCCCAGACCACTGAGATGACCTCCCCAGGGGAAGGAAGTGGCAGCCCTGCCCTTCAGACAGTTTAGCCTGATAGGCCAAGAGTATGGCAATGTTTATACTGCCTGCTCGATCCCATTCCTGGGAAAGGACCGACAGAACAGTATGAAATATGGAAATAGACGCATTCCCAAAGCGGATACAGACAGCATTACTTAAAACAGTGAAAACTTGGAAAGAACCTAAATTTTTTTAAGTAAGGAACTAGCTAAGTAAACAGCTACAATCCATTTAACAATTATTTTGCATGTACCTTAACAAAATTTTTTTTAAAGAGGTTTTTGCTATAGGGCACGTGTGCTCGCCAGACAGAGAGATAGAAAGCGAGAAATCACCCCCCAGGGGGGATGGCCATGCCACAATCCTTTCTCCTCCATTCTCCTCTCGGGATCTTGGGCACGCACGCACATGTGCCTGGCGTGAATTTAAGCCACTGGGTCCCGGACTTGAACCACGGTCGACTCCATGGGAGTCCAGTGACATAGCCATTACGCTAACTGCTGGTCCCCTTAACAAATATGTTTTAAGAAGTCACCAGAACCTGGTAGCTGCAGCCTGGCAGTGCATTTCGCAGCATAGACTGCAGGGCTGGAAGCCACACAGCTGACTGGGTTCAGATCCCTGGTCGGCCTGAAAGCATACCAGAGGCACATATGTGGGTGCCCAAGAGTCTGACGAACTGGAGGGCTGAAGAAAGGGGATCACAGGGTGACGAGCCCCTGTGGGGTGCTCCTCATCTTCTCTTCCATGCACGAGTATGGACACAAGCACTCTCTATCATGAGTAAAAAAAAATACACTTGGGGAACCAGCAGTTAGCATAATGGCTGTGTCGCTGGACTTCCACGTAGTCGACCGTGGTTCGCGTCCCGGACCCGGTGGCTTAAAACTCACGCTGGGCGTGTGTGCGTGCGTGCCCAAGATCCCGAGAGGAGAATGGAGGAGAAGGGATTGCGGTGTGGCCATCCCCGGAGGTGGATGTGATTTCTCGCTTTCTGTCTCTCTGTCTCTCTCTGTCTGTCTGGCGAGCGCACGTGCCTTATAGCAAAAAAAATACTCCAATAAAAAGAAAAAGAAAAAAGAAATACACGTGGTGTCAGCCAGCCATGCCATGGCTAGGGCAGTTAGATCCACTTAGCCAACTTTGCAGTTCGAGTCTCGACTCGGCCACTGGAAAAACACACCAGGTACATGTGTGTGCCAGAATCCCAAGAGGAGAATAGAAAAGAAGGGATTGCGGTGTGGCCATCGCCCCTTCATCTCTCTCTGGTGAGCGCATATGCCCTATAGCAAAAACTAAAATAAATAAATAAATAAATAAGCTTAAAGTTCTTCTTTATTGGAAAGTGCTTATAAGATCATGTTATATGAAAAGGATCCAGTATTAAATGTCGTATATTATGTAATTATAACTTTAAAAAAAAACAAGACCTACTTGTGTTAATAGTAGAAAACAATGGGAAGAGAAGAATGTCAGCAGGGTTTGGAAACTTCCACAAGAGACCTAGAGATCATGTTTGTCTCCTAATTTCTACTTTCTGTAATTTTCTACTAAAAAAAAAAAACAAGGTTTAAAATGTCAAGTGAGGTGCCAGTACTTCGTGTGCTTGTCACGTGGCTCTAGAGGGCCCGCAGGACTCTCAGAAGCCCACAGGTTCTTTCCCTTTGCTGGCCCCTCCTCTTTGCTGGACCTGTCCCAGCCCCTGATGTGGGTGGGAAGGGGACCCTGTTCTTGGCACTGCTCACCACCATGTTTTCCTTTGTTTTGCAGATTTCGTGGAAAACAGATATTCTGTAAGTACACATTTTGATGCATGCATTAATTAGAAAAGTACCCTACCGTAACAGTGAGATAGTACCAGGTCTCCCAGGGG
>NW_006159662.1:4448260-4470077 GCF_000334495.1 Tupaia belangeri chinensis
CCGGCCACCCCCTGCTGCCCCCATGCCAATCTGTTTTAGATCAGGAGCCCTGGGCTGCTCTGACCAGCCCGGCCAGCTCTGGTTACAAATGTTCACTCCCTCTGATTCTGTATAACTCAGCTCACAGAAGAAGGGAGGCCCTGGAAGTCCCCTCACAGGATTGAAAATGCAGGCCATTTAGCTCCAAAGGAGCAAAGAACAGACTTCCTCCAAGTCCAGGGTCTAGGCTTTGGCAGCCAGGCCCTGTTGGGGGTTGTGCATAGAGGAGGGGAGCATTCCACAGCTAGTTCAACTAGAGAACCTGTGCCGATCACTGCCCGCACACTAGGGGGCGCTCATGGTCCCTGACCCCCGGAGTTCCCTCTGTAATGAGGGCACCAGACATACTATCACTGACTGTAAAGCCAGGGGATAATGGCTGGGAGTAGCCAGACTGCACGGGCGTGGGAGACCTGGCAGAGATCTCATCTAGGAGGAGGTGTTTGGCTAGGCCATGAGGAGTCGAGGTAGGAAGATCAGCAACAGCAAAGGCATGAACGATCTAGCAGCTTGGAGGGAGGGTGAGAGTGACACTGGCCAGTGAGGGGGGAAGGTAAGTTAGGCCTTGAGTGTGAAGGACACAGACACCTTGCCTCTTGCGAGGTTTAGATTTCCCAACAGGCGGTGTGGTGTTAAGGCGTTCGCTTTCCCACACGGCTGACCATAGTTCAAGTCTTGAACCTGGAGGCTTGACTATCATGCCGGACATGTATGTGTGCAAGCCCAGAATCCCAGGAGGAAAATGGAGGAGAAGGGATTGCATTGTGGCTATCCCCCCTGGGGGGCCATTTTTCACTTTTCCTCTCACTATTACTGTCTCTCTAGCAAACACACATCACACACACACACACACACACACACACACACACACCCTCTTATTTTTAAGGCAAAAACCTTTTTTTAAAAAAAAAGGTGCTGTTTGGCAGGTTGGAGGAGTTAAGAAAGGCACAGAGGCTCAAGTTCAAACTTTGCAAAGACAGATCTCCTACCGTCTTCTCATACCCAACCTTCCTGTGAGCTCCAGCAATGCAGGAGTTAACTGGGCATTCATCCCCTAAGAAATGAGGAATTCGCCTTCCAAGGCGGAGGAACTTTCAGCAAGGTTTCTGGTGGCCCATTCAGTGGGCCCCTGGCTTCCTTTGTTTTGCCCTGAATTCTTATAAAACACAAGGCTCATTATGCCTTTGACAGACAGGAAGCCACTGACGTGTTTTGCGGAGGAAAGGTATCAATTTAAGGAAGAGAGGGATGAAACAGAATGTCTTGTTCTAGCCTAAACCCACCCAGACTCCTGATATCAGGGAGTGTTGCATCAGAAGGGCAGGGAGCCCTTTATGGATGGGGAAACTGAAGCCCGGACTGGTAGAGCAGCTCACCCAGGGCCACCCAGACAGTAGCAGAGCCAGGAATGGAGGAGGTCTCAACACGCCAGCCGGCGCTCTGGCTACCACATAGACTCCCTTCAAGAAGTGATATGGCTGTCCCAGCCCTAAGGGCCCTGAGACTGGAGAGAGAACTTTGCTCCACGGCAGTGTGGGACCCAGATAAAAATGTGTTCTCCTACTGCGATAACTATGGTTGTGTCCACCCAGGGCAGACCTGCTACCCAGCGGGATAAACACACCGCAGGACCGACTTGGTTACTTTGTCTCTGGTCCAAAGGGCCTCTCTGAACAAAGCCTCTGAGTTCCAGCCCACAGAACTTTCCCTTTCCCTCGGAGCGGGCCCACAGGGCCAGAAGTCTGTTCTGGGATATTCCGACAAGCTCACCCACAACTGGTCCTACTCCCCCAAAATAAAAACAGCCATTTGGCGGGAGCAGAGGGGTTCCCAGCCACTGGGGAAAGAACTTTGAATCTTTCAGTGAGCTGATTTTGTTTAGAAGAGAATCAGGTATAGTTGGTTTCCCTAATCATCAGCTGGTGTGGGTAAGAAGAAAATTAATTGAATTGCCCAGCCGGGAAATGGGAGGGGATTTCCTTCCTGAAATCAAACCTGGCAATCATCCCCAGTGGCTTGATGGCCGTTGCTTCTGAAAACATTGGAGGAAATGTCTTAGCAATGAGATAACCGCCGAGCCAAATACTAACTTGGTATTGTTTGACTTGCTTCAATGGCACACTCTGACTTCATTTTCCCTCTGCCATTTTTGCCTTGTTTATAAATTGTGTTTGTGGCCGACGCAGACAGATAACCGTGAGCGAGAACAACCTGTACTTAAGAGGTGACTCTGGACCTGTAAGGCTCAAGACTGGCAAGGGCCCCAGGATCTTGGCAAGAACTCTGTCTTCTTATGGGAAAAAAAAGAGGAGTCAGGGTTGTCAGTTACCTTTCCCTCCCTCCTTACCAACGGCTGGGCTGCAATGGAGCCTGCCCAGGAGGGAATCCGGAGCTAGGAGTGAATTCCAGCTCTCCAGCCAGCTTTTGGCTTCCTGGAGTCTAAGCTTCTTTCTCATCTCGGAGATGGAGATGATGAAGAGGATGGTGACAACAGCAACAACAGCTACGCACTAGGGTTTTCCTTTTTTTTTTTTTTTTTTTTTTGCTATAGCGCACGTGCACTCTACAAAAAGACAGAGAGAGACAGGGAGACAGAAAGCGAGAAATCACTCCATCACTCCCCAGGGGAGATGGCCATGCTACAATCCCTTCTCCTCCATTCTCCTCTTGGAATCTTAGGCACACACGCACATGCGCCCGGCATGAGTTTAAGCCACCGGGTCCGGGACGTGAACCGCGGTCGACTACATGGGAGTCCAGCGACATAGCCATTACACTAAATGCTGGTCCCGCACAAGGGTTTTCTTAAGGGTTGTATGAGAAACTTGGCAAACCACAAGCCAGCATATAAAAGCTAGCTGATTACCTACGAATCAAATCTGGCAACTGTGAATGTGGACTGGGGAATTTACTTTATTTGGCCCTGAAATGCCACTGCCGTGTGGAGGGGATGTCGCAGCGGCTCACCGAAGGCCTAGGATTCCACCAGAGCCAGGCTTTGACCTAGGAGCAGAGGCCCACGTGGAAACCAGACCTGCTGCTTTCCAGCCATGTACTTAGCTGTGCTACTCAGGGCAGATATTTAAACCTCTCAGGACCTCTTTTCTCATCTCTAGAGTGGTAATAATAGAACTATCTCACCTACTTGTTGGAAGGATTAAATGAATACCTGGCACCGTCCAGGTATATTAGAAGTGCTCATTACATGTCTTTCTTCTGTCTTACCCCCTTCCTCTGCCCACCTGCCTGTCCGAGTGTGCAGAGAGGAAGCACCTCCCAGTGGAACCTGGTCACACATGACAGTCCTTTTGCTTCCAGTTCTTCATCCTGTCAGGGTCCTGGGCAGGCGCTTGGCATGCCCGATGTGTTTGTCATGCTGCTGGGGCCTAGACTCAAACCCTGGTTGGTTGTGTGGGATCTGGATTCCTCTGCATGGTACTTAACTGCTGTGCTACAGAGCTGGCCCATGGGCACTTTCTAGAAGCAGGACTTAGAGATCCAGGGGGTGCTGGAAGCAAAAACGACCCTTTGAGGGAGTCCATACCATGTTCATGGCTATCCTCGGGTGGCTCACAGCTGGCCTCTGGTGTAAATGCAGCCAGCCCAGGTCTCGGATGTGAGTGTGCTAACCTTTACTTCAAATCCCCAAGGCCCTGTAGACTGGCCCGGCCCTTCCTGTCTGTGGCTGGTCCTGCAGCAGTGCCCAAAGAGAGAGCGGAGATGTCTGCAGAGCGGTTGGACACCGAGTCATGTCTCCCTCCTCTGGGCGGAGTGGAGGAAATGGAGCGGGTAGCTGCCAGGCCTGGCAGCCCTCCAGTGCTCTGGGGCCAACCAACTTTCTTGGCTCGCTTACCCAGGTCTGTCTTGGCAAAGAAGGAGCCAGAGCCTTGGCCTCCTAACTAGGGCCCTTGAGCCCAGCATCCTGTTCTGTAGGCTCCTCAGACCCAAAGGGCCAAAACAAAATGGAGACACTGTCTCAGCTCAGCCTCAGGAAACCAACTCGCCTGGTCCCAGGGTTCCCAAGACCCTGAGTTATCCCTGTACCTTCTCCTGCTCCTGCCTCCCGGGGCTCCAGGAACAAGGGGGGTCCTGTGCTCACAGAGTCCAGGATAGTACATTCACATGCTGGACCCTTCGATTCCCAGAAGCCCCTCTACCCCACAATCTCCCAGCATGCTCTGCTCTTTTGCCTGTGGGCCAAATATTACCTTTGAGGCTGGTTCCTGTGATCCCGCATTGCTACCCCGGCCCCACCTCTGAATGCCTTCAGCAGGTTTTTAAGGCCTTTTGTGCCTTCAGTTTCACAGCAGCGTTGCTCATCAGTAACCGATAGATTACGAAACGCTCCGGGTAGGATGGGGGCTCACGTGACCTCGTGAAGCAGTTAAAGAACACCACCAGGTGGCACAAGGAATCTTTTTACTTCCTCTTATTTGTGGTGAAATATATGTAGCATGAGACTTAGCATTTTAGCCAATAGAAAACGTGTGATTCCACGGCATTAGGAGCGGAATTACGCACTGCACGGCCGGCCGCACCGTCACCACTGCCCATCCCCAGAACCGCTTCCTTATCCCACACGGAAGCACGGTTCTCATCCACCCTAACTCTCCCTCGCCCCTAGCAACGATGCTCCTACTCACTGTCTTCATGAACTTGACCGTTCTGGGCCCATGATGTAAGTGGGATCAGATGGTCTTTGTCCTTTGTGTTCAGCTTATTTCGGTTTAGCACAACACTTTCAAGGCTAGACCGAGAGAGTGCCGTTTCTCTGTAAAGGCAGAATCATATCTTTTTTTTTTTTTAAGAGATTTTTGCTAGAGGTCGCATGCACTGAGAGACAAAAAGCAAGAAATTATCCCCTAGAGGGATGGCCGCACCACAATCCCATCTCTTCCATTCTCCTCTTATTTATTTATTTATTTACATTCATTCACTGTACATCATTACAGCAAACAAAATGAGATTTTCCATCCAGAGTACACTGTATATTGTCTCAATCAAGCACATCAACAAACATGTTATTGTCAGCAAATAATTTTCCATTTCTTGTTGTCTGTATGTTTTGCCTTCTTCCATTCTCCTCTTGCGATCTTGAGCATGCACACACATGTGCCCGGTATGAGTTAGAAGCTGCTGGGTCTAGGACTTGAACTGCGGTCAGCTACATGGGAGTCCAGCGATGTAACCACTCCACCATTTGCTGGTCCCATCATTTCAAAACATTTACATTTGCTCATTTAAATTCAGTCCTTCATTTTTAACTTTTTTTTAAAAAAGAATTATTTTATTTAACTTTATTTCTTTATTTTAATTTGACCAGAGAGGAACAGAGTAAGAGAGAGAGAAAGAGAGACAGAAAGGGAAAGTGAGAAAACAAACCAACAGGTCCGAGACTCAAACCACAATCAGCCATGTGGGAGTCCAGCGCCCTTAACCACCACGCCACCTGCTGACCTCATTTTTAACTTTTAAAATGCAGTCTAGGGGTTCAGGGGACTGTGGTTTGAGTCTTGGACCTGGTGGCTTGTTCTCTCTCTTTCTCTCTCTCATTCTGTCCCTCTCTAGTCAAATTTAAATAAATAAACTGAAATAAAATAATTTTTTTAAAGCGGTCCAAAAGGAGTGTGTCTCAGAGATAGAGATGGGGCTGAGTGATAAATGTAGCACCCAGGACACCGTGCTGGGCGCACATGGCTACTGCGTGAAGTCCTTTGACAGACTGATATGCAGGGACAGAGGCTGTAGGCCCTAAGCAGCAGGCATTGGAGAGAAGGGGAACACAAGTGTAGGCAGGAGCTGTCCCCTGGAGGATGGGGCTACCAGCAGATGACAGCACTGCCTGGTGGTTCCTTTTGAGAAGTGCTGTCTGAACCCAGCCAGGTGGTATGGTGGTTAGGGCTGCTGGATCCCACATGACCCACTGCATCCTGGACCCAGTGGCTTGAAACACATGCCAGGCACTTGTGCATGCGTGCCCAAAGTTCCAACAGAAGGGAAGGATTATGGTGTGACAATGTCCCCTGGAGGAATGTTTTCTCGCCCTCCTCTCCTGTCTCTTTCCAGAGACCACATGCACTCTCTGGCAAATTGAAAAAGAAGAAGAAACGCTGTCTGCCATCTTGCTTCTCTTTCTAGTAGGGCAATCTTAGTCCTGAGGAGCGTGACCACAGCTTGTCTTGTCTTGTTACTGCAGAGAACGGAAGGCTCCCTTGATGGGACTTAGGACAGCAAGGACAGATGCTCATCCCTGGGAGGACATCCACGTTCCAAGAAGAGCAGATGATTCCTGTTTGCCAAGAGCTCTGTGCATTTACTTATGGACCCGCCCTGCTCCCACCGCAGATGGCAACTCCTCCAGCCAAGCCACCAGCTCTTTAATCCGTCCTGCTGCAATAATGTTGGATAGAAGCCGTCCCGAGTTGGAGCATCCTTGTGACTGGAAGAGCAGAAGGAAGCTCAGGGTAAACAGGCCACTGGGATATGTTGAAACTTGAATATTTGTCTTTTACAGCGATGAAGGACTTCCCCCTGCACCCTCATACACAGAAATCGGTTATTGTTTGTAGTTCACCACGTCTAGCAAACGGCCCGATTTAAGGGCTAGTTTTTTGGTTTTGTTTTTGTTTTTTCCTTTCCCATTGGTCCTTCAAGCCCTGTCATTCTAGGTAGTTCTTTATCTTTGGAATTGCAGCACTGACCAGACAGCTTCACCCTGGCCCTTCCATGACCTTGCCCTCCACAAACGGGAAAACGAAGCTGCTTGGGAGCACCTCCTCTGATGGGCCGACTGGAAGACGGGGTTCCCTGGGCAGTGCACGAAATAGAAAACGAACGTGGAAAAAGCACAGATGTCCTTACATTGATTTTCTATTCCCTTTCTTCCTCTACCACGCTGAAGGCCGCAAGATGGTTGCCTACAGCAAATATTATTTTTAATAGAAAAATGAAATGTGTATTTTTCTTACTAATTTTCTTTTATTTATTCCTTGCTCAAAACCAAACCAAAACAAACCAAAACATGGTCTCATGAGGCCTTAAGATGTTTCAGATGGTGTCTTGAGTGGACGTAGCCATTTTGTTGTGAGCTCATGAGCTCATCTAAGCAAAATCACTTCCCTGTCCACTTTGGTGACATAGCTGCAAGGACGCTGAGGGGTGTTGTATTAAATAAATTTGATCTTTACTCTTCACAGTTCTGTAAAATGTCATCTTCTGACAGTCCACATGCAAACAGAATACCTATAGCGCTTGAGAACTCAGGCCTCGAAAGTCCCAGGGAGACCAAGCAGGGCTGAGTCGTACACTAAATGAGACCCAGCGCTCATGTGGCCTCCGTTGAAGTCAGGACTGGAGGTAGTTTGAGTCTCACACATCGAGTCATTAAAATCCATTAGTGGGACCAGCAGTTGGCATAATGGCTATGTTGCTGGGCTTCCATGTAGTCGACCACGGTTCAAGTCCCGGCCTCAGTGGCTTAAGCTCATGCCGGATGTGTATGCATGCGTGCCCAAGATCCCGAGAGGAGAATAGAGGAGAAGGGACTGCGGAGTGGCTATCTCCCCTGGGGATGATTTCTCACTTTCTGTCTCTCTTTCTGTTTTTCTGGTGAGCACACACACCCGATAGCAAAAACCTCTCCAAAAAAATTCCATTAGCTGATGACTTAAGTGTTTGACTCCTAGCTGAAGACTTGTAGGCTGTCCCTGGCAGATAGTCACCAGATTTAGCAAAAATAACAATAATATAAATAAATACATACATCCAAGATACACAATTAAATTGGAATTTCAGATAAACAACAAAGAATTTTTTTTTGTGAGAGATTTTTGCTATAGGGCATGTGTGCTCACCAGGGAGACAGAGAGAGAGAGAGATAGCAAGTGAGTAATAACCCACCCCGGGGGGGGGATGGCCATGCTGCAATCCCTTCTCCATTCTCCTCTTGGGATCTTGGGCACACACACACATACGCCTGGTGTGAGTTTAAGCCACCGGGTCTGAGACTCGAACCGCGGTTAACTACATGGGAGTCCAGCGACATAGCCATTATGCCAACTGCTGGTCCCACAACAAAGAATGTTTAAGTATAAGTGTATCCCACATAATGTTTGGTATATACTTATACTTAAAAATTTTAGCTATCCAGGACCAGCAGGTGGTGTAATGGTTACATTGCTGGACTCCCACATAGTCAGCCGTGGTTCAAGTCCTGGACCTGGTGCCTTAAACTCACACCAGGCGCGTGTGCATGCATGCCCAAAAATTGCAAGAGGAGAATGGAAAAGAAGGGATGATTTCTCACCTTTTTTTTTTTTAAGAACGATTTATTTATTTAATTACATTTGTTATAATAATAATTATTACTATTTTAATTTGACCAGAGAGAGAGAAAGGGAAAGCGAGAAAGCAAGCCACCAGGTTCAGGACTTGAATTGCTATTGGCCACGTGGGGATTCAGCACCCTTAACCACCACACCACCTGATGGCCCCTATCACTTTCTTTCTGTCTCTCCCTGTCTCTCTGGAAAGCGCACGTACCCTATAGCAAAAATCTCTCTAAAAAAAAAAAAATCATTTATTTGGATTTCAAATATAACAGACCAATATGCATTTTATCTAATAACCCTACTAGGAGAGCACCGCCAATGACCCCACCTCACTCCCACCCCCACACAAGCCTTGGAACCCCGTCCTCACCATTGGTCATATACCTCGCTCCCCACAAACCCAGTTCATCAGAGAACCATGTATAGGCAGGAAGGTAGAGGGATATCCGAGTGTGCATCCCGCCAGCTTCAAACTGTGGACCTTTGAAGGAGACTTTTCACCTCTGACCTTCAGTTTCCTCATCTCTAAAATGAGGAGACTGGATTAATGAATGATTCTTTTTTTTTTGGAGAGGTTTTTCGCTATAGGGCGTGTGCGCTCACCAGACAGGCAGAAAGAGACATAGAGACAGAAAGCAAGAAATCACCCCCCAGGGGGGATGGTCACGCCGCAATCCCTTCTCCTCCATTCTCCTCTGGGATCTTGGGCACGCACGCACACGCGCCCGGCGTGAGTTTTAAGCCACCGGGTCTCGGATGTGAACCGCAGTCAACTACGTGGGAGTCCAGCGACATAGCCATTACGCCAATCGCTGGTTCCTGGATTAATGAATGATTCTTAACAACTGAAGATTTTAGACTCCTTTGAAAACGTGATGAAAGCTATGGCTCCCCCCCACCCTCATACATACTCACATACACATATACACACCCAGTTGTGTCATGGAAACCTCATACAATTTTCAAGTTTCAGAGCCTTGGGCTCAGGTTGAACCCAAAGGATTGAATGACTTCTAACGACCTTCAGGTCTGATGTGTTGATGATTTGGGGAGCGCCTCAGCCCCACATTCCACTCTGCAGTCACTCGGCACCACCAGAGACGGGCTATTGCCGTGGCCGCTACAAAGACCCCGTTCCCACTGCAGATGCCCTGGTCACACAGCTTGCGTGAGTTCTGCGTGGTTTCCCCCCACCTGTGTTTCTGAGGAGGAACCTCCCACCCCCAAGGGATCTTCCTTAGCAAACTTACTGGCACAAACTCTCTCTCAGTCTAGGACCCTGGCTTCAGCCTTGCTGACCAGCTGCAGAAGCCAGTGTCTAAGCCTCAGTGCTTCCCCGGGGCGTCCACTCAAGGACACTTCTCAGCCGTGAACCCACTCCTTAGAGCTCCCCCCCTTAGAGTTCCCCCTTGTGTCCTCATGTTGTAAACATTCTTAGCAAATAGAGTACTTTCCCTCTTCTGAGGAGCCACCAGAGGTCAACCGCCCAAGCATACACGGGTCACCTCGTCGGCATTCACTGACTGACTAACTGAACTCACTCCTTGACCTGGACTGAGGAGAGGCGACGTTGCTCCAAGCTCAGCGTTCCTTCATTAACGCAGTGGTTCTTGGTTGGCAGTTTGCTCCCTTGTAGTCACTGGGCAAAGTCTAGACACATTTTCTTGTCCTAGTCGGGTGGGTGTACTACTGGTGTCTTGTGGGGAGACCTCGGGAAAGCGGCTGACATCCTGCATGCACATGGCCTCCCGCAGCAGAAAGCAATCCAGTCCACAGTGGCAAGGTCGAGAGACCCGTATTGGAGCGCCCAGTCACTTGTGAGCAAGCTGGTTCCCACTGTGTTCTGTGGCCCTACCGCTGTAAGTGTCAGGGATAGAAAGGTTATAAGGGGCCCAGGTGGGAACCACATGAGACATGTCCTGGGTTTGCATCAGGCACACACGTGCACCCCTGTGATTCCCGTCCAGCCGAGATGAGGAAGGGATCACGGCATGAAGACCTTGTTGTGGATGCCTTCCCTTCTGTCCATCTCTAGGGGAAAAATAAATAAAAGGAAAAAGAGACTAAGAGCCACATGGCACTTGCCCTCGGTTCATACGGTCTAGAGAATCTAGTGCCGACAGAGTTGAGCGTCCAGCTGTTACACAGTGTGGCAAGTGTTGGGAACGGTCCTAATGCAGACTTCGGGGGATAAAGGAGAGTCCCAAGAAATTTGGGTCTAACCAAAGATCTGAAAATAGGGGAGTATCAGGTGGAAAATGTGTGCATGCTCACGTGTGTGTGCTATGACGTCATGTGATCTTTTTATAAGGACACCCGTCATTGAATTTAGGGCCCACCCTAATCCAGTATGACCTCATCTTAACTAACCACATCTGCAAAGATCCTGTTTCCAATTATACTCACATTCTGTCGTCCCCTGTTGATGTGAATTTGAGGGGGACGGTATTCAACCCCGTATAGAATAATTGCATGAAATGAGCTTACGTCCTTGCAGTTCTGACTCTCCATATTTTAGAGATGCTCACATCAATAGGAAAGTGTGAAACAGTGGCTTACCTTTAAAAAACAATCTTCTCAGTGCCGTCATCTGAACCTTTTCAATCTGCTGTTCTCTGACTGTGCTTTGCTCTCTTGTGCTTTGTGTCATTGCATCACTGAAATATTTTTTCTTTATTCATGATAGAGTGGGTGCACCCACACATGAGAGAGAAAGAGAGAGAGAGAGAAGTAAGCACCCTCCAAGGTTTGGTCATGCTGCGTTCTCCTTCCTCTAGTCGTCCTGCCCATCAGAGCTCACTCACAAACCTCCCAAGGACTGGGCTGAGGATTCAAACCTCGGTTGCCATTTGGGATCTGGCTGCTTTTCAGCAGTGCTCTGACTGTGCCACAGAAAGTCCCACTGAAATAGTCTTGTGCTTCTCTCTCTGACCTTCTTCAAAGTTCTTGCACTCTCTTGTGGCCAGCAGGTGGTATGATGGTTGGGGCACTGGACTCCCACTTGGCTGGCTGTGGTTTGAGTCCCAGACCTGGTGGCTTGCTTTCTCACTTTATCTCTCTTTCACTCTCCGTCTCTCTCTGGTGAGCACATGTACCCTATAGCAAATTAAATAATAGTAAATTAAACAATTCTTTTTTTAAAAAAAAAAAAGTTATCCCACTCTCTTCTCTCATTATTTTTCTGCTTCCTCCTTTCCCTGTCTTTTCCTCCTCCGTTTCATGTTTTCCTTTCTCTCCCTTCTTGCATTAATCGACCGTAACACAGCACTGAAGTTTATATTCGCTTGTTTTTATTTTTTTTAAGTTGATCATTTTTTTTCTCCTTTTGATTTTGTTTCACTTTATTTATTTAAATTTGACCAGAAAAAGAGAGAGAAAGAGAGAGAGAAGGAAAATAGGAAAGCGAGCCACCAGGTCCAGGACTCAAACCACAGTCAGCCATGTGTGAGTCCAGCACCCTTAATCACCATGCCACCTGCTGGCTCCTGCTTGTCTTTATTGATGGGGTCCAGATTTCCAGTTGAATACCAATGCATGGAATATTTTCTGTTTTCCTCCCTTTTAGGAAAGAAAAAAAGGCTCCAAAGGCCTGCAGAGCTGTTTTCTATTTGGCCCTTAACGGGTTATTTGTTTCAAGAATGTATTGGATTCGTTAGGAACAAGTTCCTAGTTGCTGCCTTACTTCCTCCCAGTCCTGGGATGTGCTGGTTTTCCTGGAACCTCTTGGCACAGACAGGTCTGAGTTAGTGCCAGAAACTGTTCCATGAGTTTCATGCGCACCAGCACTCCCAACTCAAGGCTTAGGTTGTTTGGGCTGAATTTGCAGCATGAGGAAACTTCCTGCTGTTGTCCTGAGACCTCTACAAAATCTGGGGCTGGGTCCTAGGAAAAGGAAAAAGAGTGGATTCCAAGGGCCGGCAGATGGTTCAGGAGGCTGGACTCCCACATCGCTGACGGGTTCCAGTCTCTGACCTGGAGGCTTGCTTTCTCACTTTCTCTCTCTCTCTCTCTCTCCTCTCTCTCTCCTCTCTCTCTCTTTTGCTCACTTGTCTGTCTCTGGTCAAATGAAAATAAATAAAGTTAAAAAAAATAAAAATTAGAACAAGAGTGGATTCCAGTGCCTTCCACAGTGAGGACAGACTCAAGCCAGACCTAACACAGCCTCTAGAAGCTCTGTCCCACCACCAGCCATGGATGAAAAGTGTGTGTCCCTGAGTCAAAGCAAGCTTGGTTTGCTGGAAGCTTCTCTGATAGGGTTATTTTTAAGAAAAACAACATGATGGGGCCAGCAGGTAGCACAGTTGTTAAGGGGCTGGACTTCCTCGTGGTGGACCACTGTTTGAATCCTGGGCCCGGCAGCCTGAAACTCATGCCAGGCACGTGTACATGCGTGCCCAAAAACCCAAGAAGGGAATGGAGGAGAAAGGATTGCAGTGTGACCGTCACACCTGAGAGGTAATTTCTCACTTTCTCTCTCTCCCTCCCTCTCTCTCTCTGTTTCTCTGGTGAGCTCACATTCCCTGTAACAAAAATCTCTCTACAAAAAAAAAGAAAAGAAAAAGAAATAAAGAACAAGATGGCTAAAGGAGAAGTTCTTTTGGTGGTGAAGTTCTTGACTGTGATCGTCTCAGCAGACGCTTTGCTGTTTGCAGGTTTAGCATGTGAGGGTTTACCTAGGGATGACCCTGCAGATTTAGATTTGGGCCCGATTGTCCTTCCACTGGGCCACGTAAGGCTCTGACTCACACTGTGAAGCTGGTAAGAAGAGCAGATGGCATACCTGGTAAGTGGGCCTAGCCAGCCACTCAGTGGCCGCATCTTACTGAATATTTTTGCAAGAAATTCTTAAGTGCCTATTAAAGCTCAGACCCTATGGTAAGTACAGGGGATACGTCAGAGAGCCAGACAGACGTCGCCTGTGGATCCCCATAGCTGCAAGACTTCCTATTCATTTAAAAAGTTTCTCAAATATATGGGGACTTTTTTTTTTTTTAAATCAAACTACAAACTACAAAGACAATTGAACGCATGCAAGAGTCTCTGGGAAAGTTTTAAATGTATTTTCTTATTCCATGAGAGAGTAAGAGAGAAAGGTAATACCTCCAACAGGGTCTTGATGCTGCGACCCATCCCCAGCTTCAGCCAGCCTCAGGTCACGTGTCCGCACAACCGGCGTGTTCAGGGAGGTCTCGTGGTGCAATCCAGAGCCTTCCCGTGTAGGTCAGCCTTGCCTAGCTTTAGCGCTGCACCGTTGTCTTGCTCCTGCAGACATTTTTTATGCTAAAGTTGTCTTATACTTGAACAGTTGGCTCCTTCGTCCTACTGTATTCATCTCAGAGTTGGTTAGAGTTCAACTCACCATCTCTTATTTAAGAGAGATTTTTGCTACAGAGTGTGTGCACTCACCGGAGAGACAGAGAGAGAGACAGAAAGTGAGAAATCCCCCCCCCTGGGGGGGGGGGGAAATGACCACGGTGCAATCCCTTCTCCATTCTCCTCTTGGGATTTCAGGCATGCACGCACATGTGCCCAACATGAGTTTCAAGCGACCCAGCAAGTAAAAGCCTAGGGTTTGATGGAGCAGAACTCAGCATGACTGGTGGCTCAGGCTGCTGACATGTTAGAGGTTCAAGCCCACTTTCACAGCCAAGGATTTCAAAGTGGCAGGACCAATGGCAAGTGGGGAAATTCAATAACGTGTACCCTATCTGTGATGGGCAGAGGCAGAGGCTGGTGGGGATTGGGCTGAAGACATGGTCACACTTGTTAATACCAAACAGGAACGAGTACCTTGGGAATTAAAAAAAAAAAAAAAGACAAAGACTATGAGAAAAAAGGTGTTGGCATTATTAAAATATATCAGTTAGTATTCACAGGATGTACAGGGACTTTATAAAAGGACTAGGTTTTGGGGGCCAGCAGGTGGTCTGGTGGTTAAAGGGGCTGGATTCCCATATGGCCGACCATGGTTTGAGTCCGGGACCTGGTGGCTTGCTTTCTCCCTTTCTCTCTCTGGTCAAATTAAAAAAAAATAATAATGAATGGAAATAAATAAATAATTCCTTAACAAAAAAAAAGGATTAGCTTTTTTTTTTTTTTTTTTTTAATATACTTATTCAAAAAAGGAGTTGGTTCTGAAAAGTGTCAGCAGAAAACAGAATCGTCCCTGCTCTGTAGTGGAGGACAGCTTCCTGAGGCCAGAAAGGGCGAATTTGTTGGATTGCAGTTGGTCTCTCTTTTGGATGCACGAAAAGGCCTGGCAAAAATACTTTATGCAACTTGCAGAGATAGTCCTGACCTGGGTTCTCTGTGTGCTTCTTCTCTGCCTTGGAGAAAGTGGAGCCTAAGAATTACTGTGCAGAGAAGAAAAGGGGAGAGGAGACCATGTATAGCAGCAACTCAGTAAATATTGATAGATTGACTAGAAATCCAATTCATGAATTGCCTGGAGCGTAATGTTCATCAAAGACTCAAGACACCAGATATTTGTAAAAAAATATTCCTAGGCATATCTAACTATGTATTCTTTCTTGTTTGTTTGTTCTTTTAACTCGTTTTTGCTATCGGGTGCACGAGCTCACTGGAGAGAGACAGAAAGAAAGAAAAAATGAGAAATCGTCCCCTCCCCAGGGGGAATGGTCATGCCACAATCCCTCTCCTTCATCTCCTCTCATTATTATGGGCACATGTGCACCTGTGTCTGGCGTGTTTTTCAAGCTACTGGGTCTGGGATGTGAACTGCACAATCACCACGTGGGATCCAACTGCCTTAACCTCTGTGCCACCTGTTGGCCCCCAACTTATGTATTCTTCTAGATTCTTGTTTTCTTTCTTTTTTTTCAGAGATTTTTGCCATAGGGTGTGTGTGGTTGCCAGAGAGAAAGCGAGAAATCACTCCCCAGGGGGATAGCCACGCCACAATCCATTGTTCTCTTGGGATCTGGGGCACATACGTGCGTACGCGTGCCCAATGTGAGTTTCTAGCCTCTGGGTCCAGTGCTTGAACTGCAGTGGACCACACGGGAGTTCAACACCTTAACCACTATGCTACCTGCTGGCCCCAATTCTTGTTTTCATCTTTATTTTCAATTGAATCATCACAATATTATTCACCTAATCCACAAGAGCTGTGCTGTGATTTAACATTATACTCTTAGACTCTGTGGATAAAAGTTTTATTTTTCAGCCAAGACTTTGGGCCTTGTTTTTTGTAAACACTGTCTAATTTGGGGCCCAAGGAACACGAGCGTTTTCTGGTACCAGATTCCTCCTGGACGTGAGTCCCTGCTGGGTGCTCATGCTTTCTTAGGTCAGACAATTGCACTCTGTGTCGTCCACGTGCTTCCCGTTTGGCCCAGTTGCCAAGAATTGAGAGCCAAGTCCGGGCCCATTAGAGTAATTAGCTGCAGTGGAGCGCCCGTTTGCCCACTCCCGCTTCCTGTAGACAGCATCTGTCCCATTTTGATTTCTAGGTGTTCCACACTACCTTCCAACTTGTCTGCCTCTCCAAATGCCTTGGGAGAAAGTCCTACCATACCCAAGTCGTAGTAAAACTATCGCTTCAAAATGATGAGAGTAAAAGTCCTGGTCGTAGATGACACTCATTCAGAAGAATAGGGGCGCTACAGTCTGTCTGACCTCGGGCTGCTCGTTATCTTCCCAAAGACCTGGGATTCACTTCTCATCAATAAAATGAGGGGATTGGGCTTCGTTGTTGTTAAGGTCCCTTTAAGCTTCGTTTATTCAGCCAGTATTTCTTACACACCCACCATGGACCAGGTGCTGGGGACGTTATCAGTGAAGGAACAGATAAGGTTCCTTTCCTCCCGAGCCAGCTGGTGGTGTGCTGGGTGAAGCAGCTGGATCCCATATGGCCAACTACACAGTTCAAGTCCCCAGTGGCACCTTGAGAAGCACCCTGGGCGCATGTGCGGGCATGCCCGGAAATCCTGAAAGGAGAGATGGAGCAGAAGGGATTGTGGCGGGGCCAACCCCAGTGGGGGTGCTTCCTCTCTCTCGCTTTCTCCCCCCTCTTTCTTTCTCTCTCTCCTGCAAGCATACATATCCTATGGCAAAAATTTAAAACACAAAGAAATGACAGAATCTTGGGACTCGCCCCAGGTGGACCAGCGGTAAGCCTGATTATTAAGATCCCCAGGTAATTCATATGAGGAGCCCTGTTGGGTTGTGGGGTGGGGGGGACACCACATGCCTTTATAAATATAAACACACTCCCATCATCATAGGCTTTTACACTAAGATCCTTATCTGAGACAAGGCAGCTTTGCCTTAAATTTCCCTTCCGCAATGGCTACCAAGACTGCCACCTAGTGGTGGCATAAATAAACTTTACATTTCTAGGACAAAGATCCCACACAGAATTCCAGTAACAGTATTTAAAGTCATTGTAATTTTAACCCAGTTGGCTTGGACTTTTCAAAAATGTGTAGGTCAGAAAAGACAAAAATGGACTGAGTAACTGTTCTAAATGACAAGAGACCAAGGAAGCCAGATGATGAAGTGCAGCGCGTGAGCCGAATTGGATCCCAGACCTTAAAAAGGCTATTACAGGATATTATTGGGAAAATTGAATGTAGGATGTGTCTTAGACAATAACAGAGCGTTAGTGTGAATTTCCCTAGTGTGGTAATAAACTGTGGTTTTGTAGAACGCCCTTGTTCTTTGGAGATATATGCTGAACTATTTAAAATAAAGCATTACGATGTTTGCACCTAGCTTGTAAATGATTCAGCAAAAATAAAAATGATTTATAGAGCGAGGTAGGGAGGAGCAAATGGACCAAATGTTAACTAGTGAATCCAGGTGAAGGGCATACACATATTCGTTGTACTTGTTCTTTTTTTTAATCCTAACACTTTCTTTTAAGAATTATTTATTGGGGCTGGCAAGTGGCATGATGGCTAGAGGTGCTAGATTCCCATATGGCTGATTGTGGTTTGAGTCCTGGACCTGGCAGCTTGCTTTCTTGCTTTCCCTTTCTCTATCTCTGTCTCTGGTCAAATTAAAAAGTAATAATGAGGGACCAGCAGTTAGCGTAATGGCTATGTCGCTGAACTCCCACATAGTCAACCATGGTTTGCGTCCCGGACCCGGTGGCTTAAATTCGCACCCGGTGCATGTGCATGTGTGCCCAAGATCCCAAGAGGAGAATGGAGAAGGGATTGCGGTGTGGCCATCCCCCCTGGGGGGTGATTTCTCGCTTTCTGTCTCTCTGTCTCTCCGTCTGTCTGGCGAGCGCACACGCCCTATAGCAAAAACCTCTCCAAAAAAAGAAAAAAAAAGTAATAATGACAAATGGAATTAAATAAATTGACTCTTTTAAAAAGGAATTATTTATTTAATTTTAGATTAATTTATTTTAAAAAACAATAACAAATAAAATTAAATAATTCTTTTTTTAAAGAGTTAATTTATTTAATTCCATTTGTCATTATTACGTTTTAATTTGACCAGAAAGAGAAAGAGAAATTGTGAAAGCCAACTGCCAGGTCTGGGTCTCAAACCATGGTCAGTCATATGGGAGTCCAGTGCCTTAACCACCACACCACGTGCCAGACCCAATACTTTTTTTAGGGGAGAGGTTTTTGCCATAGGGCGCGTTTGCTAGCCAGAAAGACAGAGACAGAGAGACAGAAAGTGAGAAATCACCCCCCAGGGGAGATAGCCACGCTGCAATCCCTTCTCTTCCATTCTCCTCTCAGGATTTTGGGCATGCACACACATGTGCCTGGCATGTTTTTCAAGCCACCAGGTCTGAGACTCAAACTGTGCAGTCAGCCACGTGGGCGCCAGCCACTTTAATCACCATGCCACCAGCTGACCCATTGCTTCATCTATTTTCCCAATTAATTAATTTTATTATTATTTTTTAATTTGCCATAGGGCACATATGCTCACCCAAGAAAGAGAGGGAAAGTGAGAAAGCAATCACCAGGTCCAGGACTTGAACCGTGGTCAGCCATATGGGAGTCCAGCACTTTAACCACCACTCCACCTGCTGGCCTTCATTTTTAACTGCTGGGTATAACTGCCTGGTATCTCATAATACGGAGGGCCCTTAGTTATCTAATCCTGTTAGTAGACTTTATTTTTTCAATCTCCAGTAGGAGAAAGTGCTTGTAAATGATATGCACACACACAACTTCTCAGGGCTAGATTTCTAGCCTGGCCCCTGCAGTCAGAGGAGCACAGTGGGCCTCTGAATGGTCTTTATCCTCCTTTGGTCTTGGTCACATGCTCCTCTCTCCTTCCAGAAACCTCTCTCTCACTGTGCTCGAACTCCGGGAGACCCTCTGCTCCTAGCACCACCGAGGGAGGAGCCATGACCTTCTCCACTCTCAGGCAGGAAGGAGATGCCTACGGGGGTCTTTTCCCTCTGGGGCAGGTGAGTCCAAACTCAGAAACTCTGCCAGGGGTGCCCTTGGCTGCCAGAGCAGGGGAGGAGAAAAGGTAACTATGCACAGCGACATCGGTGTTCTGGGTGGCGGGCAGCCTGTCCCTGCCCGCTTGGTGGGCGGGAGCGCCCGGTCAGCAGCTGTCAGTAAGACCGCTGGGCCGCAGGTCCTGCCGGCTCAGCTCGCTGAGCGTGGGGGGACAGAGAGCAAAGCTCTTCCAGGAAAACACACAGGCGGCAGAGGCCCGAGAGAACCCGGTAAGGGAGGGCGCTCAGAGCATTGGCAAAATTACCAACCATGCGTGGCAATTCTCAGTCGCTGCAAAAAGAAAATAACGAGCCTGAGAGTCCCAGTCTTGATTAAACGGTAATTAGGCTTCAAAAGCTTGCTAAATGCCCGTCTTTAAAAACCACCCAGCTAGGCAATTTTTCTTTCACATGTAATAGCAACTATTTTTGTATTTTTTCTTGTCTAAAGTGGCCCTAATTGTGGGGGTCTAATAAGACAAGCACCCTCCAAACTGCTGGTGGAAGGGGGAGGTGGGACTGTCTGTCTGAAAAGTAACAGACTCTGTATCCAGAGAGCCTCCTGCTCCAACTCAGTAACTCCACGTCCCGGAATCTCTACTGGGGCCACGAATAACCCAGAGACAAAGATTTACGCCCAGGCAAGGGAGGGACAGAGACATTGGTTCTCGAAGCAGAATTAAGTTGCGGTGCTACCTCTGCTTGTGCTGCTGTTCAGCGGGTTGAGACCACAGGGGAGGCTCAGGCTCGACTCCTGGCCCACCCCAGCAGGTGTGATGGTGAACGCCCATGGGCTTAGCCACTGGGGAGATTGAGGCAGGAGAAGCACCAGGCAGTGAGACCATGCCTTAAAAAGTAATAATAAAATCACAGATAAGAGAAATAAGCTCTAGTGTTCTATAGTATAATGGAGTAACCGAGGTTAACAATAATTTATATTATACTTCAGAATAGCCCACAGTGAGGGTTTTGAATGTTCCCCACCCAAAGGGAGATGATAGATATGTTAATTGCCTTGATTTGATCATTATACATTGTGTTCATGTACTGAAAAATCACAGCCTCACCCATTAAGATGTACAATTATGTGTTGATTAAAAATAAAAGATTGGGATCAGCAGTTAGCATAATGGCTGTGTCGCTGAAGTCCCACGTAGCCGACCACAGTTCGCGTCCCGGACCCGGTGGCTTAAACTCACGCTGGGCGCATGTGCGTGTGTGTGTCCAAGATCCCGAGAGGAGAATGGAGGAGAAGGGATTGCAATGTGGTCATTCTCCCCCCCCCCACCCCCCCATTTCTTGCTTTCTGTCTCTCTCCTCTTCTCTCTCTCTGGAGAGCACATGCACCCTATAGCAAAAACCTCTCCCCAAAATAAATAAATAAATAATAAATAAATAAAAAGATCAGGCCAGCTGGTGGTATGGTAGTTAAGGCAGCTGGATCCCACGTGGCTGACTTCATGGTTCCAATCCCAGACCTGGCAGCCTAAGAAACACGCTAGGTGTATGTCTGTGCAAAATCCTGAAAAGGAAGGAGAGGTGGAAAAGGAGAGATTGCAGTGTGGCCATCCCCCACGGGACGTGCTTTCTCATCCCCACCTCCGGCTGTCTCTGTGAGCTCGTGCGTCCTCTGGCAAAATCTAAAACAAACCAAACAACTCGAGAAAGCAGCTGCCTCTCAGAGAGTTACTTCTGGAGCTTCTGTGCTCTCGTGCAGGCTTCTATGCTCACTATTCAAAATGTCGCCTTGGGCCAGCGGGTGGCATGGGGTTTACGACACTGGATCTCAGGACCAGCAGATGGCGTGATGGTTTTGTCACTGGACTCCCACGTAGTTGACCGCGGTTCTAGTCCTGGACCTGGCGGGTTAACACACACCGGGTGCACATGTGATTGCCCCAATCCCAACTGCGGCATGGCTGTCCCCCGGGGTGATTCCTCACTTTCTTCCTGTCTGTCTCTCCAGCAAGAGCACTTGCCCTATAGCAAAAATCTTTCTTAAAAAAAAAAGGCACTAGAGTCTACATGACCAATTCCACCGTTTGAGTCCTGGACCCAGCAGCTTGAAAATCACACTGGGTACATGTGCGTGCATGCCCAGAGCCCTGACAGGAGAATGGAGGAGAAGAAATTGCCACATGACCACCCCACTGCCGGGAGGAGGAGGGAGAGGACAATTTCTCACTTTCCCGCTCACTGTCTCTCTCTGGCAAGTACACGTGCCCTATCGCAAAATAAAACAAAGCACTTTTTTTAAAAAAAAATTTATATATTTTTATTATTATTCACACATTAAATCGCTGTACATCACTTAGATGGTGAAGAGACTTTACCCAGCATGATATACACCTCAGTCCAGGCCAGCTGAGACCACAAAATTGTAATGGACATTAGAGACAAAGTGGTAAGACGCTTGTGGGAAACGAAACACTTAAACCATGCCCGGAGAGACTTTCTGGGCAGGAGACCTTTAGCGGGTCCCAGAGGTACATGGAGGAACAAGGGAAGGGAAACAGCACCCAAGGCAACGCATGCACCTTGCGCTAAGGCATGAGGGCCAGAGCACCCTCATGTGGCAGAGGAGGTGTGAGCAGTGAGGGTGGAGCAGTGAGTTGACCGAGGAGACCGAGGGCACAGAGGAGTGAAACTGGAGACGCAGGCAGAGCAGGCCCAGGGCCGGGCCCTTACCAGGCTCAGGACCTGAGGCCTGAGCCAGAAGGCCAGCGTTCCTGGACTGCAAAGGGTGCCACGGCAAAACGCCTTTGCAAACTCTGGGTTAAAGAGTTTGGTTCTGATTTGGTTTTTTAATTTCAAGTCACACAGAAACCTTTAGCGTGCTGACATGCCGGGGATTCTCCAGGAGGAGGCAGCGCGGGGCATGTCCCAAACTTACTTAACCTCAGACCTCCCCCACCCCCACCCCTCTACACACACACTTTGTTTTCTTTTTCCTTTCTTTCTTTTTCTTTTTCAGGGGTTGATTTTTATTGAGGAGTCGTTTGTGAGA